>NW_011494772.1:2064138-2087967 GCF_000754665.1 Bison bison bison | reverse complement strand
ACTTCATGGGAAATAGATGGGGAAACAGTGGAAACAGTGTCAGACTTTATTTTTCTGGGCTCCAAAATCACTGCAGATGGTGACTGCAGCCATGAAATTAAAAGACGCTTACTCCTTGGAAGGAAAGTTATGACCAACCTAGATAGCATATTCAAAAGCAGAGACATTACTTTGTCAACAAAGGTCCATCTAGTCAAGGCTATGGTTTTTCCTTTGGTCATGTATGGATGTGAGAGTTGGACTGTGAAGAAGGCTGAGTGCCGAAGAACTGATGCTTCTGAACTGTGGTGTTGGAGAAGACTCTTGAGAGTCCCTTGGACTGCAAGGAGATCGAACCAGTCCATTCTGAAGGAGATCAGCCTTAGGATTTCTTTGGAAGGAATGATGCTAAAGCTGAAACTCCAGTACTTTGGCCACCTACTGTGAAGAGTTGAGTCATTGGAAAAGATTCTGATGCTGGGAGGGATTGGGGGCAGGAGGAGAAGGGGACGTCAGAGGATGAAATGGCTGGATGGCATCACTGACTCGATGGATGTGAGTCTGGGTGAACTCCGGGAGTTGGTGATGGACTGGGAGGCCTGGCGTGCTGGGATTCATGGGGTCGCAAAGAGTCGGACATGACTGAGCGACTGATCTGATCTGAAGTGTACACCTGAGGTGGATTCATGTTGATGTATGGCAAAACCAATACAATATTGTAAAGTAATTGGCCTCCAATTAAAATAAATAAATTTAAAAATAAAGAAAAATGGCTGTCTGATGAGGCCTTACAAATAGCTGTGAAAAGAAGGGAAGCAAAAAGCAAAGGAGAAAAGGAAAGATATGCCCATCGGAATGTAGAGTTCCAAAGAATAGCAAGGAGAGATAAGAAAGTCTTCCTCAGTGACAGTGCAAAGAAAAAGAGGAAAACAATAGAACAGGAAAGACTAGAGATCTCCTCAAGAAACTTAGAGATACCAAGGGAAATTTTTCATGCAAAGATGGGCTCAATAAAGGACAGAAATGGTATGGACCTAACAGAAGCAAAAGCCATTAAGAATACATGGCAAGAATACACAGAAAAACTGTACACAAAAGATCTTCACGACCCAGATAACCACGATGGTATGATCACTAACACTCACCTAGAGCCAGACATCCTGGAATGTGAAGTCAAGTGGACCTTAGGAAGCATCACTACGAACAAAGCTAGTGGAGGTGATGGAATTCCAGTGGAGCTATTTCAAATCCTAAAAGATGATGCTGTGAAAGTGCTGCACTCAATATGTCAGCAAACTTGGAAAACTCAGCAGTGGCCACAGGACTTGAAAAGGTCAGTTTTCATTCCAATCTCAAAGAAAGGCAATGCCAAAGAATGCTCAAACTACCTCACACTACCTCATCTCACCTGCTAGTAAAGTAATGCTCAAAATTCTTCAAGCCAGGCTTCAGCAATACATGAACTGTGAACTTCCTGATGTTCAAGCTGGTTTTAGAAAAGGCAGAGGAACCAGGGATGAAATTGCCAACAATTGCTGGAAAAAGCAAGAGAGCTCCAGAAAACCATCTGTTTCTACTTTATTGACTATGCCAAAGCCTTTGACTGTCTGGATCACAATAAACTGTGGAAAATTCTGTAGGAGGTGGGGATATCAGACCACCTGACCTGCCTCTTGGGAAACCTATATGCAGGTCAGGAAGCAACAGTTAGAACTGGACATGGAACAACAGACTGGTTCCAAATAGGAAAAGGAGTACGTCAAGGCTGTATATTGTCACCCTGTTTATTTAACTTCTATGCAGAGTACATCATGAGAAACGCTGGGCTGGAAGAAACACAAGCTGGAATCAAGATTGCCGGGAGAAATATCAATAACCTCAGATATGCAGATGACACCACCCTTATGGCAGAAAGTGAAGAGGAACTAAAAAGCCTCTTGATGAAGGTGAAAGTGGAGAGTGAAAAAGTTGGCTTAAAGCTCAACATTCAGAAAACTAAGATCATGGCATCTGGTCCCATCATTTCATGGCAAATAGATAGGAAAACAGTGGAAACAGTGTCAGAGTTTATTTTTTGGGGCTCCAAAATCATTGCAGATGGTGACTGCAGCCATGAAATTAAAAGACGCCTACTCCTTGGAAGGAAAGTTATGACCAACCTAGATAGCATATTCAAAAGCAGAGACATTACTTTGTCAACAAAGGTCCGTCTAGTCAAGGCTATTTTTTTTCCAGTAGTTATGTATGGATTTGAGAGTTGGACTATAAAGAAAGCTGAGTGCCAAAGAATTGATGCCTTTGAACTGTTGTGTTGCAGAAGACTCTTGAGAGTCCCTTGGACTGCAAGGAGATCCAACCAGTCTATCCTAAGGGAGTTCAGTCCTGGGTGTTCATTGGAAGGACTGATTTTGAACCTGAAGCTCCAATACTTTGGCCACCTGATGCAAAGAGTTGACTCATTTGAATAGACCCTGATGCTGGGAAAGATTGAGGGCAGGAGGACAAGGGGACAACAGAAGATGAGATGGTTGGATGGCATCACCGACTCAATGGACATGGGTTTGGGTGAACTCCAGGAGTTGGTGATGGACAGGGAGGCCTGGTGTGCTGCATTTCATGGGGTCGCAAAGAGTCAGACACGACTGAGCGACTGAACTGAACTGAACTGAATACAAGAACAGGATTTTATATAAAAAATTGAGTAGGGAGTTTGCTGCTTGGTTAGAGCAGGGTTCAGTTCAATTCAGTTCAGTTCAGTGGCTCAGTTCTGTCCAACTCCTTGCGACCCCATGACTGCAGTTTGCCAGGCCTCCTTGTCCATCACCAACTACTGGAGTCTATGTAAACTCATGCCCATCGCATCAGTGATGCCATCCAACCATTTCATCCTCTGTCTTCCCCTTCTCTTCATGCCTTCAGTCTTTCCCAGCATCAGGGTTTTTTTTCCCATGAGTTGGTTCTTCATATCGGGTGGCCAAATTATTGGAATTTAAGCTTCAGCATCAGTCCTTCCAATGAATATTCAGGATTGCTTGCCTTTAAGATTGACAGGTTGTATCTCCTTGCAGTTCAAGGGACTCGCAAGAGTCTTCTCCAACACAACAGTTCAAAAACATCAATTCTTTGGCATTCAGATTTCTTTATAGTGCAAATCTCAAGTCCATAGTTGACTACTGGAAAAACCATAGCTTTTAAAGGGACCTTTGTTGGCCAAGTAATGTCTGTGCTTTTTAATATGTTGTCTAGTTTTTTCATAGCTTTTCTTCCAAGAAGCAGGTTATGGAGGTAGTTGCAACAGTAAGTAAAAAAAAAAAATGGTACTATGAAAATAATTTTTCAGTATTCTGTCAGAGTAGGCAAGAATTTAATGGGGATCGTATGTGGTTTGATTAAGACTGATAAATGTATTACTTAAAATAAAGAGTATTTTCCTCTTTATTTTGATACTCTCTCTTTAAAATATCAATTAAAAATGGCTTTTAATTTCATGGCTGTAATAACCATACAGTGATTTTGGATCCCAAGAAAATAGTCTGTCAGTGTTTCCATTGTTTCCCCATCTATTTGCCATGAAGTGATTGGACTGGATGCAATGATCTTAGTTTTCAGAATGTTGAGTTTTAAGCCAACTTTTTCACTCTCCTCTTTCACTTTTATGAAGAGGAACTTTATAAAGAACTTCCAGAAAGAGGATCTTTCTGTCATAAGGGTGATGTCATCTGCATATCTGAGGTTATTGATATTTTTCCTGGCAATCTTAATTCTAGCTTGTTTTTCATCCAGCCTAGCATTTCTCATGATGTACTCTACATATAAGTTAAATAAGCAGGGTGACAATATACAGCCTTGATGTACTCCTTTCCCTATTTGGAACCAGTCCATTGTTCCATGTCCAGTTCTTTTTTTTTTTTGTATTTTTTTTATTTATTTACTTTTTTCCATGTCCAGTTCTAACTGTTGCTTCGTGACCTGGATACAGGTTTCTCAAGAGGCAGGTCAGTGGTCTGGTATTCCCATCTCTTTAAGAATTTTTCACAGTTTGTTGTGATCCACACAGGCAACGGCTTTGGAGTAGTCAGTAAAGCAAAAGTAGATGTTTTTCTGGAACTCTCTAGCTTTTTTGCTTTCCTTATATTGCAGCTATATATTGGAGCTGAGGGAGGTAACCTGTGCTGAGCAGACAAGCGCCAGCGGGTTGTCTCTGGCCTTCCATTGCTGGGAGAATGGGACTAGCAAACTCAGTTTTCTTTTTTGCTTGAGTGATTCCCATTTGGGTCTAATCTGGTTACTTTAAAACACCCGTTCATATATTCTTTCTTTTCTTTATGTTCTTCAAATAGTACCACATTTTCATAGCTGGAGACTTTATTCTCTTATTTTTGTTTATTTTTAATTAAAAAAAATATTGGCACCACTGCATGGCATATGGGGTCTTAGTTCCCCAACCAGAGATCAAATCTGCACGTCTTGCACTGGAAGTTTGAAGTCTGAAGCACTGGACTGCCAGGAAAGTCCCTTTTTACTCTTCAGGAGCAGAAAGATTTGACAGTTGTTGTTTTTATGCTCCAGTGCTTGTCTTGACAAATAGTAAACCAAACAGTAAACCTTGACAAATAGTAAACAGGTTTACAAAAGGAAGTGGTAGAGATGTAAATGCCAAGAGGAGAGAAGCAGTGTTTCATAATCTGGTAAATATTTCAGGTTCTGATGGATAGCATATTTTCAGTTGTTTGTTTTTTGCTAGTCTCCCTGCCTTACATCCTCTTTTCCCCTGGCCATATTAAATGATTCATATTAAATGAACAAAAAGTAAGCCCCAGTAGCTGCATTCATCTCTCTTACACTTATCTTGCTCAGTGCTCGGTTGCTCAGTCATGTCTGACTCTGAGACCCCATGGAATGTAGCCTGCCAGGTTCCTCTGTCCATGGAATTTCTCAGGCAAGAATAATAGAGTGGGTTGCCATTTCCTCCTCCAGGGGATCTTCCTGACCCAGGGATTGAGCCCACATCTCCTGCATTTGCAGGTGGATTCTTTACTGCTGAGTCTTTGAGGAATAGTTCTACAGTGTCCTCAGTGGTTGCCTCAGGCCAGGAACCCTGACTGAGTTGTTCACCTTATGTTTTGCTTTAAGCATTTCTTGTATTTTCCTTTCATTTGTGGGGGTTATCTTCCTACACTTTAGTTTCTACTTTTCATTTTATTTTAGTATTACTTCACTTTCTTATCCTTCTGCTAGAGCTAGTGAAGTGAAGTGAAGTCTCTCAGTCATGTCCGTCTCTTTGCGACCCCATGGACTGTAGCCTACCAGGCTCTGAGGAGCCTCTCAGTCCATGGAATTTTCCAGGCAAGAGTACTGGAATGGATTGCCATTTCCTTCTCCAGGGGATCTTCCCAACCCAGGGATCGAACCCTGGTCTCCCCCATTGCAGGCAGACGCTTTACTGTCTGAGCCACCAGGGAAGCCAGGGCTAGAGCTATCTAATACTCAAATCTGAACATATTTATTGCTTACAAACTCTGAAAAATTTTCCTGCCTTTTGTATTTTCGTTGTGTGTTTAATTGTCAGCATCCTCAATGCAACTGTAAATTTCCTCATTCGTTTAGCGTCCAACAGTGAGCATAATGACAGGACTTGATTATTCACTTGGTAAGATAATATAAAATTATGTTTAAGATTTGAGTCTTGAGTACTTTCTTTTCATAAATACGTGCTGAACTGTAACCCAGTTCTGTTCTCCCTACGTAGATGTATAATTGAGGGGAAAAAAAAATCACAGAAAATATTGTAAAAATAATCATAGAGAAATACTTTCTGTTATTCATGTGCTTCTGGAATTCTAATGACGTTCACTGACATCACGCAGAGGCTGAAAGAGAGAATAATGATTTTATATTAAAGTTTCTTTTGAATAAACTTTCAAATGCCAGAAATCATGTTTTTTTACATTTCTTTGTTTCATAATAGCTGCTTAGCACTCTATTAAGCATCATGTTTCTTAGCATAATTATTGAATACAATGTTTGAAGACTTGCTTAAGGCTGAAAACCTGGTTTCTGGAAATAATCTCTCCAATATGACTCAGATACACGATTGTACTTCAAGCAGGTTGAGACTACAGGACTCCTTCTGTGTTGCATCTATTGATGGTGGGTGGGAAGTAAAGCACATAACTCTAGATCCAGGCAATGTCCACATGTTTGAAGGTGTCCGAGGACAACCCAAGCTCTTCATACTATGATAGACACACAGACATACAGGCACACACACATGAAATTGTTTCATAAAGGACCTTTTAAATTTAAATAGGCGTGTTTTGAAAATAAGCTCCAGTAACTATCATCATTAATATTTTTTCTTCTGATATAGATAATAGCCAGTGTTGTATAGCAACATATACTCCCGTATGTTCCCACACACACACATGATCACAAATAATTTATTCTTGCAAAAAGACCAAAATTAATATCACTTAACTGTTTACCTACAACTAAGAGACAGCTTATGAACTAGGAAAACATGTGCAATTATATAACCATTATTCTCAGTAAATATTTGCTTGGTGCTGCTGATTTGATTAACTCTCTGTGAAAGAAAAAAGAAAAGTCGCTCAGGCGTGTCCGACTCTTTGCAACTCCATGGACTGTAGCCTACCAGGTTCCTCTGTCCATGGGATTTTCCAGGCAAGAGTATTGGAATGGGTTGCCATTTTCTTATCCAGGGGATCTTCCTGACCCAGGGACTGAACCCAGGTCTCCCACATTGCAGACAGACGCTTTACTGTCTGAGCCACCAGAGAAGCCTCTCTGTAACTGTCTGTGACTCATCTCCAAATGTTATGTCCAATATTCATCGTTTGAGTTGGCATAATGCTAGTTCTTCCAGGTAAACACTCCTATAGTACTTTGTTTTATTTATATTCTAATATCATATCATGATATTATAATTATTTACTTACATGTATGATTACATCCAAAACTGTGAGCTTCTCAGTGCAAAAAAGGGGCTTATTTATTGCTGTATGTATAATAACTAAAGAAATTAGCAGGCAATCAACACGTGCTTGTGGAATAAATGTATAAATAAGTGAATGAATGAATAAATAAATGAATTAATAAAATAGTGAACTAGATGTTAGCTTATAAATTGACTTCAAATATTCAATATTTGAAAAGGATTTCAAGATGTATTGACTTCTGTTTATATATACCTGCATGCTTTGATACACGTGTGTATGTTTGAGTGCACACACATACACACATACACAATCTGAGTTCCTACAATGTGCGAGTCATTTATACACAGTGCTTTATGTCCAGTTTTATTGACCTTCACTTTATATATGAGAAAAGTGGCTCAGAGGGATTGAAACTTACTCGAGGTCATTTAGACAAAGAAATGACTTACAAACTATAATTGCATGATTTCGAGGCCTATGAATTTTTATTACAGAATGATTGGAAACTTTTATATTCTCTACTAATATTATACACTGATGAAACAACTCTCCCAAATCCCATCACTGATGATTGGACTTGATAATACAAAAAACAGGAATACCAACAATAGGCTAAATAAAAGTGTCATAAAAATGCTCTGTAGAATCTTAACTTCAAGATACTTTGAAAGTCTATCAACTAATTAAATATAAACAAATGTCTCTAGATTTGAATCAGAAGCAATCCTACCTTGATAAATATTTGTGGAGATAATAAATGATGAAGAGTTGAAGCAATAGAGACATCATTAATTTGTTTTAGGAAAATAGTGAATCAAAAGCTTTGTAATAGGTATTACTGTTTTTGTTGTTTAGTTGCTAAGTCATGTCTGGCTCTTTTGAGACCCCATGGACTGTAGCCCCCCAGGCTCCTCTGTCCATGGGATTTCCCAGATAAGAATACTGGAGTGGGTTGCCATTTCCTTCTCCAGGGGATCTTTCTGACCTAGGGATTGAACCCATGAACCCATGTCTCCTGCATTGGCAGACAGATTCTTTACCACTGAGCCACCATGGAAGCCCTGTAATAGCTATTGGGGAAAAAGGAAATGTTTAGTAGCTAAGCTTCTTGTTTCTAAGTGATAACCAACATTTATTTTCGGTCAAGGATGAACTGAGTTGTATCTTTGCATTGTATTTTTAACTCTTGGTTGAGCACCTACTATGTGTCAAGATTTTTACTATTGTGCTGGAACACTACAGGAAAGTAAAAATAAATGTCTTTGTTCTAAGAGTTTTTAGAATTTATTATTAAACATATGCATTAAATAAGTGACTATAAACTTATGATAGTATTCAATATGGAAATAGAAATGTAATAAAATAATACATACAAGTGGGAGAAATAATATAGTCTATGGAACAGGACTGAGCAACTTCACTTTCACTTTTCAACTTCATGCATTGGAGAAGGAAATGGCAACCCACTCCAGTATTCTTGCCTGGAGAATCCCAGGGACAGGGAAGCCTGGTGGGCTGCCATCTCTGGGGTCGCAGAGTCGGACACAACTGAAGTGACTCAGCAGCAGCAGCAGCAGCATGGACCAGGGAAAAATCACTCAATGGAACAAACATCTAAGGTGAAACTTACAGGACCCTCCGTGCGTCACATGTATTAGTGGTTGTTCAGTCACTAAGCGTATCCGACTCTTGCGACCTCATGGACTCTAGCCTCCCAGGCTCCTGTGTCCATGGAATGCTCCAGGCAAGAATGGTAGCGTGGATTGCATTTTCTTCTCCGGGGAATCTTACTGACCCAGGAATCAAACCTGAGTCTCCTGCCTTGCAGGCAGATTTCTTTACCTGAGTTACAGGGGAATATACATGTTTTAGATGTCACCTTAAAATAAGGCTTATGCTAACTTAAATCTGACTTGCCTTTTTATCAAAATCTCA
Source organism: Bison bison bison (assembly GCF_000754665.1). Classification (NCBI taxonomy): domain Eukaryota; kingdom Metazoa; phylum Chordata; class Mammalia; order Artiodactyla; family Bovidae; genus Bison; species Bison bison. The sequence continues at coordinate 2,079,094 of NW_011494772.1, read as the reverse complement.
AGTTTATTGCTTGTGAGAGCCTGTGCCATCTATGTCATGCCAGTTTAGTTATCGTCTAAGCTGGTGAGCTTTGTTTTTTAAAGGTTTTTTGATGTGGAACATTTTTAAAGTATTTATTGAATTGTTACAATATTAATTCTGTGTTATGTTTTGGTTTTTTGGCCCCGAGACATATGGGATCATAGCCTCTTGGCCAGGGACAGAATTACATCCCTGTACTAGAAGGCAGGGTCTTAACTACTGGACCTCCAGGGAAGTCCCTAAGCAGGCAAGTTTGTTAAATGTAAAAATCATGAAGTAGAATTTTAAAATGCAGCCATCTTTCTCTTTACCTTCTCCCAGCCTATGATTATTCCTCCTTCACAAAATCTGAAGATTCTATTTCCTTTGCTTCAATAAAGATGTTTTGTAAGCTCTGAGCAGCAAAATCCCTCTAGCCTTTAAAGGAGATTGAGTCAAATTGATTCCTTTTTTGGCTTCTTGGTTAAAACAGAAAGAAGGAAACTTGCCTCTGCTCCTTCATCATCATATCCAGGGATTCCTCTGCAAGAATGGTGTTAATCTTCATTTTATCTGCCTATCTATCATCTATCTACCTATCTACTTATCTGCCTACCTATCTGTGAGGTGAAAGAAAGTGAAAGTGAAGTCGCTCAGTCCTGTCCAACTCTTTGGACCCCTTGGACTTGTGGCTCACCAGGTTCCTCCATCCATGGGATTTTCCAGGCAAGAGTACTGGAGTGGGTTGCCATTTCCTTCTCCAGGAGATCTTCCCGACCCAGGGATTGAACCCAGGTCTCCTGCAATGCAGGCAGACGCTTTACTGTCTGAGCCACTGGGGAAGCCACTACAGGGAGATAAAAAGGTAGGAGGATAGAGTCAACAGGAAAGGAAGATGACAGTGAGGCAAGCCAGTGGGGCGTATACCCCTGGAAATGAGACTTTGCTCTCCCCTCACACCACACAGTTATGCAGATATTTATGGCCTTTTCTCCAAGCTATGCTTCTATATATTTGTTCCTAAGATCAAATATTAGATTTTTTTATTGTGCGCTCTATTGCTTACCAAGGTAAGGCAGTGTTAGAATCTAGAAATGTGTGGTTTAAGTAAATGTAAATGTTTACTCTTCTGATTCATTTCTATTCTCAGAGAAGAGCCTCTTACATATCAACTTTTATTTATTTGCAATTTTGGAAATCACCCATGTGGATGAAGAGTTTAATCCTCTGTTTAAATGAAATTCAATGTTTTTTAGAACTAACTTTTTTTTTGGCAGGGGGAGGGTATGTGTTCAGTCATGTCCCACTGTCTGGTGCCCTATGGACTATTGCCAGGCTCCTCTGTCCATGGGATTTTCTGGGCAAGAATACTTGAGTGTGTTGCCATTTTCTCTTCCAGGGGATCTTCCTGACCCAGGGATCCAATCTGCATCCCTTGTGTCTCCTGCATTGGCAGGAGGATTCTTTACCACTGAGCCACCAGGTCTGCCAAGCAACGTGGTATCAGTTCAGTTCAGTCACTCAGTCATCTCCAACTCTTTGTGACCCCATGGACTGCAGTACACCAGGCTTCCCTGTCCATCATCAACTCATGGAACTTGCTCAAACTCACGTCCATTGAGTCGGTGATGCCATCCAACCATCTCATCCTCTGTCATCCCCTTCTCCTCCTGCCCTCAATCTTTCCCAGCATCAGGGTGTTTTCCAGTGAGTCAGTTCTGCTCATTAGGTGGCCAAAGTATTGGTCCTTCAGCATCAGTGCTTCCAATGAATATTTGGGACTGATTTCCTTCAGGATTGACTGGTTTGATCTCCTTGCAGTCCAAGGGACTCTCAAGAGTCTTCTCCAACACCACAGTTCAAAAGCATCAATTCTTCAGCGCTCAACTTTCTTATTGGACCAGTTCTCACATCCATACATGACTAATGGAAAAACCATAGCTTTGACAAGATGGACCTTTGTCAGCAAAGTAATGTCTCTGCTTTTTAATATGCTGTCTAGGTTGGTCATAGCTTTTCTTCCAAGGAGCAAGCATCTTTTAATTTCATGGTTGCACAATATTCAGTCACAATATTCAATGATTTTGCAGCCCAATGTGGTCTAGCACAGCAATATAAGAAAGGTATTCTAGAATACAAGGAAGGAGACATGATGGCAGCCCATTCCACACACTATTTCATTTCAGCCTATTTTGTAAGTCCTTGACTTTTCAGAAATAAGATTTTTCTCATTTGTAGATACTAATGATACTCTTCAAGAAAACAGTGTTCATTTTGGTATGATGAGCAGTGTTCTTCACTAATCGGTATACCCTCAGGCTGAACATAAGTTAAGAATTCCATTGTTATATCAATCGTTTTGTGCTAATCTTTTAGCACACTATACTTTTGGTACCGTTAACTCATTGACAATTTTGTTACCATATTTTCAGCAATGCAAGTTTTCATCACAATCATGTTCCACTGATAGAATTTCTATAGATAGCTTTATTGATCCATCATGTGAGCAAAACCCTTAGAAAGTAGAGACGATACAGCCTTTATAGTTGTCGTTTTTCAGTCATCAGCCATGTCTGACTCTTTGTGACCCCATGGACTGCAGCATGCCAGGCTTCTCTGTTCTTCACCATTATGTGGAGTTTGCTCAAACTCATGTCAATTGAGTCAGTAATGCCATCCAACCATCTTGTCCTCTGTTGTGCCCGTCTCCTCCTGCCTTCAATCTTTCCCAGCATCAGGGTCTTTTCTAATGAGTGGGCTCTTCATAGCAGGTGGCCAAACTTTGGAGCTTCAGCTTCAGATCAGTCCTTCCAGTGAATATTCAGGACTGATTTCCTTTAGGATTGGCTGGTTTGATCCCCTTGCTGTCCAAGAGACAATCAAGAATCTTCTTCAACACCACAGTTCAAAAGCATTAATTCTTGGGAGCTTAATTTTTTATGGTCCAACTCTTACATCCGTACATGACTGGAAAGACAATAGCTTTGACTAGATGGACCTTTGTTGGCAAAGTTATGTCTCTGCTTTTTAATATGCTGTCTAGGTTGGTCATAGCTTTCCTTCCAAGGAGCAAGCGTCTTTTAATATCATGACTGCAGTCATTACCTGAAGTGATTTGGGAGCCCAAGAATATAAAGCTTGTCAATCTTTCCATTGCTTCCCCATCTGTTTACCATGAAGTGATGGGACTAGAGGCTATGAGGTTCATTTTTTGAATGTTGATTTTAAGCCAGCTTTTTTACTGCCTTCTTTCACCTTCATCAAGAGGTTCTTTAGTTCCTCTTTGCTTTCTGCCATAAGGGTGGTGTCATCTGCATAGCTGAGGTTATTGATATTTCTCCCGGCAATCTTGAATCCAGCATGTTCTTCATCCAACCCAACATTTCATATGATGTATTCTGCATATAAATTTAAATAGCAGGGTGACAATGTACACTCTTGATGTACTCCTTTCCCAATTTGGAACCAGTCTGTTTTTCCATGTCTGGTTCTAACTGTTGCTTCTTGACTTGCATACAGGTTTCTTTGGGGGCAGGTATGGTGGTCTGGTATTTCCAAGTCTTTAAGAATTTTCCACAGTTTGTTGTGATCCACACAGTCAAAGGCTTTAGCACAGTCAATAAAGCAGAAGTAGATGTTTTCTGTAATTCTCTTGCTTTTTCTATGATCCGATTGATGTTTGCAATTTGATCTCTGGTTCCTCTGCCTTTTCTAAATTCAGCTTGAACACCTGAAAGTTCTTGGTTCATGTACTGTTAAAGCCTAGCTTGGAGAATTTGGGGAATTACTTTGCTAATGTGTGAAAGAAAGTGAAAGTGAAGTCGCTCAGTCATGTCTGACTCTTTGTGACCCCTTGGACTTGTGGCCCACCAAGTTCCTCTATCCATGGGATTTTCCAGGCAAGAATACTGGGGTGGGTTGCCATTTCCTTCTCCAGGAGATCTTCCCGAGCCAGGGATTGAACCCGGCTCTCTAGCATTGTAGGAAGACACTTTACTGTCTGAGCCACTAGGGAAGCTACTAATGTGTGAGATAAGTATAATTTTTTAGTAGTTTGAACATTCTTTGGCATTGCCTTTCTTTATAATTGGAATGAAAACTGATCTTTTCCAGTCCTGTGGCCACTGCTGAGATTTCCAAATTTGCTGGCATACTGAATACAGCACTTTAACAGCATCACTTTTAGGATTTTAAACATCTCAGCTGTAATTTCTTCACCATTTTCTAGGACATCAAACAAAGATGTTCTTTTCATCATAGGGGACTGGAATGCAAACCTAGGAAGTCAAGAGATACCTGCAATAACAAGCATGTTTGGCCTTAGAATACAAAATGAAGCAAGGCAAAGGCTAACAGAACTTTGCCAAGAGAATGCACTGGTTATAGCAAACACACTCCTCCAGCAACATAAAAGACAACTCTACACATGGCCATCACCAGATGATCAATACTGAAATCAAATTGATTATATTCTTTGCAGCCAAAATGGAGAACTCTCTACAGTCAGCAAAAACAAGATCAGATCATGAACTCCTTATTGTAAAATTCAGACTTAAATTGAAGAAAGTGGGGAAAACTGCTAGGCTATTCAGGTATGACCTAAATCAAATCCCTTATGATTATACAGTGAAATTGCAAATAGATTCAAGGGATTAGATCTGACAGACAGAGTGCCCAAAGAACTATGGATGGAGGTTCATAACATTGTACAGGAGGCAGTGATCAAAACCATCCCCAAGAAGAAGAAATACAAAATGGCAAAAGGGTTGTCTGAGGAGCCCTTACAAATAGCTGAGAAAAGAAGAGAAGCAAAAGGCCAAGGAGAAAATGAAATATACATCCACCTGAATGCAGAATTCCAAAGAATAGCAAGGAAAGATAAGAAAGCCATCCTAAATGAACAATGCAAAGAAATAGAGGAAAACAATAAAATTGGAAAGACTAGAGATCTCTTCAAGAATATTAGATATACCAAGGGAATATTTCATGCAAAGATGGGCACAATAAAGGATAGAAATGGTAGGGACCTAACAGAAGCAGAAGATATTAAGAAGAGGTGGCAAGAATATAAAGGACTATACAAAAGAGATCTGAATGACCCCAATAACACAGTGGTCTGATCACTCACATAGAGCCAGACCTCCTGGAATGCGAAGTTAAGTGGGCTATAGTTAATTGAAATATAGATAAAGAATACTGATTTCATCTTTCTTAAACATTTCCACTGTCTTAACATAATGATATAAATTTCTGTAATGACCATAACCCACCAAGTGCCTATGCCAATGGAATTCTCCAGGCAAGAATACTGGAGTGGGTTGTCATTCCCTTCTCCAGGAGATCTTCCCGACCCCAGGATTGAATAGAGGTCTCCTGCATTGCGGGCAGACTCCTTACCATCTGAGCCACCAGGGGAGCCCCATGTAATTACATAAACTGTCTTATTCTCTAAATAATTGATGAAAGAAAAATCAAATGTAAGTACAGATTATACTACTCTAATGGCAGAAAGCAAAGAAGAACTAAAGAACCTCTTGATGAAGGTGAAAGAGGAGAGTGGAAAAAGTTGGCTTAAATCTCAATATTCAAAAGAACAGATTATGGCATCTGGTCCCACCATTTCATGGCAAATGGATGGAAAAAGTGGAAGAGTGACAGATTTATTTTCTTGGGCTCCAAATCATTCTGAATGATGACTGCAGTCATGAAATTAAAAGACACTTGTTTATTCTAAGAAAAGCTATGACAAACCTAGACAGTATATTAAAAAAGCAGAGATATCACTTTGCTCACAAAGGTCCGTATAGTCAAAGCTATGGTTTTTCCAGTAGTCATGTATGGATGTGAGAGTTGGACCATAAGGAGGGCTGAGCACCAAAGAATTGACACTTTTGAACCATGGTGCTGGAGAAGACTCTTGAGAGTCCTTTGGCCGGCAAGGAGATCAAACCAGTCAATCCTAAAGAACATCAACCCTGGATATTCATTGAAAGGATTGTGCTGAAGCTGAAGTTCCAATTATTTGGTCATCTGATGAGAAGAGTCGATTCACAGGAAAAGACCCTGATGTTGGGAAAGATTGAGGGCAGAAAGAGAAGGGGATGACAGAGGACAAGATGGTTGGATGGCATCACCAACTCAATGGACATGAGTTTGAACAATGTGTTCAACTCAAGGGAAGTGTGAAGGACAGGGAAACCTGGCATGCTACAGTCCATGGGGTCACAACGAGTGGACAGGACTTAGCAACTGAGCAACAGCAAGTTTTGTCTGTATATGTGCTATGAGAAATAATATATCTTTCTTGCAATGCAACTATACAGAAACAAAGGTTCTTGTGTTGGTGAAGATAACAAAAAGGAAAAATAGGAAAAAAATCAGCAACAATAAATTAAATCTGACAATGCTGCTAAACTAGCTGTGGGTTCACTCATATCTTTCATTACATATAGTCAGGTCTGTGTCAGAATCTCATCATCATCAGCAGATGAATTCCCTTAAATTACTGACTGGTAACATTGTTTTCAGTCTTTTCTCATTTCCACTCTTGTTTTTATTTAGAGAACTTTTTATTACAGAAATTATCTACTTTATGTTATTCTCCTACTAAAAAATATTTAATCAGTTACAGTCAAAATAGAAATATCTCAAATGGTAGACCCACTCCTAATACTTACCTATTTTAAATTTATTTGCTCAAATGCTTATGGTTTCTTTCATATTTTGCCTTATTTCTGTTATGCTTCAGTGATTTCTTCCTCATCTCTTTTTTAGGTAAATATGTTCATGTTCCCTTTTCTGGGTCAACAGTCACTGAAACAAAATATTAATATTGATGGCTGTAATACAGACTAGATTTTTACTTTCAAAACCAGTATTGTGCTTATATATGTTGCATGTACAGTGAAAACTAAGTACATTGTTAAATGAGCAAGGTTCAAAACATTTATTTCTTCATTTATTTCTCCACTTTTAATAAATAACTTTAAGGCCAAGCTATGTGTCAGACAATGTGCAAGTCATGATTTAAGGTTATGAATGGGTTAAATTTGGACACTTCATTTGAAAACAAATTTGGTTTATTGATAGTTGTTGTTCAGTCACTAAGTTGTATCCAACTTTTGGCAACCCCATGGATAGTAGCCTGCCTGTCTCCTCTGTCCATGGAATTTCCCAGGCAAGAATAATGGAGTGGGTTACCATTTCCTTTTCCAGGGGATCTTCCTGACCCAGGGATTGAATCCTTATTTTCTGCATTGTCAGGCATATTCTTTATTGCTGAGCCACCAGGCAAGTCCTGGATTATTGATAACACATATTAAAATGGTTCATTGTAAGATGGACAAAATATAAGCTTTAGCTCAGCTCTATTGCTATTTAGGTTGAATTGAATTAATCTGTTAAGAAATAAACCTGTGCTACATTTTGTCTTTATGTATTGAACTTGACTAGAGGGGAGGACAGATAGGCTACATAGAGAGAATACATTAAGAAATAAGTAGAAGAAATACAGAAAAAAGAAAGTTAGAAATAAGGAAGAGAGAAGGAAGGAAGGAAGAAGGAAGAAAAGTAAGATGAAAACTATCTGGTCCATGCTCTGAAATATTTAAAATCTAGTCAGTTATCTATGCCTGCGCTAGGCAAGTACAGAAACATATAACTAAATAGCTATTTGCAGCTTTTCAGTGCTAAGGAAATGGCAACCCTCTCCAGTGTTCTTGCCTGGAAAATCCCATGACGGAGGAGCCTGGTAGGCTGCAGTCCATGGGGTCGCTAAGAGTCGGACACGACGGAGCGACTTCACTTTCACTTTTCACTTTCATGCATTGGAGAAGGAAATGGCAACCCACTCCAGTGTTCTTGCCTGGAGAATCCCAGGGACGGGGGAGCCTGGTGGGCTGCCGTCTATGGGGTCGCACAGAGTCGGACACGACTGAAGCGACTGAGCAGCAGCAGCAGTGCTATTCAACTTCTCTACAGTGATTTGACCAAAGGGAGTCATAAACACACAGGCCAGCTGAGAAAGTTCAAAGGGGCTCAGAGTTACCACTGTCTTCTTCTATAGAGAAAGGGTCATACTAGCGCTCAAGAGTTTACCTACTAACAATAGGTAATTTCCTGCTGGGTCACATTTACATCTTCTGATGGTCTAGTCTTACAGAGTCATTCAGGATACTAGAAAGCATTGGAAGTTGATATTTATCAAATTTTAAAACATATGTATGGATGATATTGCTATGGGAATCAGAGACAGGAAAAGTTCTTTTCTTTTTCCTCTTGACATATGGTGTATATGGGTTTTAAAGTAGCCATGGGTAGATGTATGTTTCAGTTAATAGATATAAATGAGGAAAACATTTAAAAAATATTTTTAAATTATTTTAGCTTGTACTTTTTCTTTTTTAATTTGCAATGTTGTATTAGTCTTAGATGTACAGCAAAGTGATTCAGTTACACACACACAATATTATTTTTCAAATTATTTTCCATTATAGGTTATTATAAGATATTGAGTGTTGTTCCCTGAGCTATACAGTAATTCCTTGTTGTTAAAAGGACTTTCCAAATGTCTTGTTTCAGAATGGAATGCTGGGAAATCTGAATTTTGAAGACACATGAATGCATATCCAAATATTAACCCATCACTTAATCTGGTGATTAATTAATTAGATTAGTTTGCTACTCATTTTCTCCTTTAGAAGATTTCGAGTCATATTACTTATTTTTTAGAATTTTTTTGTAAATTAAGTAAAGTAGCATTTATATCTCTTGTGAAGTGCCACAGAGCTTGAACCATGGGAGGTGCTGAAACAATCTTGCTCGATTGATGATGATGTTAAAGATGACAGTAATTAAAATGATAAAGCCTGGTTTAAAGGTATTTAATACATACTAGCATGCTTTCCTTAGAAAATACCATATTTTCCTCAATGCGAAATTATAGTATTGCAAGTAGAAGCCATGCTTGGGGTCAATTTCAGAATTACTGTGGTAAGTTTTGAATTCAAACAATGAAATATTATTATGAGGAATAAATTACACACTGACATATGAATTTTATTGAAAAAAAATTCCATCCAATTGGTGAATAAAGGGAGGAAGGGAGTGAGGGAAAGACTCAGAAACTGAAAAATGGAAATTCAGGTCTTTACTGCCTGAACCACCAGGAAAACCCATAAGCTAGATAGTCAGTGATGTAAAGAACAATTGCTAAGTTGATCTAACTAATTCCCCTAGACAACATTTTACTTTTGGTTTCAGTTCAGTTCAGTTCAGTCGCTCAGTCGTGTCCGACTCTTTGCGACCCCATGAATCGCAGCATGCCAGGCCTCCCTGTCCATCACCAACTCCCAGAGTTCACTCAGACTCACGTCCATCAAGTCAGTGATGCCATCCAGCCATCTCATCCTCTATCATCCCCTTCTCCTCCTGCCCCCAATCCCTCCCAGCATCAGAGTCTTTTCCAATGAGTCAGCTCTTCGCATGAGGTGGCCAAAGTACTGGAGCCTCAGCTTTAGCATCATTTCCTCCAAAGAACACCCAGGACTGATCTCCTTTAGAATGGACTGGTTGGATCTCCTTGCAGTCCAAGGGACTCTCAGGAGTCTTCTCCAACACCACAGTTCAAAAGCATCACTTCTTTGGCGCTCAGCCTTCTTCACAGTCCAACTCTCACTTTTGGTTTAGCATCTTTTAAATGAACCAAAAATTTGTCTTGTGGAGTCTTACGATATTAGTAATTACTTGATAATATAGAAGACAGAAATGCACTAAATTATAGTGATAATTTGGTAAGATATAAATGAACTGCCTTGGAAAAGCCTTGTCGACTTTTAATGATTACCAAAATACACTTAAACCACTGCACAAATAATGAAGAATGTCTGCAAAAGAAGATTTTCATTTTTTTCTCATCTTCTAAGCTTTATGACTCTTTGATGAAATATCAGCTCTAATACATAAAGTTATTTTTAAGGCAAGTTTTTTTTTTTGTCCTCTGAGAATAAGCTTCCCCAAAGGAAAAGCCAAAGATCATATGCCATGATATTAAGAGCTTTCTTCCTGAAAGTTTGGCACGAGTATGTAAGAAATGTGTGCTCCCCTCTTAAATAAAGTAGGAAGTGCTCATTTTAATGTAGGAAATAAACCAGTTGTGCATTTCAGACTGTGGAAATAAGACAGAAAGAATTTTTGTTTTTTACTCTTTTTATTTCCTAAGTTATTTTTAAATTAGAATATTCTTGCAGATATGTAGAATTCTTACCTTACTAAAATATCTCAAAAATCCTAAACTAGAACTTCAGAAGATGGAAGAATTTTTAATTTTTAAAGAGAATATTACATTTTAAATTATGAAGAAGGAACTTCCCTGGAAGAAGAGTGGTTAAAACTCCACACTCCTAAGAGGCACAGGTTCAAGAAAAGATTGCCAACAAAAAGTTACTTCAATACTAAATGGCGCAATGTTGCAGAAGAATTCTTTACCATCTGAACTCCCAGGGAAACCCATAAAATATATAGTGGGGGAATTCTGGAAAAGACAAATCAGTCCCGGGTGGAGGCTTAAGGAAGAGTCAGAGCGCTTTGTAGGGGGAGGAGGCATTAAAATGAATTCTGCAAGATACATGCAAGTTAATAGGTAACTTTCCACATTGCTGGGAAGAGAAGAGAGAGCAGTAAGGAAGAGTAATATATCTACAGATATAGAGTAAAGGAAAAGAGGACACTGAAATTAGAATTGTGGTCAAATTAAATGAATGTTACAATGATGATTATTTTATGATCATTTGACTTTTATACTGAAAGCAATGCAGAACCTCTGAAAGACCTCAACAAGGACATGATATCAAGATTTAAGTTCTAGAAAAGTCATCAGCAATATCCACAGTGAGCATTCATGTATGTCAATCTGTCTATATTAGCAGCACTTGAATTTTTTGTTGTAAATACATCCTCCTTGTTGGATGTTTTGGAAAAAAGAAAAATATATGGCCTTGAATTGCATTTTCTACACTCTAGTAAAATATAAGCTTCCTGAAGATGGAGGCCATAACTTTTTTTCACGCAGAGTATTTCACAAAAGAAAATATTAATGACCAGATTTTGAGTTTATTGACAGTCACCCTTGTTTGGGGATGTTAGAATGCATGCCAGATTATATGGAATGCAGTTTTAATATGTCTTTGTAAATGCTGTTGCTCCCTTCCTTTGCAACGTTCAGTTTCACTGAATTCTATTTTAGCCTTAAAAAAAATAAAGAAACATTAATTATAGGTATCTCAGGAAGATAAGAAGATGAATTGACTTTTCTGCTTCCACATACCTGATCTCAATGGTAAAATAAAGTATTTTTCCCCTTGTCTTTTTTAAAGGGGATTATTTTGTAGAAGTCCAATGCTTCCAAGAGATTGGTAGTGTTTATTGCTTGTCTCTAATGGAAATTACATTTTATGGGGAATTGAGATTGATTATCCTTATCTTGACAAGTGAAGATTGAGGGCATATTCTATGGAGTAGTGTACTGTCTCAACAGCAAAGTGGAAATATTTAACACCTTAGTTACTAAGTTTTAAGACCAGGATTATACAAAGGGTCTATTTAATGCAACCATTTCTAATTTTCAAATTAATGGTATATAAAATCTGTATATTTATTGGTCTGTTTTCCTAAAGGCAGCAAAAACTCCCATTTTATTGATTGAAAAAAATCTAGTTTGGTCTCAATTTTATCTACTTATCATGAATAATAAGAAACATGGGATATAATTATGATTATTATGAGAAACTTAAGCATGCAATTCCCTAACATCAGGTATAGGAAGATAGTAAAGAATTTATAATAACATTTACCCTTAAAATTATATTTCTCAAATGTCACTCACAACTTATTTTACTAGAAATTAAATAAGGAATTTACTAGAAATTAAATTAAAAATTAAATAAAAAGAATATATTGTCAAATAATATAAAATATCATCTTAACAATATAGTTTCTAAGAAATATAAATGTCAAGTTCCATTATATTGTAATTTAGTTTATAAAACCACTGTGGGTCCCTTGTATTATTCATTGTATTAATGCCAATGCCTTAAAAAATGATTAAAAGTAACCAATGCCCAATTAAAAACTTAAATAAATTCTAGGGATATAATGCACAACATGATAACTATAGTTAACAGTACTGTATTGCATATTTGAAAGTTGCTAAGGGAGTAGATCTTAAAATTTCTCGACATAAAAATATTGTAACTATATGAGCAAAAGACATTAAATTTATTGTTGTAATAATTTCACTATATATATCAAATCATAATGTTGTATATACTATGCTGATACAATATTGTATGCAGTTATATCTTAATAAAGCTGAAAAAAACTTTAAAAATTAATCAGCAACTGAAAATTATATCTTATTCCTAATTTGCAAATCAGATTTTAAGGATATATGAAAGTATATAAATAGGAAATGGCAACCCACTTCAGTATTGTTGCCTGGAGAATCCCATGGACAAAGGAGCCTGGCAGGCTATAGTCCATAGGGTCACAGAATAGGACTCAACTGAGCCACTGTCACTCACTCATAAATACACATTTGATGATAAAGTTTCTGAATCTCATTTTATAGTCTCATTGTTTCACTGTTAAGACCACTAGGGATTAAACATAATACAGAACTTTGGAGAATATAATTGAGGTAATTTTGAATGGACTGGTACATAGATTTTTTATGACTTAGAGGCATAGGAAAAGACTCACTTTTCTGAAAATATTTTCAGATTGTCACTTGATATTTCACTGCTTAAGAGTCATTTCTTGTATTCTAAAAAGTGTGTTCAGATGGACCGGAAATACCTTCACAGGAGGCAATCCAATCATTTTGTGCCATTTCATGGCTTTATTTGTATCTAGTTATTGGCTAGTATTCCAGCTGACAACCAATATCTAACACACTGTATTTTGACACAGGGGAGAGCAGTAAGCATGAAGCATGAAACATTGTCCTAAGAAGGTTCCTCTGATTAACCACTGCACACCTGAAGTGTAGCCAGGAAGAGCTATCCCACCTAGAGGGAGTGAAAACAAGGGTCATTGAGGAGGTCAGGAGCATGGAAGAGGAATACTGATCACCTGGGCTTGTTTCATGATTTTTGCCTAAGGCAGGATTTGACCTCAGGTAGCAGTAAGTATGTACCCATCAATGTTGCACTAAAAATAATCTATAATATGCAGTTAATTTGCTTCACTTGCTGAGCAAGACTGCTTTCTTGGTTATCATTGTAAATATAATATCTTAATGTATAACACATAGGGTCATAGAGAAAACTGAACCTGTGGGAAATCCTTTGGCTTAATAGCATTTTATCCAGAAAATCAATGTACAAATCTCATTGAATTTAAATTATTGACCACCTTTATGTTATTAAATATTTATGCATTGTCTGAAGGGAAAGGTTTACTGGCCATTTATATTATTCAAACCAGAGATAATTGCATTATACAATAGGATACACATTTTCCTTTTTTGTCTTTTATGTGAAATGGGTATATATTTTTGAAATAGAAGAAACTGTATTAGTTACTATTTTACTATGCAATGGCAGCCTGAAATCCAATTTATTTAGAAGTGTGTCATTGAATAATATAGCAACAAATATTTAATTTTTGATATTGAAAAGGAGCGAAAAAAATGTATGCTGTCTTTTACAGAGCTTCAAAGAGAATTTATCACAATGCTAATTTTAATTGTAGTTTACAAGCAACTTTAAATTGCAATAGTGATGACATAGTTTTAAAAACTAAATTTATATTTAAAAAAAGATCAGCATATTATAGACTTAGGCGTGTTGAATTTGTACATTGTGATAAGAAATATTAAAACTAGATTTGCATGCAATAGATAGAATTGTCTAAAGTACAAGTGTTATTTGAAACTTCACATGTGTATAGAATGAACACAAAGAGTATTTGTTGAATCAAAGTATATATAATTCCTAGGTGAAATATTTTATCTACATTTGCTTCACATGAGCTCTCAATAAATAATGTTAAAATACTAAAATCAGAATTATATAGTAGAAAGGCAGTATATGATTTCATGATTACTGTCAGAGTTTATGGGCTTAGACATTTTATCCTTTATTCAAGTATCCAACCACCTCAGAGCCTGATTATCACTCCTTATTTTCATTTATGAATCTGAATAAATGTAGTACTGACTCTGTAGTTATTGCATATTTAACTTTATCCATCACCACTGCTAATGATTATTTGGCTCTGAGGATTAAATATATCCCCTTCATTATGCCCTTTCCTATGTTTCCTGAATGCATTAGCCCCTTTGACCTTCCCTAACTGACCAGAGGACCCAGTTCTAAGTTGCAGATCTGGGTCAATCCTTTATTTCTTTGATGTTGTCAAAGCTAATGAATAATTGTGAAGTAATTGGGGGTAGAGAATATTTCAAGATATGTGAGCTAAAATGTGGGAGATAATGATTCTTGTTAATAATGTATCTAGTTTCTCCCTATTTACGATCATTCTGTCCTAAGAATTCTGTGAGCTAAAAGATTCTTGTAATTTTAAATAGAATCTCCCAGAAAGATTTTTAATAACACATATGTATATACTATAAATATGGTATCAGTTCAGTTCAGTTTAGTCATTCATTCGTGTCTGACTCTTTGCAACCCCATGAATCGCAGCACGCCAGGCCTCCCTGTCCATCACCAACTCCCAGAGTTCACTCACACTCACATCCATCGAGTCGGTGATGCCATCCAGCCATCTCATCCTCTGTCGTCCCCTTCTCCTCTTGCCCCCAGTCCCTCCCAGCATCAGAGTCTTTTCCAATGAGTCAACTCTTCGCATGAGGTGGCCAACGTACTGGAGTTTCAGCTTTAGCATCATTCCTTCCAAAGAACACCCAGGACTGATCTCCTTTAGAATGGACTGGTTG
>NW_011494772.1:2063345-2064038 GCF_000754665.1 Bison bison bison | reverse complement strand
AGTCTTCTCCAACACCACAGTTCAAAAGCATCAATTCTTCGGCACTCAGCTTTCTTCACAGTCCAACTCTCACATCCATACATGACTACTGGAAAAACCATAGCCTTGGCTAGACGAACCTTTGGTGGCAAAGTAATGTCTCTGCTTTTGAATATGCTATCTAGGTTGGTCATAACTATACATATAAATTAATAAATAAAACATATGTATAGTATACTATAAATCACTGCTGCTGCTGCTAAGTCACTTCAGTTGTGTCCAACTCTGTGTGACCCCATAGACGGCAGCCCACCAGGCTCCCCCGTCCCTGGGATTGAAAGGTTGTTGTTGAATCACATGAAGACACCGGGATTCTTGGCCCCCGGAGGAGAAGAATTCAATCCGGGGCCAGAGACGAGGCTTGATCGCTCAGAGCTTTTGTGTAATAAAGTTTTATTAAAGTGTAAAGAAGATAGAGAAAGTTTCTAACATAGGCATCAGAAGGGGGCAGAAAGAGTACCCGCTTGCTAGTGTTAACAATGAAGTTATATAATCCAAAGAATGTCTGGAGGTTGTAAAGACCTCATCAGATCTACTCCCATAATTTACATTTTAAGATAACACTATCCTCAGCCAGGATACATCCTTGTAAAGACCAGGTCTACTCCCATAATTTACATTTTAAGATAACAGAAGGTTTAATCCAAAGACTGT
>NW_011494772.1:2035541-2063245 GCF_000754665.1 Bison bison bison | reverse complement strand
TATAATCCTAAGGAATGTGGAGAAAGAAAAAAGTTTGTCCTTTCTTCCTCCTTGAGAATTCCAGACCCCTCTCTCCTTGGGGACCACTAGACTCCTTATCAATCTGCCTAGGAAATGACTCTCTCAGGATTCTCCAGGCAAGAACACTGGAGTGGGTTGGCATTTCCTTCTCCAATGCATGAAAGTGAAAAGTGAAAGTGAAGTTGCTCAGTCATGTCTGACTCTTAGCGACCCCATGGACTGCAGCCTACCAGGCTCCTCCATCCATGGGATTTTCTAGGCAAGAGTACTGGAGTGGGGTGCCATCGCCTTCTCCAATACTATAAATCACTAGTATACCATAAAGCACTACACATCACTATAAATCAATATACACATATAATCACTATACATATAAATAAATAAATAAAACATATGTATAGTATACCATAAATCACTACACATCAATGATATCAATATGCAGTTAACAGCTAATCTTTTTTCATTAGAAAGTGATATTGAAATTAAGCAAACAAAGGCAACATGTAAAATGTAGTATTTGCAGTAAGTAGTGGAGGACAACACATTTTAGAAAGCAAACCCATATAGAGATTACATTTTTCCTATTCTGGGTCATTTTGGGTAGGGTACTTAACCTTTAAACTACAGTGTCTTCTGTGCAACGAAACCATGCAAACCTGCCAAGTTGCTTCAAGGAGTAAATACCACAATATACACAAAGCACCTGCTTGGTGCCTGGCACATAGTAGGTGTGCACGGAATGGCCATTTTCTCACTTCATTTTTTTCAATCTTTACCTGTGTGTCTAATATTTCTCAGTATTTTAGATCTATCTTTAGGGAAACCAACCATACTCGGTGAAATTAAAGTAAATAAGTACTGTCTCATTTTTGAGCATGGATTCCAAGAAATCTTAAAGCAAGGGGTTTGACATTTGCCTCAACTCTTGTAATAGAGTCAAGAGGGGTATGAGATGCTCAAAACTTTATGATTCTTTGATTTCTTTCATTTTCTCATCCTCCCCCAGACCTTGGCAGCCATATTTATTTACCACAGCAATCTCCTTAAAAACCTGATCTAAATTTACCCCATACAGAAGTTTTCCCTGAATAAACAAATCTTACTGTAAGTTCTCCTTTTATCTTCATTTTACTAGTAATTATGCTAAGATACTAGAATGACACATCATATATTTGAACTGTAAATTTGATTTTCACTAATTTTGATAAGAGTTAAAATGTTGTTACTTCCTTTTACATATTAAGAAAAGGTTTGCAAAGTAAATTGAGAATCTGAGTAAGATAATTTTGTGGGTGAGGGAGATATTTGAATCATAACAGAAAAAATATTTTTCAAACATTTTAAAAAGTTTTAGAATCATTTTAATATAATTATTTGCTCATTAGACACAGTAGCTGTTCATAAATATAATTGTAGCCAATCTATTGGCAACTCTACTTCGCTACAGTTTAAGATATTATAAGTGATTAGAAAAGTGAAGGCTGAGTTCTTTATATGTATCTTTCATTTAAATATTTCATTAATATTGAAAATATATATTCAAATTGTTTCCTATTGGTACATTTTAGTCTATTAATTTCCACTAAGCTGGTCAGTTTTTGTTTAACTACACTTCTTTTGGACCTATAAGTATTCTAATATTTTAAGAAGTAAACATTCTATACCTTATAACAAACAAACAAACAAAAAACCTGGAAATAAGTAAAAAACCCATTTTCCTCCACTGATGTCTTCATTTCTGTCCCAGTCCCATGAACTTGGCAAGTGGTCTCAAATATTTCTTCAAGCCTATCTGGATTTCAAGCATTTTCATATATTTTTGTACAATTGTTCCTCATTATAATACCTCAGTGAAATCTAATATTTCATTTCTGAATTGACATAATCATCCACCCAATGACCTGTGAGAGGTTCAGATACCCTCCAAACCATTCCTATTTTTTCTATCTCCCTTAACACCTATATAAAGTCAGAGAATGAGCCCTATATACCTGAGAGAGACCTTCTTCATTGTGTGCCTGCCAACAAGACTTGGTTCAGGATATTGTATGTTTTTATTTTAGCTATGATAGCTATCTCTTAAATGATATCTGTATAGTACTTCTAGCTACTTCTCATCTCCACAACAGTCTCCAATGTTTCACCCTCAATAAAATTTTCTAATTCTTTTTCTTCAATCAAATCATATGCTGAATTGCTGAGTAATGTTTGTATGAGGATAATATCTAGACTTCAAAGCATATTGTGCAAAGAAATATTTTCTATTTTACAACTAAATCCATCTATCACATTTATCATTTTTTCCAAATGCATGCTTTATGTTTTAGTCACAATGGCCCCAGTATTCATCAGAAATAACATTGTATTTCATTGTCCTATATGTGTATATGCACATATATAATTAATATACATGTTATGCTAAAATATATATAATTTCATGTTCTTGCTTCTTTCTGTATTGTTCTGTAAACTTACTTTTCTTAAAATGTTCAGGAAATATTTTAACACATGCCTCATATTCTATCAGGTTCTCTTAAAAACTTAAAACCCCTCTCACTCAATGTGGGTTAAGTAATAACTACTCTGGATTCCCAAAGTATTTTATACCTATATTATAACACTTCCAACATATTTATCAATTTATTTATGAATTTTCTTGAGTCAACTGAGGTCTTAACTCATCATCTTTACCTTGAGGAGCTTCAGTACAAAGATATTCAATAACTATTAATTGAATGAATACAAATATGTTCAACTATTCTATAGAAACCAGCAATATAAGGTGAAAAAAAATGATGACTTTATAAGGAAGAATCAAAATCAGTGAGTCATAAAAAATTTCCCTTTAGAAATTGCACAGTATAGTACTTACCCTTTAAATAATCAAATATAGAATCAAAATTTCATTAAATACTTAGATTAAAATGAGACAATTCTCTAATAGCCCTAAGCTTTTAAGCTTTGGAGTTTGTAAGAGGCTAATTAATTAATTAGAAATATCCCATGTACTTTTGTGTAATTATTTGTCTTTTTAATAGCAAAGTGGCTAATTCATGTTCCTTGTTAAAATGTTAAAGATTTATAACCATTTAGAAAATAAATCTTCCATAGTTCTGTCACCCACATTTAACAGTTATTGTATTTCATGTACTCATTTTCTCATTACTTTATTTTGAATTATACTTAATGAAATTTTAATCAGTTGTTTTGACATATTAAGGAATACAGTATTAAATACACTAAGTAACCAACATCATTAAGTTTTTTTTTTTTTTTTTTTGGACAGACAGCTAGACTGTGATAAATGTATGGAAATAAAATGAAAGATTCTTATTCTCCATGGAATATAATTTTGTTTTGTAAAGTTTTAAAAATATAATAGCAATGAATTTTTTTTCAACTTATCATTATTTCTTTAAAACTGAATCTTTGCAATGGAACTACTGGGTAAAGGATAAAGAACTCCTTAGGTTTTGAGAACACATTATCAAATCAGTTTCTAAGATTATATAGATTTACATCTTTCCAGTAATGTTTAGGATGATATTTTTCTACACTGAGCACCATGAATTTTTCAATCTTTACTTACTTGAGCATGATGTACTCTCTCTTTGTGTATATATGTATTTTTCCACTCTTCTTCAATCCCTATTCCAGTTTTAAAACCTATTTGTAATAATTCTATCCAACCTTGATGAACAGTTTTAATAGGCCAGACACTGTTCTAAGACTTGCATATATTATCTTGTATCACCATAGCACTTCTTTAAGAAAATATTGTTATCTATGAGTTTTAATATTTGATGATGCATTTATCTTTTATATATTTTCTTTATGAAAAAGTAATTTCTATTTATATCTTTTTCTATTTTACTATTAAGTACTTTCTTATTTTTTATACTTAGTTATTTTTTGAGTTTTTATTGTGATGAAATACATCACATAGAATTTAATATTTTATCATTTTAAGTGTACAGTTTATCCATTTTTAAGTGTTCAGTTCAGCGGTTTTAGGTATGAATATTGTTTGTTCTTAAGAAATTAGGAAATTCTGTCACATGCTACTATGTGGATAAACATTAAGCACATTAAATTTAATTTACTTTTAATAATTTAGCTGTTTTCTCAGTGCCAGTGTTTTATTCTATAATAGAAGAAATGGGAAGTATGACTTGATTAATAAAAATGTTATAGCCAATTATTTGATAAGATCTATTCACTTTTATGATTATCATTGAATGTTGACAGTTGATTGAAAGATTCTGATGTACAGCATCAACTGTATAATCCAGGTGTATTCATAGATCACAAAATAATTGCAGGAAGAGTGTCTCTTGTCAGAAACAGTCCAATATCTAGTGGCCCTGAAAGTCATAATAATATCAGTGCCGACAGGATCATTTATCACCTCCCAAATATCAAGCCGGCTAAAATTCTGCCTTCCAGCCTCCTATTCTTTAATCATGAACCTGGGCAATTATTGTAGCCAAAAATTGATAACTTTGATTTCAAGAAGGGAGATCAAAGAGTTCCCTAACATTTAATTTAGTTAGATTTATATTCATGTCTAAATTTTGAAATATTTCAAGGGTTGAAAATTGAAACAGTATATTTTTAAACTTTCTACTCAAGTAGCTATCTTGTTTTATACAAAGGCCATTTCACAAGTATTTTTCTTGTGAAAATACCTCATCTTTCTCTAGTTCATGGGCTCTGACAGGGAAATAACTCACTATACTATTTTCTAGGCTAATGATATTGGTATGTATAGGTCATTCTGGTTTACAAGTCCAAATGAGTTTCAGTTTCCTGATAAATAAAACTCCTTATAAATAACCTAAGAACATGTTCTTTCAAATGCTGTTATTTACATCTTGCTAGCCTATGAAAAAGAATATTGCCATTTTTATGGATTAATTAAATTAGTAGGGGGTTTCTGTATTGTTGATATCTTTCCTCTGAAATATAGTCTATATAAAAATTAATCTTTAAAAATAAAAAATCTCTATATGGCATTATTTATTCAGACATGAAATTGGAAGAAGTTATCCCTCAAGAACCATAAGCTGCAGCCTAATATTTGATCCAGAAAGAAGAACAAAACAAAACAAATATCAAGGCAAGTAGAAAATGTGCTATTTTTCTGAAGCAGTGAGACTTGAGAATCAGGAATAGGGCTGCAAAGAGGTTAAAAAGATATTCAGTATTATTTCTGAGGATTAATATTCATTTGCTGGATATTATGGCTAAGAAAAGAATAACTTTAAATATCAACAACTATATCCAAAATTGAGAAACATTTAGCAATTATGTTAATTTGTAGTGAGGAAGGAATAAGCAACTAGGAACTGAATCTGACAAATCAAACAATTGTATAATATATAGACTTATGGGGGCAAAATTCAAATAAACCCCCCCTTCAAATCTCAATGATAGTTTAGATGTATTTCACCCACATACATTTTTGATATATTTCATCCACAAAAAAGAAGTAAAATTTACTGCTTTAATCTTCTCAAGAGTCAAGAGTCTAGTTTCCTTAATTTCTACATAGCAGATCAAACAAAGTCTACTTTCCTGGGTCAGCTGTATCCCCACACCCCATGTTACCCACGTAAGGGCTTTCCACTGTGTTAGCTAAGGGACTACAGACACCTCATACTCCACATTCTCCCATGTTATCAATTAGCTGGAGGGAAGAGCTGGTCTCTCTAACTGCAACATGGCTTAGGTACAGCTCCTGAAATCTATAATCACAAACGTCCCCTGTTACTCAAATGACCAGAGGGATGTGATATGTTGACTGGCTTCAGTCAGTCATGGCATGTTCTTAGAGCCTTTGCTGTTGTTCAGTTGCTCAGTCACGTCTGACTTTTTTGAGACCCTGTGTACTATGGCCCTCCAGGCTCCTCTGTCCATATGATCTCTCACACAAGAATACTGGAGTGGTTTGCCATTTCCTCCTCCAGGATCTTCCCAACCCAGGGATCAAACTTGTGTTTCCTGCACTCCGGATGGTTTCTTTACAACTGAGAAGACCACTCTTAGAGCTGAGAATAGAATAATTTTCACAGTAATAACACAAATAAGACTGGGAGAGGGGCAAATTTCCCAAACACACACACACACACACAAAACAGGCTAATGTGAGTGGGATAAAGGAAAAACCAGAGCCAAGGAACACTTGCCCACGACAAACAATTTTATTAATACTAGTGAGACTGTAGAATAGAACAAGTGTAAGTGTGATGTAATGCAAATACAACTGTAATTTTGTCTCCCACTTCCCCTCAGTTGGGGAGACATTTTTCTTCAGCCAGTAAATAACAACTCTGTCAAGCCTCATGACTTTTTTTTTTTTTTTTGTCATTTTCAGGTAATAGGTAATCCCAGCATTACTTTATTCATAAAATGAAACCTTGATTCCTAAAGTAGAATGTTGAATACAGTATATTTATCATTTTGACATTTATTCAGGAATCAGTGTTTCCCAGTATCCTTTTTTTCAGAGAAATACTGATTGCTGGTGTGGTGCTTGATTTTTAGAAGGAGAAATGATTGGACTTCCTTGTTCCATATCCATATATTCACTTGGTGCAGTGACTAATTCCTCTAGGTTTGGAAATACCTGGAAAGAGGAAACACAATGTACTAACCCTGACTTGAACCTGTCTTAAAGATGGCTTTGGCTCTTTGGAAATGACAGATGTTTGAAGTTCACTTTGCTCTTTGGTGATGTCATGAAAGATACTGAAGTCTCTTACTATATTTCTCTGACTATATATATACCAAAGGAGTGGGGATTCTCCCCTTTAGCCACCTCTCCAGTCTTCTTTAGCTTCTTATTCTCAAGGGTTTTCCTCACATTCTTTGACAATTTCTCTTGGGTTAAATTCTATTTTAAATGAGTCTAGGTTGACTTTCCAGGTGGCTCAGTGGTAAAGAATCCACCTGCCATTGGGGGAGATGGGGGTTCAATCCCTGGGTTGGAAAGATCCCCTGGAGGAGGAAATGGCAGCCCACTCCAGTATTCTTGCCTGGGAAATACCAATGGACAGAGGAGCCCAGCAGGCTACAGTCCATGAGTTACAAAAGAGTCGGGCATGACTTAGCAATTAAACAACAAATAAAACCAAAGGTAACGAAGTTTGACTTCCATGGTTGGGCCACACATGAGATCCACACTGTTATATGCTTTACATTGCCATTGTTGAAAAAGCAATTATTTGCTAAATGTTAGTTTCTATTCTCTCCCTGCCCAGCTGTCTTAGGCTGATAGACACATCCTTGTATTTTGAGTTTCTTTAGACATTTCTTACATATCTATCCAGGATGCCCTGGTAATTCTAACTGGACTCATATGAGCTGTCCAAGGGGGTTTCCTTGGAATTTCTTCTACTTGTACCTTCCTTTCTTTCTGTAAGGCAGTCAAAAGCATTAGCTTTTCAAGAAATTGGCACAGATTCTTGTGACATTTTTAAATGAGTGAGGGGTTCCAAGTGACAAGAAATACATTCTGATTTCTAGTCCCTCTTACTTACCTGGTTCTTTATGTCTTAATTTGCAACTTAATTTAGAACTTTAGAATCAGTTATTGATGGCATTTCAGCTTAAGTTTTTACAATTTGAATAAGATTAGTTATCGTTATCCACACTTTTTCTTAATGCTTCCTCACCAAAACAACCCATCTAATACATGACACATGAGAATAAGATACAAATATTTTCCAATAAGCACAAACCTTGACTTCTCCCTGTGTGATAATCTTATTTGAAAGTGCTTTACATATTCTAAGATAGCCAATATTATGAGTAGTTTATGACATGTATACTAATACTATTTAATTTTTCAAATGAGGAAATGACACATAAAAGTTAAAGAAAGCTTGCTGAAAATCATAGGCATTAATATGGCAGATATAGGATTTAACGTTAGATAAATGACTCTGGATCCCTAATTCTTAAGGAAAAGTGAAAATGTTAGTCTCTCAATCGAGTCTGACTCTTTTTGACCCCATGGACTGTAGCCCACCTGGCTCTTCTGTCCATGGGATTCTCCAGGTAAGAATACTGTGAAAAGTGAAAATGAAGTCACTCAGTCATGTCCGACTCTTTGCAACCCCATGGACTGTAGCCCACCAGGCTCCTCTGTCATGATTCTCCAGGCAAGAATACTGGAGTGGGGTGCCATTTCCTTCTCCAGGGGATCTTCCTGACCCAGGGATCGAACCCGGGGCTCCCGCATTGCAGACAGACACTTTTTGACCCTGGATCGGGAAGATCTCCTGGAAGAGAGAATGGCAACCCACTACTGTATTCTTGCTGCCACCCCCTCCCAAAAAAAGGGGGCTCAAAGAATACTGTAGTGGGTTGCAATTTCCTTCTCTACCTGTATTATATTTTTTCTAAAGATTACCTAATACCTGTGTTTCTCAAAGTATGTCATGTTACATAGAAAGCAATGTTGAGGACTTCGGTGGTACAATGGATAAGAATTCACCTACTAATGCAGGGAGCACAGGTTTGATCTCTGGTCTGGGAAGATTCCATATGTCACAGGGCAACTAAATCTGTGCACCACAGCAACTGAGCCTGTGCTCCAGAACTTGGGAGCCACAACTACTGAAGACCATGAGCTACAACTACTGAAGCCCGCATGCCTTAGAGCTCATGCTCCGCGACAAGAGAAGCCATTGCAATAAGAAGCCCAAACATCACAATGAAGAGCAGTCTCCCTTGCTGCAACTAAAGAAAGCCCACACAGCAATGAAGATCCAATGTGACCAAATACTAAATAAAAACAAAAATTAATTAAAAAAAGAAAGTAATGCTGAGTTACTTTTTTCTGTAAGAGTTAAATGGAAAGGTAAGTACAAAAAAAGGAATTAATCTATGACCAAGTATTAATATACTACCTGTTTTAGCTCCAAGAAATCATTAAGCCCCTTCACTCTGAATTATATTTCTTACTAGCTGATATATTTACGTGCCACAATTTACACGCTTTGAAACAGATTTTCCTTGGAGGCTGAAACTGTTAGAGGGATGAATTTCCTAGAGAGAATACAAGAAATGACTCCTTTAGCACTGCAGACCCACCCATCACTGAGTAAGTTTAAGGGCTATGTATCGATAAAGACTCATCTCAATATCAACATAATGCAACTATACTTTTCCATGATACACAGTTTTGCTTGGTTAGTGATAAAAAAGTAATCTAAAATGCTCATCACAGGAAGTTAAGCTTTCAAGTAAATATCTGTCTTATCATTTAGAAGAATCCAGTGGCTGGAAGTTCTTTTCTCTTGTCACAGGGTTAAAACTTATTCCATGTAACATAAGCGTCTCTTGCTCTCCTTGCACACAAGTTGCAATTCGGGTCATATGAACTCATATCCTGCACACGGTGATTGTTTAATGTTGTACTCCCACACTGCACTAAGTACCATATCATTCATCCTAGATGACTCTCCTGAAAATTGCTTCTAAAAATTTGTGCCAAAAATGCTCATGAAGTGAACAATTTACTATCCATTCGCTATTAAGATACTGAAAACTGTCACTTCAGGAAATTGGATACTGTACCCTGTAAAACATGTTCTGAAGCTTTGCTTCAACAATTACTACCTATCATCCATCAGCCTGTGAGTGTTGTGTTTAGTCAGTTGTTAAATTTAATACCGTAATAACGTTCAGATGTCAGGAAAACAAGTACTGAAATCTCATTCTGTGTTATAGTGAAAAAACTGAAGCTGTTCATGTTTTGTGTTTCGCTTGCTTTTTATATTTTCTTTATTTAGCTATGGACAAAGCCAAGTTATTTCTGGGTGCATAAAGTTCTGTTCTACATTTTTAAACATAGTTACTTTCACTGATGTTAATAGACACTGTTTTGACACCACTTGCAGATAATGTCAGATGTTGAAAACTAAGATTCTTATTTCAAGTCTTTCCCCAAACTATATGTTTTCAATTTCTATCACATAAACTCTTCTTAATCTAGGGTTAACCCAATTTGATTATTTTTGGCCAACTTTAATGCTTATAACACTGATTATAATAAGTAAAAATGTATGCCAGCAGCAATAATTAAAATATTGGATAACAACTCAAATGTATGCTCAACTTTCAAACTTTGACTTAAAATTTTGTTTCAGCATGAAGACCTTCCATGTTTTTTCATCCTACAGTGATTTCTCCCTGTTGTGAAATCCTAGCACTTATCCTTTTTTCTGAAAAGTAATCAAGTCATTAGGTACAGCACTTGACATCTTTTGAAGTATGACACTGCCATTTAACACGTGTTAATATTTCATGTTTCAATATCAAAGTAATGAACATAATAAATTTGCAGTTTGTTCAACTCTTCTAGAAAATAGAAATAGAATGATTGATGATAGTTCTGGCAATAAATGAGTCACTCAAAATCTCTCTAACTCAGATTTACTCTTTTTTTTTTTTTTTTAAGGGTCATATTTTCCTTCCATAAAATGTACAATTATTAAGTGTTCAATAAGTTTTGGTACTTTTATATACTTTATACAAATTTTATATTCTTTGTAACCATCACTTACATTTCTATCATCTCATCTTCTCTCCCACCTATCCTACTATCTGGGGTAACTAGTCTCTGATTTCTACTACTATCGATTAATTTTATCTGACTTTGACTTCATAGAAATAGAATCATTTAGAATGTATTCTTGTGTTTGTTAGCCATCTGTATGTCTTCTTTGGAGAAATGTCTATTTAGTTCTTTGGCCCATTTTTTGATTGGGTCCTTTATTTTTCTGGAGTTGAGCTGTAGGAGTTGCTTGTATATTTTTGAGATTAGTTGTTTGTCAGTTGCTTCATTTGCTATTATTTTCTCCCATTCTGAAGGCTGTCTTTTCACCTTGCTAATAGTTTCCTTTGATGTGCAGAAGCTTTTAAGGTTAATTAGGTCCCATTTGTTTATTTTTGCTTTTATTTCCAATATTCTGGGAGGTGGGTCATAGAGGATCCTGCTGTGATGTATGTTGGAGAGTGTTTTGCCTATGTTCTCCTCTAAGAGTTTTATAGTTTCTGGTCTTATGTTTAGATCTTTAATCCATTTTGAGTTTATTTTTGTGTATGGTGTTAGAAAGTGGTCTAGTTTCATTCTTTTACAAGTGGTTGACCAGATTTCCCAGCACCACTTGTTAAAGAGATTGTCTTTAATCCATTGTATATTCTTGCCTCCTTTGTCAAAGATAAGGTGTCCATATGTGTGTGGATTTATCTCTGGGCTTTCTATTTTATTCCATTGATCAATATTTCTGTCTTTATGCTCAACATCACTCATTATCAGAGAAATGCAAATCAAAAGCACTATGAGGTACCATTTCACGCCAGTCAGAATGGCTGCTATCCAAAAGTCTACAAATAATAAATGCTGGAGAGGGTGTGGAGAAAAGGGAACCCTCTTACACTGTTGGTGGGAATGCAAACTAGTACAGCCACTATGGAGAACAGTGTGGAGATTCCTTAAAAAACTGGAAATAGAACTGCCTTATGATCCAGCAATCCCACTGCTGGGCATACACACTGAGGAAACCAGAAGGGAAAGAGACACGTGTACCCCAATGTTCATCGCAGCACTGTTTATAATAGCCAGGACATGGAAGCAACCTAGATGTCCATCAGCAGATAAATGGATGAGAAAGCAGTGGTACATATACACAATGGAGTATTACTCAGCCATTAAAAA
Organism: Bison bison bison; assembly: GCF_000754665.1. NCBI lineage: Eukaryota > Metazoa > Chordata > Mammalia > Artiodactyla > Bovidae > Bison > Bison bison. The sequence goes on along the minus strand of NW_011494772.1, from coordinate 2,051,496 downwards.
GAATACATTTGAATCAGTTCTAATGAGGTGGATGAAACAGGAGCCTATTATACAGAGTGAAGTAAGCCAGAAGGAAAAACATAAATACAGTATACTAACGCATATATATGGAATTTAGAAAGATGGTAACAATAACCCGGTGTACGAGACAGCAAAAGAGACACTGATGTATAGAACAGTCTTGTGGACTCTGTGGGAGAGGGGGAGGGTGGGGAGATTTGGGAGAATGGCATTGAAACATATAAAATATGTAAGAAACGAGTTGCCAGTCCAGGTTCGATGCACGATACTGGATGCTTGGGGCTAGTGCACTGGGACGACCCAGAGGGATGGTATGGGGAGGGAGGAGGGAGGAGGGTTCAGGATGGGGAACACATGTATACCTGTGGCGGATTCATTTTGATATTTGGCAAAACTAATACAATTATGTAAAGTTTAAAAATAAAATAAAATTAGAAAAAAAAAAACTAAAAAAAAAAAAAAAAGAATGTATTCTTAATGTATATCTTCTTTGGTTTAACATAATATCTTTGAGATTAATTCATGTCACTCTATATGTCTCTAATTTATTTACTGTTTAGTCGATATGAATAAAACACAATTTGTTTTCATTCCCTGTTCTTTGACATTGAGTTATTTGAAAATGTTGGTGGACTTCACTGGTGGTCCAGAGGTTAAGAATCCACACTTCTACTGCAGCAGCCTTGGGACTAAGTAATGAAGGATTAAGCAACTAAAATGCAGGAAACTGCATGCTGTGGCATGGCCAGAAAAAAAGAAGAAGAAAACATGTAGTCTATCATGAGTCTATTTCTTAAACTGTCAAGTAAAATGAATATAAGCAATAGATCTTGAGTAAATAGTCTAGGTTAGTGTGTTCATTGCAAATAAAATCATATATTGTCTTTGTAATCTTACTAAATTAGCTTATTATGGTAGCTTTATTGGTAGATTCTTTAGGCTTTGATAAGTAGATAATCATTCCATCTGTCACTAGAGACATTTTTTTTTGCAAACTTTAAACTTTTTACTTTGTATTGGGTATACCTGACAATGCTGTGGTAGTTTCAGATTGATTTTTTCTTCTCAATCTTTATGTAATTAACTTTTCTTTTGTATTATTGCATCAGCTAGTAAGTATCTTTAGTGCAAAATTTAATAGAATTAGTGTGAGCAAACATCCTCACTTTATGACAATATGGACCATTAAGTGGACTTCCCAGGTGGTGCTAGTGGTAAAGAACCCACCTGCCAGTTCTGGAGACATAAGGGTTATGGCTTCAACCCCTGTGTTGGGAAGATCTCAGGGAGGAGGGAATGGCAACTTACTCCAGTATTCTTGCCCAGCAAGTAGATGCTTTTCAATTACTTAAGGGAGTTCTCATATTCATATATTGCTAACAGTTTTTATGATGGAAGAGTGCTTAATTTTGTCAATAACATTTCCTGCATTATTTGTCCTTTATTCTCTTAACATGCTAAATTTCATTGATTCATTTTCAAAGAATAACCCAATCTTGAACTTTTTGGATAAAACCCAATTGATTATGAGTAATTTTCTCTCACTTTCTCTCTTTCTCCCTCCCTGTCTCTCTTAATATCTTACTTCTCTTTCATCGTTCTGTGATATCAGAGATAGGCTGGACTTGATAACTTCCTTCCATATTTTCTAAAAATGGTTTTTCTCAAATTGGTATCATTTCCTTCTTTAATGTTTGAGGAATTCCACAGGTAAATCTCTCTGAACTTTGGGTTTTTTTTGTGTGGGAATGTGTTAAACTAGGAATTAGATTAAGGTATGCTCAGATCAAATAGATGACTCATTGAAAAGACCCTGATGCTGGGAAAGATTGAAGGTGGGAGGAGAAGGGGATGACAGAGGATGAGATGGTTGGATGGCATCACCGACTCAATGGACATGAGTTTGGGTAAATTCCAGGAGTTGGTGATGGACAGGGAGGCCTGGCATACTGAAGTCCATGGTATCACAAAGAGTCGGACATGACTGAGCGACTGAACTGAACTGAACTGATGCTCAGTTCATTTATTTCATCTTGTTTCAGTAATTTGTTTTAGTTTTGGTATATTGTAATTTTCAATTGATTAAAATGATTGAATTTATTGAAATAAATTTGTTGCTAATATATTATTATCCTTTCACTATCTGCTAGATCTGTAGTAATTTTCTTGGTATTGGCAATTTGTGTTATCTTAATCAGAGTTTCTTTAGGCTTATTAATTTTATTAAACTTATCAAGGAGTCATTTTTTTTTTTTAAGTTTTTTTTTTTTTGCTTTCCTCTATTGCTCTCTTTATTCTGTATAACATATTGCATTTCCCATTGTTAACATTTTTATCCTACTAATGTTGCTTTAATTTGCCCTTTTTTCAAGCTGGGAGCTAAAAGACGGATGATGTCTTTCTTTGTTTCTTGTAGGTACATTCAAAGCTATACATTTTTCTCTAATCTCTGCTTTCACTACACCTCACAACTTCTGAAAAGTTGTGTGTCATTATCATTCAGTCAAAATAGTTTCTAATTTTTTGTGACTTATAGGCAAATGATAAATTAATTGCCCCATTTTAGCTAAAAGAAACAGAAACTTCTATTTATATATGTTTTCTTATAAATATTTTTCTTGGCAAAACTGCAACTGAGGAATGGAGGGAAAAGATTTATCTATGAGTTTAATTAATGGCCTTTGTTACTAGGGTACAAGATAAGAAAAATGAGACACTCAGAGCATTTGGCATGTTTTACAGTGTCTGTACAATTTTGACTTATCCAAAAGAAAGTTTCTATGGTATTCTTGGAATGGAGAACACCATCTTGACAAAGTCAATTTTAGTTTTAAAACAGATCTCCCTGCACTCCCCCATTTTATTACCATGTGAAAAGTCTGTGAACCCAATATTTTATGAGTATAATAATGGGGTTAATTTTCTAAGATTTTTATCTTCTAGATTTATACATTGGTTTAATTTCTGCAATAAGCAATCACATTTCCTCAAAAATATATATATATATATATATATATATATATATACACTACAAAAATATAGAATTATGTGTGTTCTCCTTTGTTATATCAAATTGAACATTCTGATTTCACTTGAATGTAAATGTGTTTTGGTGATCTTTGGTTGGATTTATTTAACATAATCTCAATATATATAAAAAATAAGTGCTTTCCATAAGCCAGTTAATGACCATAATGCAATTAAGTTGCAAAAATTAATAAATAAATAAAAATAAATATAACAAAATAGTTCTATAAAATAAAAGCACTAATAATCAATAAAAATTCAAATTTCTTAGAAATAAGTAGCATTGAAACAATTATCTTTTAAAACTTGTTGAATGCAGATAAGCAAATGTTAAATGGAGTTATGTTATACTTAAACAATTTATGTAACTTTGTGATTTCTGCCTCTATAAGCCTTCCCTATTTTGTAGTCCAGCAAAACACAACTCAAGTGCTTCTTGAACCTGTGTCCTCCAGACTATAGTCCTCAATTTAACTTGAATAAAATTCTTTTCTAATCCTATTATTGTTTTCTAATCCTATTAGATTCTTTATTGATTATTTGCATTGACAAAGCTTCACAGATGACATTCTAAGGAAAGTAATGTTATATGATGGCTGATAAGAAATAATAGATATGCTAATACTGTGGGTTCCAGACTTTGTTAGGTAGCTAAATAGTTGTATAGGTAGAAGATAGGTGGTAATGGTTTAGTTAAGTCATGTCTGACTCTAGCAACCCCATGGAGTGTAATTCACCAGGCTCCTTTGGGAAATAGCATTTCCCAGGCAAGAATACTAGAATGCATTTTCATTTCCTTCCCAACCTGCACTGAAGGCAGATTCTTTAACCGATTGAGCAACCAGGGAAGCCCCATAAGTAGAAGGTAGACAGCTGAACAAAAGAGAAGAGATGATAAGATGCCTGTGTGCCTGTGCTTTAGTTGCTTTAGTTGTGTTCCACTCTGTGTGACCTTGTGGACTGTAGTCCGCCAGTCTCCTTTGTCCATGAAATTCTTCAGAAAAGAATACTGGAGTGGGTTGCTACGCCCTCCTCCAGGGGATTTTCAAATTCCAGGGATGGAACCCACATTTCTTAGGTTTCCTGCATTGGCAGGTGGGTTCTTTACCAGTAGCTTTGTCTGGGAAGCCCAAAGGTGTCCTAAGCAGTCATATCTGACAGTAGCCTTTTTACCCAAATTGCAGGTGGCCTTTGGCAAGTGGTGAGATAAATGATAATGTCTTATGGATACTGCTGCTACTGCTGCTAAGTCGCTTCAGTCTTGTCTGACTCTGTGCGACCCCATAGATGGCAGCTCACCAGGCTCCCCTGTCCTTGGGATTCTCCAGGCAAGAACACTGGAATGGCTTGCCATTTCCTTCTCCAATGCATGAAAGTGAAAAGTGAAAGTGAAGTCGCTCAGTCGTGTCCGACTCTTGGCGACCCCATGGACTGCAGCCCACCAGGCTCCTCTGTCCATGGGACTCTCCAGGCAAGAGTACTGGAGTGGGGTGCCATTGCCTTCTCCTTATGCATACTAGTAATTAGTATAATTGTGGAGAGCTCAGATCATAGCAAAGGGAAGAAGAATTTGAATTTTTATTTAATGAAGTAAAATATAACAAGAAAAGAATATCTCAGACACTGAGAAGCACACGGGTGATGTAAAATTTGAAGTAACAACTTTGCAGTGGAAATGTGTTGAAATTCAAAATTTCATTACCCCTTGGGTCAGTCTGAATTATAATTTATAATTTATAATCAAGATTTTCAGAAAGAAGTAAAATGAGGAAAGCAACTACTGCCCTTGTAAGAGAAAAATAGCCTTAGAGGGCTGGTCAGTTTTGAAATCAACAGTGAGGCATTGAAATCTAATTCCTGAGCTTGGAGTGCATGGAACTTCTTAGTGACAGCAGCCTGTATTTTGATATTGATGTGGAAAGGAAGGTGAACTGCATCTTCCTAGGGAAATTTTTCTAAGTGTTGGAAGAGGATGCAAATCCAGGTATGGAAACTACAGGAGATGTTAAAAACAGCACTTCTCCTGCCCCACCCCTAAAACACACTTCACTGATCCCTGATAAATGTTGAAACCACATATAGTGGTTCTTATTCATGCTATAGAAAATATCTTCTGCTTCAGATAACCTAAATAAGGTTACACTTATTCTTGTGTACTTATGATGACCCTGAAATTTACAAAGAAATTTGCCCATGTGGTCAGAAATAATGGTTTTACATGTGTTATGTTTTCAGCCTCGAGGAACTATTTTCAGTTTAGAATTTGCTACCTCACAGATACCCTGGGGTATATTGTTCAACCATGCTTCTCATTTATGTTTTGGTGTGTAAAATAGAAGCTGGGAAGTAAAGAGAGCTGCATCTGTGATGTCACATCTGACATGTTTCTGAGTTTAGACAGCATTCACTTCATTGATTCCCAGGAATCAGGGAGTGGAAGGAGGGAAGAGCATCAGTAAGCTGCTAGGTGGAAGTAATTGTTTCCCCTAACTGAAGGATATTTCACAGTGTGTTAGCCCAGTAGCTTATCTAGAGCTAAAGAACAAGGTCAAAGATTCTCATTTGTTGTACAATATAAGAATGGGACACAATAACAACAAAGACAATAATTTCCAGGTGTGATGATGCAAACAGCAGGCAGAAATCATGTCTTCCTACAGATTTTAAGGCTGTCATGCTCTGGACATCCACTCTTTAAGTGTAGTCAGAGTACACAGGGAAGTCATCTTCTACCAAGTGATGCCTAACAGTCCCAGGACCTCTGCTCACTATAGATTTCATATGGTTTGAAATACATAACTGAATTCCAACTGAAAGTATTTTGCACATTTTTCTAGAGCATTGCTTCTCAACAGTGAAGATATCACCCTCCAAAGAAAGTTTTGGAAATTTTTGGGCACTGTTTTTCTTACCAAAATGTGGTGGGAGATAGGTATTTGGTGTTAAAATCTTTTAATGGGCAGAGGCCAGGTGTCTTAGACAATACTGAACTGTCTGGGACAATTCTTCATAATGAAGAATCACTCTGAATTTCACAAAATTTAAAAACCCTCCTCTAGCTAATCAGTTCTGGGAAAAGCCTATTTAAATCTTATCTGATACACAGCATGCTTTGTAATCAAATGTATTTGTTCAGTTTTTACTGCATACCAAAATTTCAAGAATAGATTACTGTAAAATACATTGAGAGGGGAACATGTTATTTTATTATTTTTCCGAATTACTAAGAATTAGTTTTCACTTCAAGAAACTGCATCTGTGACATCAGCTGTAATTATGGTGTTTGAGTTCTCCACAGAACATTCTTGTGCCATGATGCGTTTGTAGCTGGGTTTTATGATGCCTATAAATGTGTGTGTGTGTCTGTGTGTACAAGCCTCATTCATGGGATTTTTCTATTGTAGTCAGACTTGAGCATTTACAAATGAAACTACTTTGTTTCATTTATAAGAGGAAAGCGAAAAAAGCTGGCTTAAAACTCAGTATTAAAAAACTGAGATTGTTTCATCTGGTTCCATCACTTCATGGCAAATAGATGGGAAACAAGTACAGGCACTGACGGATTTTCTCTTCTTGGGGTCTAATATTATTGTGGATGGTGACTGCAGCATGAAATTAGAAGATACTTGCTTCTTGGGAGGAAAGCTATGACAAACCTAGACAGTGTATTAAAAAGCAAAGGCATCGCTTTGCTGACAAAGGTCCATATAGTCAAAGCTATGGCCTTTCCAGTAGTCGCATACAAATGTAAGTGTTGGACCATAAAGAAGGCTGAGCACTGAAGAACTGACGCTTTCGAATTATGGTGTTGGAGAAGACACTTAAGAATCTTTTGGACAGCAAGCAGAACAAGCCAGTCAATCTCAAAGGAAATCAACTCTGAATATTCATTGGAAGGACTGATGCTGAAGTTCCAATACTTTGATCACCTGGTATGAACAGCTGAGTCTCTGGAAAAGACACTGATGCTGGGAAAGATTGAGAGAAGAAGGAAAAGAGGGTGACAGAGGATGAAATGGTTGGATGACAATCTGGATTCAATGGACATGAACTTGGGCAAATTCTGGGAGACAGTGAGGGACAGGGAGGCCTGGCATGCTGTGGTCCATGGGGTTGCAAAGAGTTGGGCATGACTTAGTGACTAAACAAAAACAACAAGAAATGTTGTTATAAATTACATTGTTTTTTCTCATCTTTATATTAAATTTGGTGTGCTTTTAGAATATGTTTGTACAATAAATAAGGTGTTATAAAATATTTACCACTAAAAGGAAGTTTTTTTTTTTTTTTTTTCTGAGATACCTGAGAACTGTTTTCCTAGATTTTGCATGCCTTTGAGGAAACGATACCATCAACTCTGCCACCATCCTCCTGGATCACCTCTGTCAGATGCCACCCACCAAAGGGGCATATTGTTGAATGGTAGCTAGACTTATATTGAGTTTACCAAAATTTTGTTTGGGTGTTCCATAACACATTATGGAAAACCCAAATGAACTTTTTGGCCAAGCCAATATTTCTAAGCCCTCTGGAAGGGGTATCAAAAATAGCAGTATGTTACATTAACTCAGTTCATGTTGGTCATGGACAGGATGGGTCTGTTTGTCTCAAACATGTATGTTATCCCTGTTCTCATGTCTTCCCTGATGGCTCACTTGGTAAAGAATCTGCCTGCAATGTGGGAGACTATGTTCAATTTTGGCTGGGTCAGGTAGATCCCCTGCAGAAGGAAATGACAACATACTCCAATATTCTTGCCTGAAAAATTCCATGACAGAGGAACCTGGTGGGATACAGTCCATGAGGCTGCAAGAGTTAGACATGACTTACCACCACTAGCTCAATCATTTATCCATATTCTCTTTTTTTGAACTCTCCAATTATGTCTCCAGGTTTTTTTTTTTTTTAATTAATCTCAACCATCAACCAAATTCATTTGTCTTTCACTGATGGTTCACATTTTCTGAGAAATGACAAATGTGTCCCCCTCTGTTTAGTCTAATATTTCACAATTAATTAAAAACTGATAAATTGATATAAAGGCTCACATAATATTAGAAAAATAAAGCAAACTCTAGAAAATATATCAATCCCCAGTCATCATGTTTAATATTACATGAATTATTTCCTTCATTGTTTCTGTGGGAAGCTCTGTTTTTATACCTGACTGAATGAGTAATATATCATGTCATGCGGTAGGTGATTGGCGTACCATAGCTATGTTTGGGTCACTTTATGTAATTTTTAATAGAGGGCCATATACAAATGCTTTTAGACAGATATTAGAAAGACAGGCCTGATCTGATGGCTTTCTTTCCATATCTTTCTCTATTTCTGCATCTCTCTTTTGTTTATCTGAAAGTTGGCCTATTTTAAAGCAGTCTGTTAAAGCAACAGTGGTTTTGAAACACTGTATTAAAAGAGCTCATTTTAAAGAAACTACTCAAGAAATCATTAGCAGCTCATATAGAAAAGAAAATATGTATAAAGTATATTTTTATGGCTGAGATCTGACACTCACAACTGAGAGGAAATGTGTGTGTGGGGGAAGTCTTTCTTCATTAGCAGCATGACCAGAGCACTTAGGGATTTCACTCCCACACAACCATTATTTCATCTTTTGTCCTAATTTAATTCTCCATGATTTTCCTGACAGTGAAGGTTGGCAACTCTTAAGTACAGTACAAAAGGTTTGCAGCACTCGTATTAATAATTACACAAGCTGTTGAAGCTTTTTCCTGAAGGGTGCATTGTCAAAAAAAAATCAAATTTAAACAAAAGCAGAAGCTACAGATGTGAGTGAAGCTGGAATCCCTGAGTGCCTTTGTTGTTGTTGTTTTTATCCACGGAAAGAAGCTACCTTGTGAGGTCTAAATGTTATTAAAGCATTCACACCACTTGGAACCTTTTGAGAGCTCTAAACAGGAAAACAAGATCTTTGGAGAACTGCCATCAAATTGCTGCTGCTATTGTCCCTGCTGTCACGTACCAGGATCTTTCTGACAATATGAAACTAAGATTTCTACATTCTTTCTTAGCCAAATCAATTAGTTTTCTAAAAATGCATTGGCTAGCTTTAGAATAGTTGATCCATATTATAGCCTCCTAAATGTGGATGAAAAGTGAACTCGAGTCTATTAACCTTCTACTTTTTCTTTAAGGATGCCGTCAGTTTCCCTTATTTCATTCTCTGTTTTTACAGAAGTCCAAATTCCCCACAATGTGAAGCTGCCTTGTACCACTGAGGTCCATGTACTACCAGTTTTCCATCATGTGCATCAGACTCTGAGCAAAGAGGTTAATCATGGGTTACTATAAAGAGCCTTCAAATATCTGTGTCCATCAAAAGGAATGTTGTCTCATTCATTTAGTATCAAACCTTCATAACTATATGAAGATGCTTTTGTGAAACATAATATACAAATGTATTTAAAGGTGACAATACAATAGTACTATGCAGATATTTGAGATATAAAGCCAAGACATTTTTACTACCATAACCTAAACTTGCCCCAAGCCATTGAGTATATGCCAATGGGTTGAAGGAGTTAGCTAGAGTTATAAAAAGAGAACAGCTCATCTTTGAATTTTCACTTGATTTTTTGAGTCAACTGAGAAATAACAGATTCCCAAAATAGGCTACCTGTAGAGAGATTTTTTTCTTAAAAATCTTCAGCAGCAAAGCTTGCTATATGTCATTATTTGAAGAGTGTAAATATAAGGAATGTTCTCCCCCATAGGAAGGAGTGGGAAGTCCTTCTACTTCCTGATGATACCATGTCACAATTCTGCCAGGGTCTCTGAGCAGGGTCCTAGCATACATCAACTACATCCATCCCTCCATCTAGGTTGAAGAGGAAGCATAAAGTGAAGAGATTTTGTCCCATTTACTTTTTGGAGCTCATGAAAATAGCTGCATTAAAACAAAGGTGATAACAAGAAATGTTTAGGCAGAAAGAATGCCCAAGATGAGTTCAGTTTCCAAATAGACTACATGTGAAACTGAATAAAGACTTGGATCCTTGTGTGGGTTTTAAGTAGCTGAGGATTGAGTGATGGTTGTGCCTATGGTTCAGCTGAAGGCTGAGAAGAGGGTCCTTAACAGAGCCACCTGCTGGGGCAGTTGTAAGCCACAGTTACAAGAAGAACACAGTGGATTCTTCGAGTTTAGCACCACCAGAGGGTTGTGAAAATGAGTAGGGGGATATCATAGCAGAGTGTCAACTGTGTGGACTCAAAGGAGGGACTGCTTGGGTTTAAGTCCAGCCATACCTCTTACTAGCTGTGCTAGCAAGTTACCTGACCTCATTAGACCTCCATTCCATTATTTATTTGAGATTATTAATAGAGCCTTCCCTTCAGGGTATGTTATTAAACTAAATCAGCTATAACTAAAACACACTTGAATTGTACCTGGGGCATGGTAAGTGCTGTGTGTGTGCTTGTTAAATAGTAGTGTCAGCAAGGGGTAATGGAAGAGCTTGCTTTGAGTTGTCATGGTGTTTTTGTCCTTCCAAGAGAACAATCAACCACATCAGCTGCAGGCACTTCTGTGGATGCTTACAGGACAGAGATCAATGCTCTAAAAAGATGACATGAGCTTCCCTCACCACTAATTATCCAGAGGAGACAACATGTAACAACATATAGACCAGAGATTACACCTCACAATGATTTTGCATCAACTTCTTACTGTACCAAAATGCCACACAGGAAAAATTAATAAGAAGTTCATTTGAAAGAAAAGTCATAATATCATATATGAAACGAGTTGCCAGTCCAGGTTCGATGCACGATACTGGATGCTTGGGGCTAGTGCACTGGGACGACCCAGAGAGATGGTATGGGGAGGGAGCGGGGAGGAGGGTTCAGGATGGGGAACACATGTATGCCTGTGGCGGATTCATTTTGATATTTGGCAAAACTAATACACTTTGTAAAGTTTAAAAATAAAATAAAATTAAAAAAAAAAAAGAAAAGTCATGAAACACTGAGCATGCACCCTAATAAAAAAAGTAAAAATAAGTTTTTTTCACCTTTTTGTACTCCACTAGCGACATTTATGGGTAAAATCAGAGATGAGATTAATTGTAGTTGAAAAGATTTTTAATTATTTTATTCTTTCATTCAATTTTGCTATCTCTAATCATGCGTTTGGAGAAGGAAATGGCAACCCACTCCAGTATCCTTGCCTGGAAAATCTCATGGACAGAGGAGCCTTGTGGGCTGCAGTCCATGTGTTAAATTTAGATTCTATAAAATTTTTGTTTTGTTTTTGGTTTTGTTTTAGTCAATATATACTAAAAGTACAAGTACTCTCCTGAGTTGTAGAAGTGCAAACATTTCTTTTCCTTAACAAAGTGTGATCTTGACTCTTGAAATGCTTGAGAATTATACTTTGGACCTACTGCTTCACCTCTGAGCCCCTTCTATCAAACAAGTTGACCTATATCCATTTCATGACTCTTCACTTTAATTTTTAACTGAATCTGGAATCTCCCACAGTAAGCATTTCAGAAACTATAAAGAAAATAGGGGAGCATGAGCAAAATTTAAATGACATCATATTTTTATGTACCTGCAAAGATTTTACAGTTTTAGAGAGATTAGAATAATTATAGTCACCTTTCACTGTCTGTATTTAGCTCTTTGAATTGATGAAATAGTTGATATATAAAGCTACCTAAAATATATTATTAAAACTTACATAAAATATGGAACATTAATTTTTATTCTACAGTCTCTGGAAGGTTTTAAATGTTTCTATTTTTAGAATTTTTGATTAATTAAGCATAATTATGAATCTTTTAAAATCATTTCAATGAAATATACTTTTATCTGCTTAAATGTGAGAAAATTCATGTGAAACCTAAGAACTTTTATGTTAAATAAACATAATTTTTGTAAAATAATTGTCATGTTTATATTATTGACAATGACAATCATTATTTGGTTTGAAGTAATATACTAATTCACTATAGACACTCGTGTTAACAAGACCAGGATAGGATAATATGATTTAATTCCATAGTGCATATGAATCTCCACTCATCTCAGTAAATAAGACAAAAATAAAATCTACAATAGAAACATTTTTCACAGAAGAGAGATATGACACTTAAAAAAATTTTTGCTACAGTGTTTTATAATTTCACAGCATTTGTACACACACCACATCTAAAAGTAAGGTTTTCTACCTCACTTTCTCCTAATATGGCAACTATTTGACATGGCTAAGCAGATAAGAGAACAAGGTAAAAACAGTAATTAAGCAATTTGTCCAAGGTCATCTTAATAGTTAATAGTGAAGATTGGAATAAAAACAAAGATCTTTGGACTAATGTAACATTCATATGCTTGGCTAAATGATGGTTAAACAGGAAAAGCACAATGAGAAAGAAATTCCAGGGCTCTTAACCCCCAGTTATGCAGCTGTGGCGTTTGATAATGATGCTCAGGAATGAATTAAAATGACAAAAACAGGCTGCAAGATCATATTTACCTGCTTAAAACAGACAAGCTTTTCACCTTTTTCATTGCAGCAGTAGCACACATTCTCAGGAGATGCAGTCTTTTCATTTAAAGGAATTTGTAAAAAGTATTATCAGAAAACACTCACATTCAAAGGGAACACTTAGGCAGCTTCACATCCAGCATTTAACAGAATAGAAACAGGAAAATAAAGAGCCAGAAAGAGAAACAAATCCAAATATGAAAAAAAAAAAGTAGACACTGAAATCTATTTAATACTATTAAGAAGCTCTCTGGGTTTCCCAGGTGGCTCAGTGGTAAAGGATCCACCTGCCAATGCAGGAGACACAAGAGATGCAGGTTCCATTCCTGGGTTGGGAAGATCCCTTGGAGAAAGGCATGGCAACCCACTCCAATATTTTTTCCCTGGAGAATCCCATGGAAAGAGGAACGTAGCAGGCTACAATCCATGGAGTCACAAAGAGCTGGACACGACTGAGCACACGTACACACACACACATATACACAACCAAGAAGCTCTCTATATTAAAATATTCCCTTGGACCAAATCTAAGACCACTCCACAGTACACATGGTTTATAAAGTCAGGGCAAATGATTTTCAGGATCAAGAGACATGATCCCATAGAGACTGGGGCCCTCCTGTCGACTGTGTTCTGAGTACCTGGAATCCCAACCCTGAGTCTGCCTTTCAGGCCTGTGGGACCTCCTTTCCAGGGTAGTTCTCCAGGGGGTATACCTCTAAGGCCCAAGGGAGGGCCCAAAGAGATCTTTTTCAGGAAAGAGAGGATTGAATAGAACTTAAAATTCCACACGTGAATGCTTGAGACCTTTTATCATGTAGAATGGAATCAAATTTAGGATGAGATCTCTTTGACTTGTCAGGTTCCAGCATGGAACTCCAAAGACTATTAGAATTTCAGTCTTTAATCTGGGCTTTCAGGTCATTATGAAGGTACATTTCCAAGGTAGAAGGATGGATATATTGTATGGAATGATTTTGTACCTTAATTTAAAGCTCCTAAGTATTTAGACATGGAATATATAACCCTCCCTTAATATTTTTGATCCAGACTCCAAAAATATCAGGGGTAGGTAGATCTTTGGACTTGTAGTTACTGTACATATATCTACAGATTAATATAAATTCTTCCATTTTAATGTATTGTTTCTCAAAGCCACTATTTGATTCCACTTTAATATTATCAATTCCCAATGCTATCATTTTATTATAGAATCCTGATTATTTCCCATTTGGCCTATGGCACCTGGTTAGAATATGATCTCCCCATCCTCATCTCATCCTTCTTCCAACCCAGGCTTCTACCTTGCTGCTAAATGCATTTAATTAAAATGAATTTAGGAAAAAAAATCTGACAATAATATTCTATATCTAAAAGTATTATGATTCTCCCTTCATTGAAGGGCTATATTCAAACTTTTGAGTGCTTAGTCACTCAGTCATGTTCAGCTCTTTGTGACCCCCATGAACTGTAGCCCACGAGACTCCTTTGTCCATGGGGATTCTCTGGACAAGAATATGGGAATTGGTTTCCATGCCCTCCTCCAGGGGATCTTCCCAACCTAGGAATCGAACCCAGGTCTCCAGAATTGCAGGCAGATTCTTTACCAGCTGAGCTACCAGGGAAGTCCCATTCAAGCTCTTTAACATAGGACAAAAAAAAGCATATTTCAGTGTCTCAGATTTGCCCTTTCTCTGTGATCTCTCAGCTTCCATGCCTTTGCAGTATTGCTTCTTCTACCTGGAAACTGTTTTCTATTTTCTCAGCCTGAATAACTTATATTCATTCTTCAAGATTCAGTTCATGTGTCCCGTCCTCTGGGAAGCTTTCTGTTTGTAATTCAGAATGAGATAGGTGCCAAATCTTTCACTCTTACCTGTGCATTTTTCTGTTAGTGTTCAATATTGTTATTGATTTTCTTGTCTGTCAACTCTGGAGTCTAAACAATTTGAGATTAGAGGTACTGTTATTTCACTTTATTCATAAAATCATTCACAAACATTTGCTCCAGTCCATATACTGTGCAAGCCACTAGCCATGTAATGATAAAATACACAATCCTGCCATTAAGGATGCAACAAATACACATGGTTACAGCCACTAGACACTGTGATATGGGCTTAGATGGCATTAAGTATAGGTTGTCATGGAAACTCAGAGACAGGTCACCCAATTTTTTCTGCCTGGATGTTACCTGTATGGGGTGAGTGTCTGGTAGGCCCAATGTCTGTTGTGTAACATGAATTTAGGATACCCTTTGAAATCACTGCATTGGAACCATTTTAAGAACATAATAAATCTGGCGTGCTGTAGAGTGGACAGCATAAATTAGAGACACAAACAAGGGAGAGCCAGAGGAATGAAAGAAAAGATTCTGATCAGAATTAGGACAACGTCAGTGTCCAGCCACTCTAAGCTGAGAAAGCATAGTCAGTAGAGTCAGAGTAGAGATTGAAAAAAAATGTATAAATCTATAAATCATTTATCTCAGCTTTTCAGAAATGAGGTGGAGTCTGCAGATGCTGCTGCAGCATCCATTTCTACTTAAAAAGCTTGAGCTTGTAAATAAACAATATATGTATAATACAATTCACAGGTCATGTGAAAGTAAGTACTTCAACATTTTGGTTCATTGAAATAGAAGCTTATCCTTTCCTTACCTCTGGAATACAATGAAAAAAATGTGCCAGAAAAAAAAAAATCTGAAAACACAGTAATATGAATAAATGTTGCTTTAATCAGTTATACATTGGAATAAATTATTGTTGTTCAGTCACTCAGTCGTGTCTGACTCTGATCCCATGGACTGCAGCACGCCAGGCCTCTCTGTCCTTCACCATCTCCTGGAACTTGCTTAAACTCATGTCCATTGAGTCAGTGATGCCGTCCAACCATTTTGTCCTCTGTTGTCCCCTTCTCCAACAGAGGAGTAAATCAGCAATTCCTTTATTGACTATGCCAAAGCCTTTGACTGTGTGGATCACAATAAACTGTGGAAAATTCTGAAAGAGATGGGAATACCAGACCACCTGACCTGCCTCTTGAAAAATCTGTATGCAGGTCAGGAAGCAACAGTTAGAACTGGACATGGAACAACAGACTGGTTCCAAATAAGAAAAGGAGTACGTCAAGGATGTATATTGTCACCCTGCTTATTTAACTTATATGCAGAGTACATCATGAGAAACGCTGGACTGGAAGAAACACAAACTGGAATCAAGATTGCTGGGAGAAATATCAATAACCTCAGATATGCAGATGACACCCCCCTTATGGCAGAAAGTGAAGAGGAACTAAAAAGCCTCTTGATGAAGGTGAAAGTGGAGAGTGAAAAAGTTGGCTTAAAGCTCAACATTCAGAAAACGAAGATCATGGCATCCGGTCCTGTCTCTT
>NW_011494772.1:1987526-2035441 GCF_000754665.1 Bison bison bison | reverse complement strand
CCACCCTTATGGCAGAAAGTGAAGAGGAACTAAAAAGCCTCTTGATGAAGGTGAAAGTGGAGAGTGAAAAAGTTGGCTTAAAGCTCAACATTCAGAAAACGAAGATCATGGCATCCGGTCCCATCACTTCATGGGAAATAGATGGGGAAACAGTGGAAACAGTGTCAGACTTTATTTTTAGGGGCTCCAAAATCACTGCAGATGGTGACCGCAGCCATGAAATTAAAAGACGCTTAGTCCTTGGAAGGAAAGTTATGACCAACCTAGATAGCATATTCAAAAGCAGAGACATTACTTTGCCAACAAAGGTCTATCTAGTCAAGGCTATGATTTTTCCAGTGGTCATGTATGGATGTGAGAGTTGGACTGTGAAGAAGGCTAAGCGCCGAAGAATTGATGCTTTTGAACTGTGGTGTTGGAGAAGAGTCTTGAGAGTCCCTTGGACTGCAAGGAGATCCAACCAGTCCATTCTGAAGGAAATCAGCCCTGGGATTTCTTTGGAAGGAATGAAGCTAAAGCTGAAACTCCGGTACTTTGGCCACCTCATGCAAAGAGTTGACTCATCGGAAAAGACTCTGATGCTGGGAGGGATTGGGGGCAGGAGGAGATGGGGACGACAGAGGATGAGATGGCTGTATGGCATCACTGACTAGATGGATGTGAGTCTGAGTGAACTCAGGGAGTTGGTGATGGACAAGGAGGCCTGGCTTGCTGCGATTCATGGGGTCGCAAGGAGTCGGACATGACTGAGCGACTGATCTGATCTTACCTGAATGTCTGTCTATACACAGATTTATGATAACTGTGTAGTCCTGTTTAAAATTCATTCTATATGATGAGTTCAAGTTTTCTCAACTCTTTCTTATGTTTCCAATATAATGCATCAATTTAAAAATATCAGTTATTGTCAAGAGATGGAAGTTTACTAATTGAAACATAAATTTGCAGTCCACATTTCCCTTCCTCTCCCTTTTTTTAAGGATAGACAATCAGTAAATAGAACCTTGTACTGAATGAGGCAAAAAATGTGGCCATACCTGTTTAAATGTGTCATGGGTAACACGGCCTCTTCCTTTTCTGAGCAAATTACAATTTGGGAGTACATACAACTAGCCCTTAGCAAATCTCTGAGTAAATATAATAAATCATACCATGAGAATAAGGCTTTGCCTACACGACTACTATTGATTTCAGTGATGTCATTTCCCAAAGCAATCTTAATAATAGTTATACTGGTGCATCATACTGAGTACACTAGATTTAATGAGTTACTTCAGGCCATACCTTGGGCCTAAGTCAAATGTTCTGTCGATGTAATTCACTAAAGACACACTGTATTTTTTTTTCTTCTATTTAATCAATAAACCTTTCTAAATACATGTTGAATGAAAATAAAATCTTATATTTGTTTGAGAATATGATTTGGGAAAGGATTATCAAGAGCCAGTTAATCCAGTTTAGCACACACAGTTAATGTATTTAATCCAGTGTTCCTTAAGTGTTACATAAATTTCTTTGATCAAAAATAGTCCTTGTATATTTCATAAAAAGTTGGTGATGGAAAGGAAAGCCTGGCGTACTACAGCCCATGGGGTTGCAAAGAGTCAGACCGACTGAGCAACTGAACTGAACTAAAAAAATGTTAACTAAATTATTAATATTTGAGCCATCACCTGCAATATTTTCTGAAGAATATGTTTCAAAATCTACACATTTTACTTTCAGTTGAAACTAATTCTTTTTATTTCTTTGGAGTGGAAACCTACACAGTCTGAGTTATTATTCCATTATTTTCTGCAATAGACAAATTGAACCTTGCTTTCTAATTGTGATTTGTACAGCTCTCTTCTGTGTGCTCACATTCAAATTTTATAACCTACTCTATTTTATAACCCACTGTATAATAGTTGAATCCTAAATTAATGTGTTTTCATAGCAAGATTCAACAATGGATTTAACATGGACTCTAAAATCTAGACAGATATTAACATTTTAGTGATATCTCAATGTCTGTATGTAAATGTATTTTATAGAAACAAAATAGTAAATTCTTGATAACATAAATCCCAAGAGTTTTCCTTGGGAATTATAAACCTTAAAATGTCTTTGTCTTTAGTTGTGACATATTTTACAATGAGTACATTACTGTCTCAAAATTAAAGAATATAAACAAGTTATGAAACGTATTCTTTCTCAAAATATTTACATTATAACAAACAAACAAACTGGAAATACACATCAAGCAGAAGTCCTTTAAATGTTGTAAAACATAACCCTCTAGTGCGACAGTTGCCCTTACTGATTGTTATATGTAAGAATTATATTTCCAGCTTTATATGAAATGAATTTCTTCTTAGTACTACAAATATGTCTTTTTAATCTGAATATTTCTTTATTTGCAGCTGTCATTCTTGTTTTCTTTATAGAAAATAAGAGACAACTATAAGGCCAATTTATTTCTATATCTGAATATATTTTGGCTGAAATCACTTAATCAGTTGTGAAAACAATTCTTACCAGTAGCTAAGCTAGAAGGGGAGTCACATAAAGAACTCAAATATGTAAAAATTTTCTGGTAGGCCTGAAGCAATTTTCTGCATAGATTACTAAAATTATTCTTAGGATAAATATTTGTTCTTGCATTAATTGCTGTAGGTGTATTTTTTTACCTAGCCTCCCATATTTCTTCTTAATAGGTCTAGCTTAAATATTAAAAATGTTGAACTCAATTAATAACCAGGCAGTAATTAAAATATAGAATTATATTTAATTTTTCTTACAGTACTAAACATTCAGCAAGAGTAATATATAGTATATAACTCATATGACATAGGATACACAAAATTAATGAAATGAATGTCTATTTGCATTTCCCAAGTGGTCCAGCCCAGCATTGTTCCTGGTTACTAAAGGTAGTGGGTTCTTAGTAAAAGCTCACAGGCTCCTTCCTGCACATAATATGGTGATTTGGGAGCATAATATCAAGTCAGTGGAATCACTGTCACAGCCCCTGGAATGCTTTCCTCTGATGTCTTTCATTTTGTACCCTGTAATGCTGCTTGGATGATCTTCTACAATTTGAATCTGTTAATGTCAGTCTCTAGCTTAAAGTATCGTTGAGTTGGTCTTGATAGTCTAATTTGAGAAATACACAAAAATCAGCTAGTCTGCCAATCCCATATCCTGCCTTTTACACATACTTGTTCATGTCTCTGATGCTTTGCCCATTCTGCCCTCCATTGCTAGAAAAACTATCTCCATCCTGCTTGGCTCTTGCGCATCCTTCAACACTTGCCTCATGTGTCATCTTGTCTGGGAAGCCTGCCAGCCCTCACCCAGATAGAGTTAGTTGCCTATGCTCTGTGGGCACAGAAGCATCCACTGGGGTTTGAGATGTGAAAACAGTTTGCCAGAAGACATTGTACAATATTCATAAGGTTCAAGGCTGTCTTCATATTTCTGGGCATCACAGTTCCTCAGAATAGCCCTTTCCCTGGGTAAGATGTTTCTTCCCTGATTTCAGTGGCTTTTACTTCAATCAAATCCCCTATAGAAAACATGAGCCAACCTCCAGAGTCAGTCTTGTTTGGCTGGTAGAAGTGGGATTGAAGCTGGAATTAACCAAGTCAATAACTCTCTTTTTCCTGAATGGGTAACGGTCGTACAAAAAAAATGGTCATACAGTAATTCTTTTGTTATTTGTTTGTTGGTTTTTCTGGCCTGTACCTCTAACCTATGAACTCAGGAGATTTGGCCTCTATGTTTTCTGTTTTTTAGTATTTTGAAGGGGGAAGAACAAATGTATAAAGTTGGCTGTATTAACCTTCTTATTTATCATATACTGTTCTTTTTATTTTTACTATAGATTCAAATCACCATTTGGTGTCATTTTCTTTTCCCAATAGAGTTTTGATCACATATCATTGTGTTGTATATTTGTTTTCAAATATATTACATTTACGTATGTTTCAGGCCTAATATTTATTACGAGTATATGCATATTGTTTATACAGCTGTTTGTAAAATCAGTTCAGGAAAGAAAGGAAAAACACATATTTTTCTCTCTTTTATAAACACATGACTATCTTTACTGGTGCTGTTGTTTTGTGTTTGGGGTAGGTTTTCAGAAGTGACTTGCTGTCAGCTTGAAGAACTTCCTTTAGTAATTCTTGTAAAAGTGGATCTTCTGGGAATAAAATCGTTCAGCTTTTACTTGTCAGGAAATCTCTGACTTCTGGTCTCTATTGCTTCTGATAGGACAGAGCTGTTCCTTTTCTTTTTGGAATCCTTTTAAGTGATGAATCATTTTTCTCTTGCTGTTTTCAAAGGTTGGAGGTTTTTTGTTTGTTTGGTAGGTTTTGGGATTTCAGCATTTTTAATGTGATGTATTTTAATGCTTAAAATTCTCCAAGCCAGGTTTCAGCAATACGTGAACCGTGAACTTCCAGATGTTCAAGCTGGTTTTAGAAAAGGCAGAGGGACCAGAGATCGAATTGCCAACATCTGCTGGATCATCAAAAAAGCAAAAGAGTTCCAGAAAAACATCTATTTCTCCTTTATTGACTAAGCCAAAGCCTTTGACTATGTGAATCACAATGAACTTTGGAAAATTCTGAAAGAGATGGGCATACCAGACCACTTGACCAGTCTCTTGAGAAACATGTATGCAGGTCAGGAAGCAATAGTTAGAACTGGACATTGAACAAAAGACTGGTTCCAAATAGGAAAAGGAGTATGTCAAAGCTGTATACTGTCACCCTGCTTATTTAACTTATATGCAGAGTACATCATGAGAAACACTGGGCTGGAGGAAGTACAAGCTGGAATCAAGATTGCCGGGAGAAATATCAGTAACCTCAGATATGCAGATGACACCACTCTTATGGCAAAAAGTGAAGAAGAATTAAAGAGCCTCTTGATGAAAGTAAAAGAGGAGAGTGAAAAAATTGGCTTAAAGCTCAACATTCAGAAAACTAAGATCATGGCATCTGGTCCCATTACTTCATGGCAAATAGGGAAACAGTGGAAACAGTGTCAGACTTTATTTTTTGGGGCCCCAAAATCACTGCAGATGGTGATTGAAGCCATGAAATTAAAAGACACTTACTCCTTGGAAGGAAAGTTATGACCAACATAGATAGCATATTAAAAAGCAGAGACATTGCTTTGCCAACAAAGGTCTGTCTAGTCAAGGCTATGGCTTTTCCAGTAGTCATGTATGGATGTGAGAGTTGAACTATAAAGAAAGCTGAGCTCCGAAGAATTGATGCTTTTGAACTATGGGGTTGGAGAGGACTCTTGAATGTCCCTTGGACAGCAAGAAGATCAAACCAATCAGCCTAAAGGAAATCAAACTTGAATATTCGTTGGAAGGACTGATGTTGAAGCTGAAGCGCCAATAGTTTGACCACCTGCTGCGAAGAGTCAACTCGCCAGAAAAGACCCTGATGCTGGGAAAGATTGAGGGCAAGAGAGAGGGCAACAGAGGATGAGATGGTTGGATGGCATCATTGAGTCAATGAACATGAGTTGAAGAAAACTCTGTAGAGAGTAAACAACCAGGAAGCCTGGTGTGCTGCAGTCCATGGGGTCACAAAGAATTGGATATGACCGAACAACATAGGTGCTCTAGCCAAGTAAACAATTTATGAGTTAGGGCATAGAAGTTTTAACATCCATGTAGTAAAGGGCATAGATTCAAGGCTGGCAGTGCCAACAGAGCTTTGCTTATGAAACTCTTATTTTTTAATTGAAGGAAAATTGCTTTATAATTTTTGTTGGTTTCTGCTATAAAACAGTGCAAATCAGCCATATTTATACATATATTACCTCCCTCCCCTCTGCTTATCCCACCTTTCTAGGTCGTCACAGATCGCCAGGCAGGGGTCCGTGTGTTACATAGAAACTTCTCTAAAACTCTTTTTATACCATTCTAAACTTGGTGAAGTTCCTCGTTACAAATAGTTCTTTTGAGAATGGTTATTCAGTATGGGTGGGGCTTTCCAGGTGGTAGTAATGGTAAAGAACCCAACTGCCAGTGCAGGAGACATAGGAGATGCTGTTTCGATCCCTGGGTCAGAAAGAACGCTGGAGGAGGGCATAGCAACCCACTCCAGTATTCTTTTTTTTTTTTTTTTCTGGACAGCGGAGCTTGGCAGGTTGCAGTCCACATGGTCGCAAAAAGTTGGGCATGACTGAAGTGACTTGGCACACAGGTATTCACTAGGTGTATGACCTTAAGAATCTTCTTGTCTCAATTTTCCAATCTGTAAAAGAGATGTAATAATAGGATCAACCTAACAGAGTTGTCATAAGAGCTAAACAAATTAAAGGATATAAAGTATTTTAACAGCCTAAGTATTTGTTCTAAGTTCCTATAGCAAACCTTCGGGGACAGTTTCCTTAACACTTGAAATAGTTAAAATAAAAACAATAATGTGACTGCATTAATACACTAATAATATATATTATTTTTAAATTTTAATTGTGGCAATACAATTATTTAATAAACTTAATTCTACTTAGCTAAATTCAAGGTAGGGTCCTAATCTCCCATACTGTTTGTTATCAAACACTGAATCCCATTTACAATTCTAAGTCAATAACTTCTAAAAAAATTACCAATAAAATGTCCCTTTTAATTACAAATACAATGAAATAATTTTTTTTCCATACCAGTTTAACTGTGTTGGACCATATTTAGTTAACATACATTCAGTATTTACCAAATGATAGTTATTGGAAAAATATAGCTACATGGTCAAAACATAATCTATTATGATTAAGAGGGACTGTAGTTGACAAGAGAAAATATCATTATAGAGCATGTCAGTGCACATCTATACTCTGGGCAAATTATAGTTATTCTGAATATAGACAGTTTTAGAATCTGACAAGTTACGCAGTCATATCAGTAAAGGACTTGACAGATTTTCTTACTTCCATATTGATTTTTTTTTTCAGTTACTGAATCATAGAAGTAAGAATGTCATGTGAGTAAAACATATAAAAGTAGAAGAAATCTTCACTGGTTATAGTATGCTAATAAATATATAATTTTTCATAGAAAACCAAGTGTTTATCCATATGCCAGATTTAAAGTTAGAGATTTTTAAAAGGATTTTTATTAATGAATAAGTTGTTGAAATGGTAAAGATCTGGGTATAAACAGTAGCAAAATCCAATGGTTTCTTTGGGTAATTTTTATTTGCTGTTGTGATGATTTTCTTCATAATCTTGAAATGAATTTTTTTAAAACTATTGAATATTTAAAAATAATGTTCTACTTTTTTTATACTTTAGCATTAAAACTGAAAGTGAGTGAAGTCACTCAGTCGTGTCTGACTCTTTGCAACCCCATGGACTGTAACCTACCAGGTTCCTCTGTACGTGGGAAATACATTCAAAAATATTTAATACCAGCTCTATGTTAATTTTAAGGAATGTAAAATACACTCAAATATATTTAGAATATAATAGTATGGTTTTTGTTTACCTTGCCTACATATTATAATTATATGAATTATTAAGAGTACAGATTAAAGACAAAGTACCATATATACTGCATAAATTCAGAGGTATCAGGCTATCCAACTGAGCACCAAATCCTGATACTCATATGATGTAGTCAAGTCATTTCCTTAATATATTTTGTGGCTTTATATCATTTATTTTCCCCCTCTGAGAATGAAGGAAACAGACTATAAATCAAGCAAATAACTTCTGCATGATAGATTATGAAAAACATTTGATCTTTTGATCTTGAAACCACACAGCCAAAATGCTTTTACTTCCTGGCATGAGTCCCAGATTCTAAATGTCATTTAAAGGAAACATTTTCTTGATATAGTGTTTGATAGTGAACATCATTTTCTAAATCTCTACTTTTTATTTACTAGTGGATTTCTTTACAAGTTTTCTTACAAAAAGCATCAGAATATGTTACCAAAAGGAAAAAAAAATTAATTAAAGCATGATTTCCTCAGGACATCTCATCCTTAAAAATAGCTAAGACATTGGAGAGAAACAGAGAGAGTACTAAAATTAAACATGTAACAAAATCGCTCACTGTTAACTTCTAGCTATGCATACAGGTTTCTGCTCAGTCCCTGGACACAGGGTCAATCCACCATATCTGTGAACATCACGAATACTTGGTAAACCACAGCAGCAATACCAGAATAAAAACTATGTTAATGTTTGCACAAGCTGGGCTGCCCAAGAATTTTAACTATCCCAGTACTGTAACACCAGAAAATAGAGCACAAGTCTCCTGTTCTTTATGATTTCTGAAATTTCCATGAACTTTTCACACTCTGAGAATGAAAAATTAAAGATATTAATTTGCATCTGTTCATTTATTGCTATTTTAAATATCATTTGTTCATACAGCAGTGGATAAAATTATAAGGATATGAAGTGAATAGTCATGCTAGTAACTAAATTTAATAAATATGTTCTGGGCATTGGGCCCATTTGTATATTACAAAATCAAAACATGCAATATGATATGGTAAGTATAATTTGAGGAAGCCCACTAGTTCTTAAATACAGAAAATTTTATATATTTAAAATATGTATATAGTGTTTCCTTGGTGGCTCAGATGATAAAAAATATCTGTCTGCAGTGTCAGAGACACAGGTTCAATCCTTGGGTTGGAAAGATCCCCTGAAGATGGGAATGACTACACACTCCAATATTCTTGCCTGGAGAATTCCATGGACAGACTAGCCATGGGGTCTCAAAGAGTTGGACATGATTGAGCAACTAATTATATTATTATAGCAGAATTATTTTTATACATACATGTTAGATTATAAAATACTCAAAAACATTTAGAAAAACCTCATTGAGAAAAATACATTTGTAAGTCTTACCATGTTTATTAATTTTTGATTAATACACATTTATTAATTTACTACTAGTTAAAATATGTATTTCTTTCTTTTTTTTCACTTTTCATTTTATTGGGGTATAGCCCCGATTAACAATGTGATGATTTCAGGTGCACAGCAGAGCGACTTAGCAGTATATGTACATATATCCATTCCCCCTCAAACTCGCCTCCCATCCAGCCTGCTATGTAATATTGAGCAGAGTTTCCTATGCTATACAGCAGGAACCTGATGGTTATCCATTTTAATATATTAGTGTGTACATGCCACTGAAATGAGAAATACATAAAAATATGTATTTATTGTGCTGTTTTGTAGAATAAGAACTTGGGACACATGAAATCTAGTCTCAACCTTCTGTCTACCTGAGTAGCAAAATGAATTGTCTCAGTAGGTCTCATTTTCTTGATTGGACAATTTAAAAACTATGTCTCCTATGTATATAAGTAAATCTTTGTTGGTATCAAGAGTACCACTCTAGTCACATCCTACCTTTTGAGTTCAAGCTACAAAACTACATTCTCTGTTAAACTATCTTTGAATAGTACTAAGTCCCTTCAGTCATGTCTGATTCTGTGCAGCGCTATGGACTGTAGCCTGCTAGGCTCCTCTATCCATGGAATTCTCCAGGCAAGAATACTGGAGTGGATTGTCATGCCCTCCTCCAGGAGATCTTCCCAATCCAGGTTTCTAACCCGCGTCTCTTTGTCTCCTGCATTGGCAGGTGGGTTCTTTACCAGTAGCGCCACCTGGGAAGCCCTTCTTTGGTCATTTAGCTACAGAATCTTGCATTGTCAAGATTATTCTAGAACTGTAGCATCATTTGAGGCAGATAGACTTTATAATGATAAGACATGATAAGGTAGAAAACTTAAAATTCTTGTGACCCAGCTGAGAAAGCTAAAAGCTATAGAACAGGAAAACTCACAACTTGGTAGATAGTGCTTTTGTACTTTACTAGGAAAGATGGAAAATGCTGCTTGCTGGAGAAATTACAATCTGTGAAGCTGGAGTCAATCAATACCTCTTAGAGCAAAGAAATTTTGAGTTCACTTGCCATTCATAGACATCTGGGAAATCAGAAGCAGGTCACAGAGCAGGAAAGGAAAACCACAGACACTAAAATTAAGCGCAGAAGACTGAGGGGATTCTCAGAAATAATTAGTTGATTACAAAAGGTCCTAGTGGAAGAGGTGAATTATTCAGCTAGTCAGAAATCACGGGGAGCTGAATTAATGGTCACTGAGACCTTAAAAGCGTGACCAAATTTTTAATCAGTGACAATTATTTTAATCCTTGTTTCTGATTCTTAAGGTCTGCCCTGATCTTATTCTTAAAATAAGTACAGTCTGCTTCAGTGAAAGTCCTGGCAGGATACAGAAACCAAACCGGAATTTTGAAAAGAAGCTTACGAGAAGTGTGTGTGTGTGTGTGTTTAACACACATGTACACACACACACACACACACACACACATCAATAAACCTCCAGGAACTAGCAGCAGCAGAAAGCTACCCATACTCCTGAAGGGACGAGAGAATATTATGTTGTCAGAGCTAGTTCAAAGTC
Source organism: Bison bison bison (assembly GCF_000754665.1). Classification (NCBI taxonomy): domain Eukaryota; kingdom Metazoa; phylum Chordata; class Mammalia; order Artiodactyla; family Bovidae; genus Bison; species Bison bison. The sequence goes on along the minus strand of NW_011494772.1, from coordinate 2,024,978 downwards.
AGACCATGGAAATGAAATGATTTCACAGACGCTTTTGCCCAACCTAGAGGGCTTAACCACTGTTCGAACAAACAGAGAGGAAATAGGGATGAAATATCCTGAACTTGGTCAAACCTTCAAATCTTTTATTCTGAGCCTCCCCCTCACCAAATCCAATTGGAAGCCAGAGGGCAAGAGAACCTGGGTGATGTAATTTGCAGGAAACAGTCTCTTAAAGGGATAAGCACAGCAGAGGTTTTAAGGAATGAGAATATGTATGTGGGTGGAATAGCAGATAAGAGATGGGTATAAATGTATCCAGTCTAACTAAAATATAATCTTTTGGAATCATTAAGTGGTTGAGTCAATAAACTTTTTGGTTAATATTTAAGAATGAAAGCTGTATACTGAAACTTCCACTCTTGTATTAATTTAATAAAATTTCAAAAAGGATAGGCTTAACCACATATTTTATTATAGACATAAAATATGAAATTTAATTCTTAGGAAATTGATATTCTAAGAATTAAATATATATAACATCCCAATTTAATTGTCAGATATGACTTTGAGAATACAGTACACCAAGAATTAAATTATATTATATATAAATATATATATACACATATACACACATACCTATACATGATTTTGTTTCTTCAACATATTCTGTTCTCAGTGGGAAGTTACTTAGTAAAAACAGAGTTCACTGAAATTGACTCATAGGGTCAAAAGTCTTTGGATCTTATATAAGGTCAAGTGCGTTATTTAATGTAAGCATTAACACAGGACTAAAAGAGCTCCTGATATTAGATGAAATAGTTTCAAAGGGTCCAAAAGGTAGGGGCAAGCACTACTGATTCATTCTGCTAAAGATTGATGATGTTTGCAAAGCAAAAGAGATTTATTGACTTATTTATTGATTTGATTTATTGGTTTGGAATGATTTTTTACTCAAAAAGCATTCATGAATGTGCCACAAATACAATCAGAGAAAAATGCAGCGTCTGCAGCTTGGGGAAGAGTGAAACTCAGCAAGCAGCTGCGAGTGAAGAGGATTTAACGAAGAAGAATGATTTTTGCAGCAGAGATACATTACACAGCACAGCACTGTTCTGAGTCAGTAATGATGACTAACCAACACAGGATGAGAATTAGAGTAGCAAATGATGCCAGTAGAGTGAATACAACAAAAGAGAATGAAAAGACATCATGCAATTATGGCTGTTTTCTCTTCCCCCAACTATAGAGTATTACGGCATAAAAATTGGTGAATGGGGAAGAAGTCACACAAACGAAGCCAAATCAATAATGCATTTCAGTTTGAATAGGTGTCCAGATAGCAGGCATTTATATTACAAATGAATAAACTAATGTATAAATAATATAAAATATTAAGGTCCCAATTGACGACTCAGGTAGAGCTGACTGCAAGAATTCATCACAGCCAAAAAAGAACAGCTGATTCTGGATAGATTACTCTAGAAAATGAGTTCATTGGAAAGATGTTGGACAGCCCATAGGATCTCCAGAGATCCACAGAATCATGTTTGAAGGCCACGTGGCTATTAACAATTTCCAAAGCATTATGCAGATCTGGTGAACTGAAGACATAACTGGCCTTATCTCTGGAAACTAGATGATGCTTCATAAGGCAGAGTCACAGGAACTGCCTCTAGTGACACCACCTCTGCCAAGACTGGCCTTTGAATTTAGCTGTTGTCACTCCAGACACCTGTCATCAGAAAATACGTAGTTGTTCCCATTCTTCTTTAGGTCACTAGCTTCTGTTTCAGAGTCAATGTGCGATTGGCAGAACTTCAGGTGTTTGTTCTTTAACTATAATGAATTGGGATGTTAAGCATCCAATATATTCTGGATATGCCTCTTGGGGGAATCTTCATAGTAAGAAGATTCAAATATTGAATGGACAAAGAATCACAAATAGCCTATGAAGCAAATAAACAAATATTGTTTAGTAGCTCAGTCATGTCTGACTCTTTATGACCCTTGGACTGTAGCTGGCCAGGCTCCTTTGTCTGCGGTATTTTTCAGGCAAGATCATCATCATTCTATGGCTCTTCTTACAGTCAACTATTTATAACTGAATAGACTTACTATTGCAAATGGGATTTTTTTAGAGATTAAACCCATGTTGATGGTTTATCTAAGTAACCTAATTAGCCATTGACTTTTGAACCATGTATTAACTGGAAAATAATAACAGTTGCTGCATTGTTTATTATTTCCTAATTTGATGATTCATGCCTAGTCATATTCCATTCAATACATATGCCACATAAACCAACTTTTGCAATTTCATAAAAAAAATTCTCACTCTCTAGGAGCTACTTCTTTTTTCAACAGTAACCACACCCGTATCTGTCGTAGTACCTTATTTCTTGATCTACCATGGTACAACTCTAGTCAATAACATTTTTAAATGTACAGTGTTTATCTCTACTTCTTGTCCTTCAATGTGATACTCTGAACACCTTCAGTTCAATCAGTTCAGTTCAGTCGCTCAGTCATGTCCAACTCTTTGAGACCCCATGAATCGCAGCACACCAGGCCTCCCTGTCCATCACCAACTCCTGGAGTTCACCCAAATTCTTGTCCATCGAGTCAGTGATGCCATCCAGCCATCTCTTCCTCTGTCGTCCCCTTCTCCTCCTGCCCCCATTCCTTCCCAGCATCAGAGTCTTTTCCAATGAGTCAACTCTTCGCATGAGGTGGCCAAAGTATTGGAGTTTCAGCTTTAGCATTAGTCCTTCCAAAGAACACCTAGGACTGATCTCCTTTAGAATGGACTGGTTGGATCTCCTTGCAGTCCAAGGGACCCTCAAGAGTCTTCTCCAACACCACAGTTCAAAAGCATGAACACCTTAGAACTTGAGTATTTCTCTTACTACTTCATTGCATATACTTTCAAGGCAGGTAACTAATAACTGTCATGTCGGTGAATCCAGTGGCCTTTTTAAGGGCTTCCTCCTTCACATTTTTCATCATTTTGTTTGCATTGTACAATTCATCTTGGACATTTTCTTCTCTTGGCTTCTAGGTTACCTCATAGAACTTATGTTCTGTTTGCCTCCCTGACTCTGTGGTCACTAATTTTGGCTCTATTTTCTCTGCCTACATTCTGAATGGAAATATCTTCCCCAATATGAACTCTTACCCTCTTCTTTACATAGGCACCTTTGGTCATTCATTCCAGAGAGGAGTTTGTAGAGTCAATAACAGTCAAGGCTAAGTGTGTCAATCCTTCTTCCAAGCTCCTGCTCCATTTCTATAAACATTGCAGAGCAATAATCTTAGAAATTATCAATTTCACCACATTTTCTCCCCAAACTTCTATTCCTACAGACTTGGTATCATAGGTATGTTAAGGTTTGAGAGAAGCCTAGGTGCAAGAAATCTGGTAAAAATAGACATTTATTGAATCTTAATCTCAACTCACAAAATCAAGGATTCTGTAACTATTATGTATGTTAAATTTTCCATGTATGCTAAACATTAAGCCTGGAAGAGAACACAGAGTGCTAACAACTAGAGAATGAGAAGTTTATTAAACCTACTGTCTATCAGCAAGCACACAGCATTTTGTTATTTTTATAACTTATATGTAAAAATATATATTTTATGTTGTTAAAAAATATAGTTTCCATTGTCCCTTTATTCAGTTTTTGTAATGAGTCAAGTGATGAAACTGATACTCTATCTTTAAAGAATTTGCAGTTACAAAAATTTCAGTTTCCAACTGTGAATGGCACATCTGAGAACTTTTGCTGCTGGTCAGCGTTTTATGGTATTCACTTTATTCTGATTCTAGTAAATCCCTCAGTGTTCTTCTAGTGATACTTCCTCTTCATCATTTGCTTATCCATTTAAGATATCACACACACACACACACACACACACACACACCACATACACACTGCTGCCATGAACCTTTCTGCTGAACACTATGCAATCAGTTGATTCTCAATGAAGAACTGAACATAATACTCCATATGTATTAATTCTACTATAATGATCTGCGATCCTAGTCATCTGCAGTATTTCCAGGTTTTTGTAAGTTGGACCAGCTAAAGCATAGCATTTCAGCCATGACAAATTTTGTCAAGCTAAAGCTGTCAAAAATAAGCCAAAGATAGTGGTCAAACTCAAGTTCAATTAAGATGTTGATCAATCGTAATAACTGCATAAACCAGTAAATAAAATTTGAATATTCTATTTTGCAAAGCTTCTGGGATTAGTCTCTGAGCTTCTCTCTCACAGCCCACTACTGAGATGAGCCATTTAAACTCATGAGAACAAATAATGTGCCATTTCATTCCCCTTGTATGATACATTTTAGAAAGGCAAAGATTTTAAGTGTATTTTCTTAGTAATGAATGAGAACAGTGTCATTGTTACTGATATCACAGGGCTGAAATTGTCATTGATTAGTAGTCATGTTTAATTTATCAGGCAAAATGATTGCTAACAGGTATGTACAGGAATAGCTATTATGAATTAGAACAATTCTGTTAGAATTCTATGTTGAGAAGTCCACATTCCTCTAATAGATAAAAACATATGATTTCCAGTGGGATTCAAATACTAGTCATAGGTAAAGAAACTCAATCAGCAGAAAGATCATGTAGTGAATACACTTTCCATCTCTTTCTCATTTAGTTTCCCTGGGATAAAAAAGGAACATTGGATTCTGAGTAGATTTATTTTTTCCATGCAAAAGAAAACATAGCTTTTGCATTTAAAATTATGAGCAGAAGCTGGTGGCCAAATGAGCAATGGCCATGGGAAAAAAATGTAAAGACTATATTTCTCTTTTTTCTCTCTCTCCTTTTTCTATTAATAATAAAATTACTTTGAACATTAATAAGAACATTTTTGTTATCCATAAGTTTACAATAATCATGGTATAATGTGAATGATACAAAAAGGCAATATAAACCATATAAAGTACAAAATAAACATTCTTGTTCTACCCAGCCAAATTTCCACCTGTTTCCAGCCGTATCCACCAAAGTGGCTTTACACTTTCTATTTTCATACTTTCTGTAGTTATTTCATAAATTCAAATAATGGGCATTTAGATCATCTAGATAAATACTAAACAATGGGCTGTACTTTATCAAATACTGAGCATTTAGTCTCTTTTACTATTCAGGCCTACTCATCATGTCCTTCTTCCAAATTATACTCTTCTAATACTGAGTTTTAGGACTTTGAATATAATTAAACCACCACTTCTTGATCCAACAATCCTAAACAGAACCTCTATTGAGGGTTGAGCAAAGTGGAATGTGGAATTTAACTCATTCACCATCAATTCACCATTGTTTTTGTGTGAGTTGAATGAAGTCAGCAGGAACAAGTTCTCCAAAGGTGTGTTAACATCCTAATCCCTAAAACCTGTGAGTATTACTTTATATGATCAGAGGAGTTTATGCTGATTTATCTGGGTGGGTCTAAATACAGCTATATGTGTATGCATGCTGAGTGGCTTCAGTTGTGTCCAACCATTGTGACCCTATGGACTGTAGCCCACCAGGCTCTTCTGTCCTTGGGATTATCCAGGCAAGAATACTCCAGTGGGTTGTCATGCCCTCCTCCAGGGGATCTTCCTGATCCAGAGATTGAACCTGCATCTCTTATGTCTCCTGCATTGGCAGGAGGGTTCTTCACCACTAACGCCACCTGGGAAGCCCAAATACCCCTATGCTGCTGCTGCTGCTGCTGCTGCTGCTAAGTCGCTTCAATCGTGTCCGACTCTGTGTGACCCCATAGACGGCAGACCACCAGGCTCCCCCGTCCCTGGGATTCTCCAGGCAAGAACACTGGAGTGGGTTGCCATTTCCTTCTCCAATGTATGAAAGTGAAAAGTGAAAGTGAAGTTGCTTAGTCATGTCCGACTCTTCGCAGCCTACCAGGCTCCTCCGTCCATGGGATTTTCTAGGCAAGAGTACTGGAGTGGGGTGCCATCGCCTTCTCCAAATACACCTATAAGTATCCTTATTAAAGAGAGGCAAAAGGATTTATCAATAAGTTATATAGACACACACAGAGAGAAGACTATGCGAATACAGAAGCAAAGATCCTAGTGAGGCAGCTATAAGTCGAGGAATGCCAATGGCAACAAGAAACTAGAGGAAGTGAGGAAGGATTCTCCCCTGGAGCCTTTAGAGGGAATGTGACCCTCTCAACACCTTGGTTCAAGACCTCTGTCTGGCCTCTATAACTGTGATGGAATACATATCTGTTGTTTTAAATTACATGTCCATTGCTTTAAATCTGTTGTTTAAGGCACAGGAAAACGTATTAATTTCCTGTAGTTGCTTATAATGAATTACAAGTAAGCTTTAATTTGTGGCAATCTGCTACAAGCAACAGCAGTGAGCTATACCTTTGATTCTGTGCTGTCAAGTACTGTGAACAGACTTATTGAAAGAAAAATGCCAGTAAATGTAGGGTAACTGAAGAGTGTTAAAAAATCAATTCCTTTTTCTTTGATTTACTCCTCCAGTTACTCAAAAACACTTCATATTTTAATTTATTTAGTATTTGAATCATGACTGATTGTGTTTAACTTTTTTTTCTCAATTGCTTTCCTCTCTATTCAGTAACGTACTGCCATTTCCTCGATTAATCATACAATTTGAATAATAAAATCCACAATTTAAATTTAATCCACATTGTTAAAGACATTCTCAGACTCCTTTGACTTCCTATTCTGCATTTGATTGATTTTAAGACCACAACACAGTTGTTATCCTGGGCATTTTCTCTCTTGTTTTCTTCAATCTTGGATTACTTGCATTGTTTCCTATCTCATATTTCCTTTTCACTTTAGTCTGTTTTACATTTTCTGGTATTTATTATCAAATGACTTTTTAATAATACTTTAAAATTCTATGTATCTGTATTCTGCTCCCACCTGAAAATAATCATTTTGCAGTTAAATTATAGACTCAAAATTATTTTGCTAATAATTTAAAGACATTAAGTTGAGTTCTCTCAACTCCTAGGATTTAGAATTGATAAAAATTTTGACACAAACCACATATGATCATGCTTTTTTCATATTCGTGGCTGAGTAATTAATATCCTTTCTTTTTTTCTTATTTCCTGTCTCTAGAAGGTCTTAAAGAGGGAGGTAAACAGGGGCTTTTGTTTTCTTTATTTTTTATTATTTTGAAATCTTGTAGGACTGCATCCAGGCAAGCATCTTACTCTAATAATAATCTTCTCAGCCTTTATCCATCCTTGGGGAATTTTCTTCTATTATTTTTTTTCTTTCTTCAAAATTTCTACTAGATATGTGTGTGTGTGTGTGTGCTCAGTTGTGTCCAGTTCTTTGTAGCCCCATGGACTGTAGCCTGCCAGGCTCCTCTGTCATGGAATATACCAGGTAAGAATACTGGAATGGGCTGCCATTTCCTCTTCCAGGGTATTTTCCTGACCCAGGCATCAAACCTGGGTCTCTTGCATCTCCTGTATTGGCGAGCAGATTCTTTACCATGTGCCACCTGGGAAGCTCTCCTATGAGATAGATATAAATGTTCTGAATTAATTTTTCAGTGTCTTAAAGTTTTGTCCCATGTCTTGTGATTCAATGGAATTTTTTTGATTTAAGTTTTATTGTCAAGTAGTGAAACCAAGTGGAAGAGTGTGGGGTAAGCCATGAATGGCTGTATACATGGACAGGCGGGTCCAACTTGACTTCATGTTATGTGCAGGTATGCTCAATGCTATTCATAACATGGGATTGGGAAACACAGAAAGTGAGGACATACAAGTCTAAGCAGGAAATACATACAAACACATAGAATTAAGCAAAACCAATAGGCTCACCCATAGCTTGAAAAACATTAAGCAATTCATTTCAAAGTGTGTACTGGAGTCCATTTCCAGTCTTACTCAAAACATGCAAGTCATTCTATGGTGCTCAGTGAAATACAATACGAATTCTATTGATGCTGTTGTTTAGTTGCTAAGTCATGTCCAATTATTTTGTGACCCCCATGAACTGTAGCCCACCAGGGTCCTCTGCCCACGGAATTTTCCAGGCAAGAATAATGGAATGAGTTGTCATTTTCTTCTCCAGGGGATTTTCCCAAGCCAGGATTGAACCAGGTCTCCTTCATTGCAGGCAGATTCTTTACTTTCTGAGCCACCAGTGAAGCCCTTCTTTCATGTTTATGTACAACAAGATATTTCCTAAATTCTTTGTGAAATTTTAGAGTTTATCAGACAACATTAACAGGTTGTTAGAATTCAGTAACTACCCTTCCCAAGAAGGACTGAATGCCTGGGTCATGCACCCCGCTTGTGCTAAAGTGGGTCCTTTTCTCTGAGATGATACTGTGTGGAATCTCATGCTGATAGATCAAATACTCCGTAAGCCCTTTGATACTGATGCTGGCTATGGACTGGGAGTGGAAAAAGCTGACCTGTGTCTGACAAATGTGTTTACTTCTGTCAGAATCGATGCTAGCAGCTTTAAACAGGTTGCTGTCATCATACTTTGGGGTCTCTGAATATCAGTGTCGGACAATCAACCTCAAAATGTTTGATATTCCTTTTGCATATAAAGTATATAATTCCTTGAGTAAATGGTGGGATTTCACTTTGGGAGTATTTAGAATAATTGTTTCCATGTACATACACATCTACTGTGAGGTCCTTCCTCTTAGGGACTTGGCCTCTTCTCCAGACATGGGGCTCCAGGTCAAAAACCTGCACAGATCTGAAAACTAGGGAAGAGACTGTGGCTTTTGACCAGGGCAAATCCTGTCAGTCTGTTGCCCATTCCCTTTTACTGGATGCCCAGCTATTTTGTACCTTTGGACCTGGCTTTGGTCAACAACTCCATAACTCGTCATTATCAGGCCTCTTGACCACCCCTCAGGCCTCATTAGAATTTTATTCAATTGATTTCTAACTGCTGCCATTTGGTCTCATTATTCTGGGGTCTTAATGTCTATTCCCACTGCTATCAGTAGACAAATTGTGTAACCATCTCTCTTACCATCATCCCTGGTGTGCAGAGAAGAACAACCGCCCTGCCTTTCAGTGATGCTAATGGTGTTGGTGATGGGCCTCCAGACCATCTGTGAGACAGTGTCATTTCATGGCTTTCCAGGGTGACACAGTATATCAACTCTAGTCTTGCTACTATTCTGATCCTTTTAATAGGGTCTCCTTTCCATCATGACAATTCTTGAACTTCTATTTAGCAAGAGATCATCATGCTTCCTCACTTCTAAGAGATATACTAGAAGCAAGTTTACATCACCTCCTGGAGTTCTTGACAGAGTTTTATATCCCATATCAAGAGAATGAGCTCTAGAAATTTTTTCTTATTATAATTTGTTTTTTAATTTCTTCCTTTGATAAAATAACCCTCAGAAATTAATCCCATGCTTACCCTCCTTGCTCTTTCTGGTTTTTCTGGCTGGATCTTCAAGTTTCTTTAAGATATAATCCTTTTATTTTTTCATTAGGTGACCCACATTTTTAGCTAAGATTTTTTATTACTTGATCCTACGTGCAATACATATATATATTATATAAGCATAGGAGCTGCAAGAGAAGTTGGGCAGCAGATTCTAAAGAGGACACTGGCTATTCATAAAGGAATCTTCTGACTTATTTTCAAGGGGCATACTTGAAAATACTTATTTCAAGGGGATTACTACCACTTCTACAGAAACAGTAACTTACACATTTGCTTTATGTATCTTTTTCTTTTATAATTAAAAATAGAGTGATGGATGATGGATAAATTAGGAATTTGCAATTAGCAGATGAAACTACTATCTGTAAAATATATAAATATATAAAATATTAAGCACAGGGAGCTATATTCAATATTATGTGATAAACTATGATGGAAAAGAACATGAAAAATAATATGTATACATACATGTAACTGAATCACTTTGTTGTACACCAGAAGCTAACACAACATTGTAAATCAGCTCTACGTCAATAAAAAATATAGAGAGATTTAAACTGTATCTTAGTCTACTTTTCAAAACTTAATGACAACATATGTTTCTCCTTGTTTGTATCTCTACTTTGATATATGTAACAAATGTTTGTTGAATATTATATGAGATGCAGTGCTAGTTTGAGACAAAGACTCTAAAATGACTTAGATAGAGATCTTAAATTCAAAGGATTAAAAGTATGTATGCTAGCTTGAACAAGATTGATTTTAACATAATTTTCTAGTACTAAGTAAATTCAGATTATAATATTTTACTTTTTCTGCTATGCTAGTACTTTCATGCTTAAGGTTTGAATGGTGGCCAGGATGGCTATATTTTGTTAATAATTTATATAGTTAGTAATATTTTAAACAATGATGTTCAATTAGTATGAAATGTTACAAGGATGTGAAGGAAGGGAAGTGTTTCTTCAGTCTGTCAATATTCAGAAAAAATATATTTACTCAATATTCTGAAGAAAATTTATGTGAGTAAATGTGCTAATTTTCTAGGTTCTCTATAATAAAATACCAATAAGTGTGTGTCTTAAAAACCTGGTGCTCTGTGATAACCTGAAGGAGTGGGATGGAGTAAGAAGTAGGAGGGAGGTTCAAGAGAGAGGAGAGATATGTATACCTATGGCTGATTCATTTGATATGTGGTAGAAACCAACACAATATTATAAAGCAATTATCCTCCAATTAAAAATAAATTTAAAAAATCCCAAACCAGATATCTATTCATTGCTTCTCTCCTAGCCTCTTGTGGTTTGCAGCAATCTTTGGCTTTCCTTGTTTTATAGATGTGTTTCTCCAGTCTCTGCCTTCATTTTCACATAATACTTCCCCTGTATCTCTTCACATAGACACTTTGTGTAGGTCTATCTTTGTGTCCAAATTTCCTTTTTTATAAGGACACCTGTCATATTGGCTCAGAGTTCACCCTAGTTATCTAAACTTGATTACCTTTGTAAAGATCCTATTTCCAATAAAGTCAGATTCTGAGGTACTGCAGATTAAGACTTAAACATGTTTTTTGGAGGATACTATTCAACTTATAACAGATGAATAAAGATTACTCAAAATTATAACCATATTGCAAGTCAAAACTATGGACTTTTAAACTCACAGAGAATTTTTAAACTCACAGAAAATTTGTTATGTAGATTTTAAAAAGCAAATGCTTTTACTAGCCTTAAAAATTTCCTATCATATTGAATTCTTAGGACTTTTTGCACATTTGATTTCCCTGGTGATGTATAAAAGCTTAAATAATTTAGAAATCTGTGTGTCTTTCATCTGCTCCAGTACACTTCTGTATTCATTTTAAAGACATTATCCATCGCCTCCCATAAGTGTGGCTCTGCAAAGAAATAAGGATACACATCACATTGGAATCTGTGTTTTTTCTTAATTCCTTTTTTATGCCCTATTCTATCAGACTCTTCTAGACTCTGGGAGATAGTGGAGGACAGAGGAGCCTGGCATGCTACAGTCCATGGAGTCGCAAAATGTCAGACATGACTTAGCCACTAAACAACAACAAATATCTATCTACATAATATAGACATATAGTTTGTAGGCTATGTGTTTTTTTTTTAATTAAATGTGTTTTATTTTATAAGGCAATGGATCACAGCCTTAGCTGCACTTAAGAATCACTGGGAAAAAATAAATGTTGAGAGGTTGGGTCAAAACTTCTTTTTAAATGAATAGTTAGACTAATATCAGGAAGTAAATAGCCCTGACTTGATTGTGCCATTGGTTTTCAGTGTATTTTTTAAAAAATATCTTTCCAGATAGCTTGTGATACATTGAATTCAATTACTTTAGAATGGCTTAATGATTCAGTAGGCTTAAGATATCCAGAAGAAAAATCAATGTGGTAATTTCATTCCAGGAAAATAACTTTTTCACAAATACATAGTGTACCATTAGAAGATACATTGCTTTTATATGAATTTTTCAAGTGATTTTTTTAGTAAAAATAAGCACTCTTGATAGACTCTTATTCAGCTTATTGAATCCTCTTTATTACACTTCAGAAGTATAATGAAGTCTTTTATATATTATGACTCCTCTTCATCTAGTACTTGTCATCATTATTCATTCTACCTTGGAAGAAAAGCTTTTATCAACCTAGGCAGCATATTGAAAAGCAGATACATTACTTTGTCAACAAAGGTCCGTCTAGTCAAAGCTATGGTTTTTCCAGTAATCGTGTATGGATACGAGTTAGATTGTAAAGAAAGCTGAGCACTGAAGAATTGATACTTTTGAACTGTGGTGTTGGAGAAGGTTCTTGAGAGTCCCTTGGACTGCAAGGAGATCCAACCAGTATATCCGAAAGGAAATCAGTCCTGAATATTCATTTGAAGGACTGATGTTGAAGCCGAAACTCCAATACTTCGGCCACCTGATGCGAAGAACTGACTCAGTAGATAAGACCCTGATGCTGGGAAGGACTGAAGGCGAGAGGAGAAGGGGATGACGGAGGATGAGATGGTTGGATGGCATCACTGACTCAATGGCCGTGACTTTGAGTAGGCTCCGGGAGTTGATGATTGACAGGGAAGACTGGCACACTGCAGTCCACGGGGTTGCAAAGAGTCAGACACAACTGAGCGACTGAACTGAACTTATCAGAATCAGTTCTGTATTTCCCTAAATGGGTTAACCACACACACTCTAAAACATAGTCAAAAAGTTTTTCTCATTTAAATCAGATTGCTGACTTCAAAATACAAATCCAGTGGGATTATCCATTTGCTTGCAAATTGTCAATGGTTTTCTATTCCTTTGAAAGTAAAAATGGTTCCATAGTATGGCAGATATGTATCCATGTCCACAATCTAGGCTAACACTAAGCAAAAAATATTTTGCAGTATTTTTTTCGTGTTTCCTCTATCCCTAGATTTTCTCTGTCCCCAGAGAGCTGCAAATGCCTTTATTTTTCATGGCCTGATCACTTTCATCATTATTGAAATTACCAATCCTCTACTTCATGGCCCCAAATGCTTCCTTCAGACTCTTTTGTCCAATTTCATAAGTAAAAACTTAATAATGATATTTTTTGTCTTCACATATTAAAGAATTTTTGAAAATGTCCACTAGGCTCTGACATTATTTTGGTCAAAATGACAAATTCTTGATATGAAATTGCATATTGAAGAGTATTCCAGCAAAGACGATTTGTTGGGTTCATGGAATTTTCTTTGTGAATGTGAAAATTTTCCATGCATGCAGTCAATCACTTATGGTCACAAAAAATTTACTTTAAAATAAATGTAGAAAATATTGAAAAAGTATTTTTTGACAAGACAGTATTTTGCATAACAGTGAAAGATTATAACCAAAATCTTTGGAAAAAATATTCAAATACTCTTAATGTCAAGAAACATTGAAAGTAAGATTGAAAATAATTCCATTAAAATTAATCCTATTTTAATTTCTGTTTATATAATTAATTAATAACACTTTAATTTTATTTAATGAGATTTTCATTTACAATCTGTAACTTTTGAAAATTTTATTGAGTATATTCAACCAAATATTCCTGAATGTATTTGAAAATTAAATGATCTTATTCCAGGGTTAGTGCATATAGATTAATGTAAAATTATAAAATCAGAATAAAGTAAAGGTTTATAAATAAATGTTGTGTTATGGTTTAAAATGCAGAGAAATAACATATTCACAAGTACAACTGACATCTAGTTTTAATGTATTTCAGAACACTCTTCTTAAATGCATTAAATGTAAGCTTTCCAGTTTTTAATTAGGTCTGAAACAAAATTTCTCAAAAGTATGGATAGAGGCTTTCTCTGAATATCGTCCAATGCTGCACACATCATTTTTATATTTTAAATTACTTGGAAGGTAGATATAAGAGGCAAAGATACTCATCTTCACTCTGCTGCTGAGAATGTTGTTTAGTCAGTTTCCAAAGAAATATGAGCAGTTTGGGCAAAACATGAACATTTGTTGAAAGTTGACAATTATGGAATGTTATAACTTGTGTAAAATTGTGTAATTGGTACATTGGGATATGAAACTGATTTGACAAATCAATCAGGCTGGAAACTGAATAAAAAGATTTGCATACTATACCAAGAACTATGTTATATTATCCTCCAGAATGAAAGTTATGACCAACCTAGATAGCATATTCAAAAGCAGAGACATTACTTTGCCAACAAAGGTCCATCTAGTCAAGGCTATGGTTTTTCTAGTGGTCATGTATGGATGTGAGAGTTGGACTGTGAAGAAAGCTGAGTGCTGAAGAATTGATGCTTTTGAACTGTGGTGTTGGAGAAGACTCTTGAGAGTCCCTTGGACTGCAAGGAGATCCAACCAGTCCATTCTGAAGGAGACAGCCCTGGGATTTCTTTGGAAGGAATGATGCTAAAGCTGAAACTCCAGTACTTTGGCCACCTCATGCGAAGAGTTGACTCATTGGAAAAGACTCTGATGCTGGGAGGGATTGGGGGCAGGAGGAGAAGGGGATGATAGAGGATGAGATGGCTGGATGGCATCACCGACTCAATGAAAGTGAGTTTGAGTGAACTCCGGGAGTTGGTGATGGACAGGGAGGCCTGGCGTGCTGTGATTCATGGGGTCACAGAGTCGGACATGACTGAGCGACTGAACTGAACTGAACTGAGAGTGAAAGTGAAGTTGCTCGGTCGTGTCCGACTCTTTGCAACCCCATGCACTGTAGCCCACCAGGCTCCTCCGTCCATGGGATTTTCCAGGCAAGAGTATTGGAGTGGGTTGTCATTTTCTTCTCCAGTAGATCTTCCCAACCCAGGGATTGAACCCGGGTCTCCCGCATTGTAGGCAGACGCTTTACCATCTGAACCACCAGGGAAATCCTATCCTCTAGAGTAATAGTATTTAATTTTGTTCTATGTAAGAATAAGTAAATCACTATAAAATGTATCTTCTCAGATTCTGATTTTTTCCATTCGAGAGTCTTGTTTAGTATGTCTAAGATAGCACAAAGAATTCATTGATTTTAACAAACATTCCAGGTAATTCTGGTGATAAAGTCTTCTTTGAGAAATTCTATTCCAGTCCATGAGGATCCAAAAGATAGTCTTTAAAAATAAGGCTTGAAAACAGATTGAGCTTTTTCTATTTTATTCTGGGGGCTATGTAGGTGATATCTTAGTATATGCACGTGTAAAAGTGATTATAGTAATGTTTGCCAAAAAACTCACATTTCCAAATAAAGAAATAATTCTATGTAGAGTACATGACTGAGAAAATATACAGAATCTATGGCCACATAGACAAATAAATGACAGATGACATATTAGTGACAGTGAATTTATAAACAATTTGTGCTATTGCTATTGCATATCAAGACCTCTTAAAGAAATATGGCTTTTTAATAGGGTGCCATTTTATATAACATTCAATGTCTAAAGCATCTGCATTTATAATTGGCATATAAGTGTTCACAAAAACTGAAATATTCATAAGGCAAGGAATAAGTTTTATGAAGAACTAGAAATCTGATGGATGATTCTGTAAAAATGAACTGTCTGCATTAAAAAGTGACAAGTTTTATACCTTTTCATAATGGTGATCTCGTACTAGCTATAAAGCAGTTAACGATATATAAAATTTTGATGATAAAAAGATTCATTACACTTTATGGCATTATAAGAAGCTATATTGCTGATTATTATTTTTATTCATACATTTTCTTTCCTTGTATTTTTATTCTATTATAAAAGGAATTGTGTGTATTTAAAGTTGTATTAAATTATTAAGCTTGAAATTTTCTGCTTTCAACAAAAAGGAAATCACAAAACATGGATTCCTATCACTTTCACTGGAGGTTTATTACAGTCGTCATGCTTTCCAATATAAAAGTCTAAGGTTTTAAAAATATTCACAGGATATACATTTCTACAACATTTTATTATTTTGTTTAAATGAGAGATTGCTAATTTGGTGAAAATTTACATTACTTTCAATATTTTTCTTCCTGGATCTCCATATTATTTTCAAATATTAAAAGATGCACTTTGTAAAATTGATGTACACTTATATATTATAATTCTAGATTTAAAGCTTTCCCTGGTGAATGCACACTTTTATTTTCATATAGTGATCAATATATTTTATCCTCAGTAATTCTTATTCCTACTTGATTAAAACATTCTACCCACTGAACCATTGGCCTTTATTCTTTTACCAAGAAAATGGATCCAAATAGAAAAATAAATAGCACTGCTTCATGATTTTTTGTGAAAGATTTCTTTGTTTCTAAGGTTGTGGCAAGACAATATTTTGAAATGAAGGTGTTAGATCCAGACTCTTGAAAGACTAAGTTTGATTTTGAAATTTTAATTTTAAATAAAAGTTAGAACATTGTTGAATCAAAACATATAGAGTTTTCCCAATGAAACAAAGAGAGCTATATAGAGATTTAAGTAGAATTTTCCCTCCTCAAAGAGAAAAGTCAAAAGGAAGGATGGAATATCTAATGGGAACATTTCCCTAACATAAAGAAAATAAGTGTCTAAAATCTCCCTACATTAAGGGTGGGGAAGTGAGAGAGAAAACCCACTAGTAAAAAATCCAGAGCAGATGTGGCCAACAGTCTGACTTCTCAGGGTAGAACAATTGGCAAGCATGTGTCATAGAAAACCTTCACTTAAGGATGATGCATTAAAGAGTCCCTGAGTCCAGTCTAAAGTGTGAGAGGTCGAAAATGACAGAAGATCAAAAGGGACCTTGAGGTTCTTATCAGGGAGTACTTTGCACATGTGACCTTTTTGATGTGTTCCTGAAAGATACATTTGGTTCAAATATATAATAGTGAGCATCAGTGACTGGTGAGATAAAAAGTTATGGCACTGTGGAGACCAGGAATGTTTATTTACGTATGAATGCACATGTATTTCTCATTTAAATCTTATGAGTTTGGAGAACACTATTAGAATCCTATTGGTAGGTTTAAAACTATAAAAATTATTCTAAAAACTATATCATATACACCTTAAAAGTAAGTATAGCGTGTATCACTGAAAAAGCAGAATAAAAGTTATCTAAATTGTTTAACTTGTAAGCAACTTTATCCTCTTCCTCTTGCATATTTTCATATATATATGTGATTCACAGCTATAATATATATGTAATATTTTCACATATATAAAAATTAGCAGTATGTATTGGGGCTTCCCTCATAGCTCAGCTGGTAAAGAATCTGCCTGTAATGCAGAAGACCCGGGTTCGATCCCTGGATCTGGGAGATCCCTGGAGTAGGAAATGGCAACGCACTCCAGTGTTCTTGCCTGGAGAATACCATGGACAGAGGAGCCTGGCAGGCTGCAGTCCATGGGGTCGGAAGAGTCGGACATGACTTAGCGACTAAAGAAAGGGAGAGATTGAATACCTGGTTGGGGATATTTTTAGAAAAGATTTAACAGGATTATCTGTGAATCTCTTTTGTTGCTCAGTCACTTAGTCATATCTGACTCTTTGCAACCCCATGGACTGCAGCTTGCCAAGCTGCTCTGTCATCCATTATTTTACAGGGTTTGCTCAAATTCATGTCTATTGAGTCAGTGATGCTATCCATCTCATCCTCTGTCACCCGCTTCTTCTTTTGCCTTTGATCTTTCCCAGCATCAGGGTCTTTTCTATAATCAGCTCTTTGCAGCAGGTGGCAAGTTTTGGAACTTCTGCTTCAGCATCAGTCCTTCCAATGAATATTCAAGGTTGTTTCCTTTAGGACTGACTGGTTTGATCTCCTTGCAGTCCAGGAAACTGTCAACAGTCTTCTTCAGTACCACAATTCAAAAGCATCAATTTTTTGATATTCAGCCTTCCTTATGGTTCAAATCTCATATCTGTACATGAATGTTGGAAAAACCATACCTTTGACTTAATGAACTTTTGTCAGCAAATGATGTCTGCTTTTTAAAATGCTGTCTAGATTTGTCATAGTTTTCCTTCCTAAGAGCAAGCATCTTTTAATCTCACGGCTGCAGTCACTGTGCAATGATTTTGGAGCTGAAGAAAATAGAATCTGTCACTGCTTCCACTTTTCCCCTTCTATTTGCATGAAGTGATGGGACCGGATGCCATGATTCTATTTTTTTGAGAGTGGAGTTTTACGCCAGCATTTCCACTCTTCTCTTTCACCCTCATCAAGAAGCTCTTTAGTTCCTCTTCACTTTCTACCATTACAGTGGTATCATCTGCATATATTAGTTTGTTGATGTTTCTCCCAACAACCTTGATTCCAGTTTGTCTTTCATCCAGCTCAACATTTCATATGAGGTACTCTGCACGTAAGTTAAACAAACAGGGTGACAATATACAGCCTTGATGTACTCCTTTCCCAATTTGGAACTAGTCAGTTGCTCCATGTCCAGTTTTAATTGTCACTTCTTGACCTGCGTACACGTTTCTCAGGAGACAGGTTATGTGGTCTGGTATTCCTTTCTCTTTAAGAATTTCTCACCATTTTTCATGATCCATACAGTCAAATGCTTGAGCATAGTCAAGGAAGCAGAAGCAGATGTTTTTCTGGAATTCCTTAGCATTCACTATGATCCTGTGAATGTTGGCAATTTGATCGCTGGTTCTTCTGCATTTTCTAAACCCAGTTCATACATCTAGAAGTTCTTAGTTCATGTACACTGAAGCCTGGCTTGAAAGATTTTAGGCATTACCATGCTAGCATGTGAAATGAATGCAATTTTATGGTATGTTGAAAATGTTCTTTTGCATTGCCTTTCTTTGGGACTGGAATCAAAACTGACATTTTCCATTTCTGTGGCCATTGCTGAGTTTTCCAAATTTGATATTTTGAGTGCAACAGTTTAACAGCATAATCTTTTAGAATTTTAAATAGCTCAGTTGGAATTCCATTCCCTCCACTAGCTTTGTTTATAGTAATGCTTGCTAAGGCTCACGTGACTTGACATTCCAGGATGCTTGTCTCTAGGTAAGTGACCACGCCATCCTGGTTATCCAATCATTAAGACTTTTATTGTACAGTTCTTCCATGTATTCTTGCCACTTCATCTTAATCTCTTCTGCTTCTGTTAGGTCTATCCAATTTCTGTTGTTTATTGTGCCCATCCTTGCATAAAATGTTCCCTTGATGCCTCCATTTTCCTGAAGAGATCTCTAGTCTTTCCCATTCTATTGTTTCCCCCTATTTCTTTGCATTGTTCATTTAAGAAGGCCTTCTTATCTTTCCTTGCTAGTTCCTGGAAGTCTGTATTCAGTCAGGTATACCTTTCCCTTTCTCCTTTGCTTTTTACTTCTTTTCTTTCCTCAGCTATTTGTGAAGCCTCCTCAGATAACGGCTTTGCCTTCTTGCATTTCTTTTTCTTTGGGATGGTTTTGGTCACTAATTCCTGTACAATATTAGGAACAAATATTTGAAGAGCTAAGGAAAATAAAGCAAAGTCATTGATGTGGTAAAAGGTTTTGTATATCCCCACAATTGAAGAGGTTCAGGCTGGCTCGAGCCAATGAGCATGGAGGAGCATAGTATGAATTAAGGTCAAAATGCCAGATCAGGGCAAGATGATGTAGTTGGATGCAGACTTTGGGAAAGAATTTAATTTCTATTCTAAGCACATTTATAAACCACTGGAGAAATTTTAGCAGGAGAAAGACATGGTACTATTTACATATTAAAAAGTTGAAGGGCTGAATGAAAAAAAAAAAAGTAACTGCATTACTCTATATAATGTAGCTATTTATACTGAAGAAAGGGCTTCACAGGTGATGCAGTGATAAAGAATCTGCTCCCATTGCAGGAGACACAGGTCCAATTCCTAAATCAGGAAGATCCCCTTGAGATGGAAATGGCAACCCACTCCAATATTCTTGCTTGGTAAATCCTTTGGAGAGAGGAGTCAGGTGGGCTACAGTCTATGGGGTCACAAAAATATCTGACATTATTTAGGAACTAAACAACAACAAGAACAACAAAGAAACTGTATAAACATTAGAAAAGGTAGCCAATAAGCATATGATGTGTGGGTTATTTTATATATATATATATATATATATATATAATTCGAAGTGATTAGGTCATATATTATAAGGCAGTGAGGATGGAGATATAAGTTGAAGACTTAAATTGATTCATATGGATCATGGAATGCTTTGAATGTCTTGCTAAGAAATTTGACTGACAGGAAAGTAATGAAATATTTTACACTTTTGAATGATATCCTCAAATGTATAACCGGGAAAAATATGTTGGGTATAGGAAGACAAGAGATTTGAAAGAATGTCACCATTTTGTTCATTTTTATTCATTCATTTATGTGACAGGTATTTATTGAGCACTGGTCTGGACACTGCAGATACAATTGTGAACCAATGAAATTCTCACCCAATGAAGTTTACATTCCAGTGGGAGATACAGAAAATAAACAAGTTTAAATGCAAATATAAAATCTTGCGTAGTGTAAATGCAATGCTGAGCAATAAAATAGGCCAAATGTGGTGATGTCATTAAATTAGAAAACCTCTCTTAGTAAGTTAATTTTGAACAGAAAGGTAAATCTGCTATGGGAGGGAATTATGATACTATATATGGAAGAATAAACACACATTTCTCAAACAAGTTGATCTTAGGACTCCTTTACTCTCTTAAAATTATCGAAGATCCCAAAGAACTGTGTGTGAACCATACCTATTTCTAGCCTATGCCCATGTCTATGCTTATGTGTGTGTGTGCTAAGTCGTTTCAGTCGTGTTTGACTCTTTGTGACCCTATGAACTGTAGGGTTCCTCTGTACCACCAGGCTTCTCTGTCCACGGAATGCTCCAGGAAAGAATACTGGAGTGGATTGCCATGACCTTCTCCAAGGGATCTTCCCAACTCAGGGATTGAACCCACATCTTTTATGTCTCCTGCATTTGCAGGCAGGATCTTTACCACTTGTGCCACTTGGGAAGCTCATCTATGTCTATATCTGTATCTATATTTATTCCTATATGTATATTTGTATTATATATCTATATCAAGTCACATTGAGAATTAAAATTAATATTCTAAAGTATTAATTCATTTAAAATAACAGCAAAATACATAACATTTTTAACATAAATCATTACTGTATTTTCCAAAACCAAAAAAAACTTTATGACAAAGAGTTTTATATTTTGCAAATTTCCTTAACTTCAGACTAAGTAGATCCTATTTGAGTTCTAAAATTAGTTTTCACAACCAATATATTTCAATGTGCTGTTTAGATTGAAGCGTATGAAGAAAACATGGCCTTGTGTAGATATGCAATCAGAAAGATGAATAATATTTTCATAATAGCTTTAAGATAACTATGAATATTTATAATTTTTTGCTGTCAATACTACATCACAACTGTTCAAACAGCAATTTCTTAAAAGTTTGCTTGAATATGGAATTTGAAAACACATCAATGAACTTTTTATATTCTGTTCTAATAAAATCCATTTCTATATTTTGTTTGTTGAATGGGTATTATATTCATATATAATATAATAATATGTACTGGCCATTTGGAAAATAATGATTAATTGAATTATAGTGTTGGCAGATTTAATTATAAAATATCAAATAAAATTATATTTGTTATTCCCACCAACCTCATAGTAAGCCTTTAAATAATGGGAAATTTGATATCAAGAAAAAATTCCCAAAATTCCAAAAGCATGAGATAAATATGTTGAATTTTTTTCTCTAAAGTGATAGATGGATTCACTCAGTCTTTTGAAAAAGTAGCTGTCAAGTCCAAATACCCATAGTTTTACAGATGTTCTCCGAACAAAATGGTATTCCATGGTAGTGGGGTAGGGGGCTAGTTTAGCTCACAATTCAAGCAATTGCCCAAATTGTTTTCCTTGGGACAATCATTTTACTTTGGTATGCGTCAGAAATACTTTACGTGTGTTTCCTGTTTTATCAAACAGAATATTAAAAAGATACCTACTCAAGAATCAATATTTAAATAATTTCTACTGCTTCATCAAGAACCTTTTAAAGTGGAACTCGAATTTTGTTTTGGTGAAGATTGAATGACTTAGTATAATTTGGTGGTGCTGCCTTGATTTCTGTTAAAATGTTCACTCTTTAACCCCCTTTAGTGCAAGTATTTGGAGAAGGCAATGGCACCCCACTCCAATACTCTTGCCTGGAAAATCCCATGGACAGAGGAGCCTGGTAGGCTGCAGTCCATGGGGTCGCTAAGAGTCAGACATGACTGAGCAACTTCACTTTCACTTTTCACTTTCATGCATTGGAGAAGGAAATGGCAACCCACTCCAGTGTTCTTGCCTGGACAGTCCCAGGGATGGGGAAGCCTGGTGGGCTGCCATCTATGGGGTCGCACAGAGTTGGACACGACTGAAGCGACTTAGCAGCAGCAGCAGCAGCAGTGCAAGTATTAACATGACAGAAAAGGCAAATAGCATTGTAATATTGTTATGGAAATGTTTTGAACAGATTGATTCTCTGAAGTTTTCTTGCAGAGCCACAAGGATTACTTAGTTCTTGAGAAGCACTGGCACACATTTGATATTGAATTGAACAGTTAGATACTGGATGAGGGATGAACAGCTATAACCCACTGCTTATCAGCAATTTTTTTTTTTAGTCTTAATTTTATTTTATTTTTAAACTTTACAATATTGTATTGGTTCTGCCATACATCAAAATGAATCCACCACAGGCATACATGTGCTCCCCATCCTGAACCCTCTTCCCTCCTCCCTCCCCATACCATCCCTCTGGGTCGTCCCAGTGCACCAGCCCCAAGCATCCAGTATCGTGCATCAAACCTGGACTGGCGACTCATTTCATATATGATATATTATACATATTTCAATGCCATTCTCCCAAATCATCCCACCCTCTCCCTCTCCCACAGAGTCCAAAAGACTGTTCTATACATCAGTGTCTCTTTTGCTGTCTCGTATACAGGGTTATTGTTACCATCTTTCTAAATTCCGTTGTATAGATAAAAGGGATATTCTGAAATTAGAACAGAAACCAGAGAAAAAGCTATAGAAGGCTTACTATATATAGTTATAAATTTGCAAATCATCTATCATATGCAGAGTTTCATTTCAAAAAGAGGCTAGTGCCCTAAAAGCTCTGGCTATGATAGGCATTCCAGTTAGTATCTGTTTCCCAATGTCTGCATATCATCTATAAGGTAGGATATCCAGTGACAGTAGTTTATAACACAATTAAGATATACATGTAGGAAAGCCTCACATTCCTGCCGGTTTGTTTTGGGAACTCTCTGGAATAGTTATTCTTACATATAGGTATCTACCCAATACACAGAGATGATTTTAATTGTTTCTAACTTGTCTCCTCATTCTTTATGTTTCTTTACCACTTCTAAAGACTTGAGTGGGCACAAATCAGCTTCCTCTCTTCAGAGATTTTAGGAGTCATTGAAGTGGCCATATAAGTTTTATAGGATCCTGGAGAAGCCTAATATAGTCTATCATGCACCACAAATTGGCAATCTACATTGTTCACATAAGATTCTGATAAAATAATACCTGGAAAATTTCCTATCACTGAAATAAAATGCCCTCTATGGTTACTCTGTCAGATCTAGTCTCTTAATCTATTTCTCACTTCCATTGTATAGTCATAAGGGATTTGATTTAGGCCATACCTGAACGGTCTAGTGGTTTTCCTTATTTTTTCAATTTAAGTCTGAATTTGGAAATAAGGAGTTCATGATATGAGCCACAGTCAGCTCCTGGTCTTTTTTTGGCTGACTGTATAGAGCTTCTCCATCTTTGGCTGCAAAGAATATAATCAATCTGATTTTGGTGTTGACCATCTAGTGATGTCCATGTGCAGAGTCTTCTTTTGTGTTGTTGGAAGAGGATGTTTGCTATGGCCAGTACTTTCTCTTGGCAGAACTCTATTAGCCTTTGCCCTGCTTCATTCTGTACTCCAAGGCCAAATTTGCCTGTTACTCTAGGTGTTTCTTGACTTCCTACTTTTGCATTCCAGTCCCCTATAATGAAAAGGACATCTTTTTGCAGTGTTATTTCTAGAAGGTCCTATAGGTCTTCATAGAACTGTTCAACTTCAGCTTCTTCAGCATTACTGGCTGGGGCAAAGACTTGGATTAGCATGATATTGAATGGTTTGCCTTGAAAACAAACAGAGATCATTCTGTTGTTTTTGAGATTGCATCCAAGTACTGCATTTCAGACTCTTTTGTTGACTATGATGGCTACTCCATTTCTTCCAAGGCATTCCTGCCCACAGTAGTAGATATAATGGTCATCTGAGTTAAATTCACCCATTCCAGTCCATTTTAGTTCGCTGATTACTAGAATGTCAATATTCATTCTTGTAATCTCCTGTTTGACCACTTCCAATTTGCCTTGATTCATTGACCCAACAATCCAGGTTCTGATGCAATTTTGCTCTTTACAGCATAGGAACTTGCTTCTTTCACAGTCCTATCCACAACTGGGTGTTCTTTTTGCTTTGACTCCACCCCTTCATTCTTTCTGGAGTTATTTCTCCACTGATCTCCAGTAGCATATTGGACACCTACCAACCTGGGGAGTTCATGACCTGGAAAGTTCATGACATTGTACAGGAGACAGGAATCAAGACCATCCCCAAGAAAAAAAAATGTAAAAAAGTAAAATGGCTGTCTGAGGAGGCCTTAAAAATACCTGTGAACAGAAGAGAAGTGAAAAGCAAAGGAGAAAAGGAAAGATATACCCATTTTAATACAGAGTTCCAAAGAATTGCAAGGAGAGATAAGAAAGCCTTCCTCAGTGATCAGTGCAAAGAAATAGAGGAAAACAATAAAATGGGAAAGACTAGATATCACTTCAAGAAAATTAGAGAGACCAAGGGAACATTTCATACAAAGATGGGCTCAATAAAGGACAGAAATGGTATGGACCTAACAGAAGCAGAAGATATTAAGAAGAGGTGGCAAGACTACGCAGAAGAACTGTAAAAAAAGATCTTCATGACCCAGTAATCACGATGGTGTGATAACTCACACTCACCTAGAGCGAGACATCCTGGAATGTGAAGTCAAGTGGGCCTTAGGAAGCATCACTATGAACAAAGCTAGTGGAAGTGATGGAATTCCAGTTGAGCTATTTCAAATCCTGAAAGATGATGCTGTGAAAGTGCTGCACTCAGTATGCCAGCAAGTTTGGAAAACTCAGCAGTGGCCACAGGACTGGAAAAGGTCAATTTTCATTCCAATCCCAAAGAAAGGAAATGCCAAAGAATGCTCAAACTACTACACAACTGCACTCATCTCACACGCTTATAGAGTAATGCTCAAAATTCTTCAAGCCAGGCTTCAGCAATATGTGAACCGTGAACTTCCAGATATTCAAGCTGATTTTAGAAAAGGCAGAGGAACCAGTGATCAAATCGCCAATATCTTCTGGATCATCAAAAAAGCAAGAGAGTTCCAGGAAAACATCTATTTCTACTTTCTTGACTATGCCAAAGCCTTTGACAGTGTGGATCACAATAAACTGTGGAAAATTCTTCAAGAGATGGGAATACAGACCATCTGACCTGCCTCTTAAGAAACCTGTATGCAGATCAGGAAGCAACAGTTAGAACTGGAGATGGAACAACAGACTGGTTCCAAATAGAAAAAGGAGTACGTCAAGGCTGTATGTTGTCACCCTGCTTATTTAACTTTTATGCAGAGTACATCTTGAGAAACGCTGGGCTGGAGGAAGCACAAGCTGGAATCAAGACTGCTGGGAGAAATATCAATAACCTCAGATATGCAGATGACACCACCCTTATGGCAGAAAGTAAAGAAGAACTAAAGAACCTCTTGATGAAAGTGAAAGAGAAGAGTGAAAAGCTGGCTTAAAGCTCAACATTCAGAAAACTAAGATCATGTCATCTGGTCCCATCACTTCATGGCAAATAGATGGGGAAACAGTGGCTGACTTTATTTTGGGGGGGCCTTAAAATCACTACAGATGGTGACTGCAGCCATGAAATTAAAAGACACTTACTCCTTAGAAGGAAAGTTATGACCAACCTGGACAGCATATTAAAAAGCAGAGACATTACTTTGTCCACAAAGGTCTGTCTAGTCAAGGCTATGGTTTTTCCAGTATCGTGTATGGATGTGAGAGTTGGACTATAAAGAAAGCTGAGCACCAAAGAATTGATGCTTTTGAACAGTAGTGTTGGATAAGACTCTTGAGAGTCCCTTGGACTGCAAGGAGATCCAAACAGTCCATCCTAAAGCAGATCAGTCCTGGGTATGCATTGGAATGGCTGATGTTGAAGCTGAAACTCCAATACTTTGACCACTTGATGCGAAGAGCTGGCTCATTGGAAAAGACCCCGATGCTGGGAAAGATTGAGGGCAGGAGGAGAAGGGGACCACAGAGGATGAGATGGTTGGATGGCTTCATCAACTCAATGGACATGGGTTTGGGTGGACTCGGGGAGTTGGTGATGGACAGGGAGGCCTGGCATGCTGCAGTTCATGGGGTCACAAAGAGTAGGACACAACTGAGTGACTGAACTGAACTATGGTTATTATCAAATATTTCTAGTGCTATGTGGATATGAATAACCTCATACTGTTTCCATACACACCAATATCTAGGTTAGTACCAAATAGAAAAGGAAGTTGAAATGTGGTAGGTATATCCACAGACCTCCTCTGAATGGGTTGGCTCTGTTCTTGGTACTGCTGCTGCTGCTAAGTAGCTGCAGTCGTGTCCGACTCTGTGCGATCCCATAGACGGCAGCCCACCAGGATTCCCTGTCCCTGGGATTCTCCAGGCAAGAACACTGGAGTGGGTTGCCATTTCCTTCTCCAATGCATGAAAGTGAAAAGTGAAAGTGATGTCGCTCAGTCGTGTCTGACTCAGCGACCCCATGGACTGCAGCCTACCAGAATCCTCCATCCATAGGATTTTCCAGGCAAGAGTACTGGAGTAGGATGCCATTGCCTTCTCCGTGACTCTGTATTCTCCCCAAAGATATATTTTGGCTGAAAGAGACAGGCTCTGTGGCCACAAAGAAAGCCCTTATACCTCTACAATTTACTAGATCAAATTGACATCTCCTACCATTATCTGCATTGAATGTTAGCTAATTAAAATTTAGACAAGTTCACTTACATTAGATTCAGTGTGGAAACATTTTAAATGTGGCTAAGAGTTAAATTAACTCAAACTACCTAGTTTAAGTTCATGAAAAGCCAAGACCTTAACCATATTACTTAAACTCTCATGAATATAATCACTGTATCTACTTTATAAAGTTGCTTTTGAGATTAAATGAATTAAAAATGGGTAGAAGACATATAGCTCAAAAGTTTCTCTAGTCACACTGATCCCTTGATTTAAAAAGAATAAGAGCTTCCCCAGTGGCTCAGCAGGTAAAGAATCTGCCTGCAATGCAGGAGACACGTGTTCAATCTCTGGGTCAGAAAGAAACCCTAGAGGAGGAAATGGCAACTCACTCCAATATTCTTGCCTGAAAAATTCCATGGACAGAGTAGCCTAGTGGGCTACAGTCTAAAAGAATCACAAAGAGTCGAGTATGACTGAGTGATTAAACACAACAGAGGACAGTGCTTATCCCATAGTAACTGTTTAAAAGTTTTATTTTACTATTATTATTTATAATGAATAGTTTAAATGTTAGTCTTCTTGCAAATTTAATTGTAGCATGCCTACATTTATACTTTAATTTTGCATATTAACTCATAATGAATATGAATTATCTACCCACATTATATAAGTAGTGTTTTGTTTTTTCCTTTCTAATTTAGCTTCTAGATTTTTGCCTTTGCCAGCAAATCCTGTGGCAAAAATTGTTCCATTTCAATTTCAAGTATCTACAGTCCAGAACTGGAAGCATCTTCCTCAAAGAGTTGTGGAGGAATAAATATGTATAGCCTGGCCCCAAATTATAAATCTCCTTCCAAGACTATCATTAGCTGGAGAGATTGCGTTTCACAAATAATTAAATCAAGCTTTGGAAGCATATTATTTAATCTCTTTTACAAAAGAATACAAGCCAAAGCCAAATCAAATAAAACCTTACAACCATCCTTTGGCTAGATCAAATTAGGGCTGAGAACCCTGTGAAATAAGAGTAATTGCTGGGCAGCGGGTATGTAGTTCATTATTTAAAAAAAATATGCAGCTATAATTGAATAAGGATGACATAAGATTTTAATAAAGCACTGGCAATTTTTGGAGCTTAAAGATAAAGGCTATCATTTCCCTTGTGTGTTGGACAGACATGTGTTTTTGGCAACCATGTCGAATTTTTGACCAGGCCCTATTATGGCCATCCTTATCTACATTCCATACACAGAAATAGAAAAGAAAGAAAAATCCCAGTCTGCTGAGGCAGGAAGAAATGCATTGTGCATCTGATATAGTTCATTCATCTACTGAAAAAAAATTCTAGCCATTCACCTGCTTGCAGCAAAAAAAGACTTATGTTCAGTTGTGAAATTAATTTCTACAAAAATGGCAAGATTCTTTTCACTAGCAGACTGTTCTTTGTTAAGATGAATAGTAAAACTAAACAAACAAACACAAAAAAGCACAAGGAGAAAAGAGAAGGAATGTATCTTAACAAAGCGATGCATATATCCCACAAAACAACTTGTTTTCATGTGGTGAGTATTATCTATGGGTGAGATATTTTAAACTAATTCAAAGAACATGGCATTTAAACACTAGAATATTTAAAAGAATTCAAAAAGATTGATTTGGAGGTGAAGAAGGAATAAGAAGTTAATGTTGAGAGTATTTAAAATGTACATTCTCTTGTATATATGTATTTATGCATAGGCATTATACTATAATAATGTATGTGAATATTCTTTCCTTAATTTATTATATATTTTGACTGAATACTAATTATTTCCTCACAGGATGGTTATCATTTATGGAGAAAGTAACCTTCAATTCTGTTATTGATTAGAGATTGATGAAGATCATCAAAGAGAAAGAAATTCTTTCAAGTGATAGGAAACAGGAGAAAGTTTCTTACTAATGATAAGAGTTCTTAATGAGAATATTTAATTCATGTAACTCTATTAAGAATATCTTTCTTATATTTCCATTTATTTATGAAGAGTTCTCAGTGTGACAGAGTGCTAAACACATCTGAAGAAAATTAGAGGCATAGTTAGGATGTAGGAGAACCAATATCATAATGAGAGAATGAATAAATTAAAAAGTCTTAATGATAGAAACCAAATAAACCACACACACACACACATACATACACACATTTCCATAACTATGATCTAGTTATGTTTCTTTTTAAAAAGATCAATATTTTGATGTCTTGGGTGATTATTCTGTGTGCTTAAATTCTAATTGGCAATGAACTTTAGCTATAATTATTTAAACTCTGAAAAATATATATTTTCCTTTTCCTCAAAATATGAACAATGACTGGCTTAATTTATACATTCATGGAAAAGTGCTATTGGGTTAAGAAAGTATTTTTTAAGTAAATATGCAAAGTTAGTACCTTCTAGCAAAATCATACCTGTATATTCTAGCTAAGTAAGTTATATTTACAAAATTAATTAAATATCTAGCCTCTTAGAGCATCTAAAATGTTTATCACAATAACTTTTAAAGGTAAAAAAATAAATATATCTTTATACATTATATTTTGTTATCTCTGACAAAAGAGATTTAAGTCAGATAAAGTATTTCTACAGGAGTTCTTTTCCAGTATTCTGTTATCAGTTAAATATTAATTATCCAGAGTCAAATTGTTCATTTCTTTATCCAATATATATTGATTATGCTGCTTACTAAGTAATAATCAACATGCTGCATTCACAGGAAAAAACTAAGATTTTGCCTCTACCTCTAAAACACCCACAGTATGGAATAGGATTTATGGATTAGCAATGATGTTTTTGGAGTTACATAATTTCTTTGCTCTTCCTTTAGCTACCTACTTTCCTGATTGCTAATTCTTCTCCATGAAGACCAAAGAGGGAAAGGTAAGTGTTGATGTACCAGAAACTGTAACACTTAAGGTGTATCAGACGCTGTGTGTAAATAGTAATGTTATCTGATGTTTATGTGTTCTTCCCCATTAAATGTTGAAAACAGAGGGTAGGTGAGTAGAGGAGAAAGAACCTAACCACAAGAGATTAAAGTAAATGACTTTAGTAGAAAGCAAAAGAAAACAAAAATAAAAACAAAAAAGAGAAACAACAACAAAAAAATGTATTGGACAGAAGGAAAGGAACTGACCTAAACAAAAGAATATACATATGAATATGTAAAGATGAATAGATATGTAATACATAATATGTAAATATATATAATTTAGAAAACAAGTAACAAAACAATGTCTTTGTTAAATTAAAAAAAAAAAAAATAACGAGTAACTTGTTTTATAAGTGTTGTCTGAATGTTGTAGGAATGGGGACTCTTTCTTGGGCCTGAGAGTGGGCTCTTGTCTAACATTCAACAATGAATTGCTAGAGGAAATGCATGTGTTGATGAAGCAAGAGGCTTAATTGAGAAGGGGAACCTGGGTCAAGAGCGGGAGAGTAAGGGAAACAGCAGGACTGTTCTGCCACGTGGCTCAAATTCTCAGGTTTCATGGTGCCTGGGCTAGTTCCTGGGTTGTCCCTAGCCTGTCATTCTGACTTAGGGTCCTTTCTGGTGGCATATACATTGATCATTCAAGATGGATTCCAGCGAGGAGGATTCTGGAAGGTTGGTAGGACATGTGGTGTCTCCTTTTGACTTTTTCTGAATTCTTCAGGTTGGTGGTAACTTGTTAGTTCTATGCTTCCTACAATGATCTCCTATCTTAAAATAACTCATGCAGATGGTTACTATGGTGCCTGACCAGGGTGGGTGGTTTCAGTCAACCTTTTTTCTAAAATGGAGATTAGAATATTTAGACTAATTTGAAGAGTTGGGTAAATGGAAAATGGAAATTAAGAAACAAAAATTCAGAATTGTTAGTGTACTAAACAAGGATGAAGTTTTCACACTTCAAAGTAGAATAGGAAGACAGAGTGAGAGCTAAAAAGAACTTTTGATTTACAGATAGTGGATACATATATGCATTCTTTTCTGTTGAATGACATTCTATCATTCAATTTTTATAATTTGCTATTTTTAGTTTACCCTCTAAATTAAGTAGACTACTATATGTTACATATTCTATTAAGAATCTGAATCTACTTATTATTAAATGATTTAGAATAACTAACAATAATATTTCAAAAGTACTATCTTGGATATATGTTCTCAAATTCACTTTTTTTATAAAATGGAAAGGTATGGAATTCATATTTGCATATCAGATTTTAAAAATGTTTACAAACCACATTTTGACCAATGAAATTCAGAGAGAAAGGTAGTGGCAATAATTCTCCATCACATGCACTGTTGAAAAGATAACTAGATAAAACCACAGAGTGAACCAGGAACATCAAATAATTCTCAGTAAAAAACATTTTATAGCTTTTAGAAATGCTTTAAGAAAGATCTTCCAAGTTAGAGATAAAATATTTAATGCTTTTATATTGTGATGGACAGGTTCTGTTCAGTTCAATTCAGTCACTCAGTCATGTCCAACTCTTTGTGACCCCATGGACTGGAGCACGCCAGGCTTCCCTGTCTATCACTAACTCCTGGAGCTTGCTTAAGCTCACATCCATCGAGTTGGTGATGCCATCCAACCATCTCATCCTCTGTCATGCCCTTCTTCTCCTGCATTCAATCTTTCCCAGCCTCAGGGTCTTTTCAAATGAGTCAGTTCATCGCATGAGGTGGCCAAAGTATTGGACTTTCAGCTTCAGCATCTGTCCTTTCAATGAGCATTCAGGACTGGTTTCCTTTAGGATTGACTGGTTTGATCTCCTTGCAGTCCAAGAGTCTTCTCCAACACCACAGTTCAAAAGCATCAATTCTTCGGTGCTCAGCTTTCTTCACAGTCCAACTCTCACATCCATACATGACCACAGGAAAAACCATAGTTTTGACTAGACAGACCATTGTCAGAAAACTAATGTCTCTGCTTTTTAATATGCTGTCTAGGTTGGTCATAGCTTTTCTACCAAGGAGCAAGCATCTTTTAATTTCATGGCTGCAGTCACTATCTGCAGTGATTTTGGAGCCCCCCAAAATAGTCTGTCACTGTTTCCATTGTTTCCCTGCCTATTTGCCATGAAGTGATGGGACTGGATGACATGATCTTTGTTTTTTGAATTTTGAGTTTTAAGCCAGGTTTTTCACTTTCCTCTTTCACTTTCATCAAGAGGCTTTTTAGTTCCTCTTTACTTTTTGCCATTAGGGTAGTGTCATCCGAATATTTGAGGTTATTGGTATATCTCTTGGCAATCTTGTTTCCAGCTTTTGCTTCATCCAACCCAAAATTTTGCATGATGTACTTTGTACATAAGGTAAATAAACATGTTTCTACATTGTGATGTGGCTGGTCCTGTTAGCCTCTCAAAGGTCTAATTTCTCTTCCAAAGCACTCAGCTGGATTGCATATCTCATTTTCCTTAGCATTTAAATGTGGCTCAGGGCCTGCATGTGTGCTCAATCGTGCCCAACTCTTTGAGACCCTGTGGACTGTAGCCCACCAGGCTCCTCTATCCGTGAGATTTTCCAGGCAAGAATACTGGAATGGATTGCCATTTCCTCCTGCAGAACATCTTCCCACCCCAGGGATCAAACCAAAGTCTGTGCTGAGATCTCATGAATAGAGTATGAGCACTATGATGTGGATCATGTCCAAGACAGTGTTTCTGAAAAGTGTTTTATACTATAATCTTTCTACTCTTCTGGTGAGAGGTGCCCCAGTGATAATGAGGCCACGGTGGTAGCAGAATCAAAGATGAAGTTGTCTGAATCTATGAATATTAAGTGGCAGAAAAGTGTCCACAAACCAAGGACAACTCCCTGCATGCTCTGTATCAAGAAGTAAAGTTCCATTATGGTTAAATCAATAAACACAGGGCTTATCGGTGCCAAAAGCTAAAATAATTCTAACATGGTGAGTCTATAACCTCATAGTTTAACTATTAGTCTTTCTTTTGAAAATTAGCTTATAATCAAGAAATCAGGAAAACCAAGTCATACACATTCTTATTGAATCTAATTCATATGTTCAAATGTTCCTCTATTACAATGTGTGACAGTCACATTGTAACACATATTAAATTAAAATATAGGAAATTCCCACTTTTTGTAGACCAAATTAGTTGAACATAGGCAGTTTCATATGGTTCAATCTTATACTTGAGTTTATATAAAGTATGTTTTGATATCAATATGGAAAGCCAAACCAAATTTAGAATTCAACTTTTCATATTGTAGAATATAAACAAATACCAATTGGGAGTTCAACACTTTAAATTCCAGAACTCTTAACATAGGATTTTTTTTTCCTTTTTTCCTTTTTTTCCTCTTTTTTCCTAATTTACTGACTTCCAGTTCAAAATCACTGTATAAATTAAAATGTGTTCATTGAATCTTAGTTTTCCTCTTAGAGCCATAATTTTTCCTAACTTCATAAACAGTGCCTCACTGAGTCAAAATGGAATTTTCCTTCAATGATAACTCACATATCTACCACTATATTTATAGACACTTCTCATTACAGAAATCCTTCCTTTTCCTTGATTCCCTCTCACCAAATTTGAATTACTATCCAACAATTACAAAGGAATGAATTCCTTTTCATACACATAGAATTTTCTCTTTGTTTCACTCAGTCATGATTTCAGGCCAACAACCTCAGAGTGGACCCTAATTGTTTCTCTTATTTACAAACACTATTTCTCCAAACCCATTCCTGCTTCTGACAATATCAAGATATTATAATTATTTTATTTTTAAGATACCTGGATATACTTATGGGTTATCATTCTGCCTTCTTTACAGATGGTAAAGTAGCAAGAAGAAAATACTCCTAATTATAAAAGATCGTTGCTAAGGAAGGCTGTAGAGTATAGCAATTAAAACACAGTCTAAGTACAATGAAGTTTAGACTGCCTGAACTTGAATGCTGGTTATTTCTCTACAGTGACATTTTGACCTTAAGCAGATTATTTAACCTTATAAAAATTATGCTAATATTTAAATGAATTAGTTCTGGTAAAGCACTTAGAACAGTGCTTTTCAAATAGCAAACAGTAAGTCTGAGTTATCTTATTGTTATCATACTAACAGATATGCTTTGGCCAGTTAAATACTATTTGATTGATTTTGTAGAACTCTTGATCTCTTTTCTTAATTCTTATTAAGTCAAACAATATTTGTTTCAATTCATCCAAACATAACCTTTGACTTGATAAAGAAAGCTTTTAGTTAAAGATCTTTTTTTCTGGGGATCTAGGTAGATTGAGTCAACAATCTAGCAGACTTTATTCTCAGAAGAGAGGATGCTTAAACTTCAGTAAGGGAGTTTCAGGTTTGATAGCTTTGTGACCTGAAGGAACTCTTCTTCCTTATTCCATTAAGCCTTGCTAAAGCAAACCCATCCTCTGTCAGGCACCCCGATACTTAAACACTCCCAGTAACATCTCTTCTCTTTACCTCCCCATACCCTCTTCTCTTTCCAACTTCAGTTCACTTTTGTTTACATTCACGTACCTATTAAGGCATCTTTATACAGATGATATAGTTACCAATCTATTTACTCTTTGCAACTTCATGCAAAGGTTAGGATGGCAGCTCTGAACAGGTATATATTTTCAATATATTTTGTAGACTGATTATTGACTTAAATGTTTTTCTCTCATTTTAAGGTTATTGTCTCACATTAGAAAATTTTACATATAAATGTTTTGGAACCTAAAAATATGTAATGCAATATATATTTTAAATATATAATATATATTTAAATAAATATATTTATATATACACATATGTGATGCTAACAAATTGACTTTTAAACCAAGTTTAAATTTTATTAAAAATCTATAGTTTTTTTTTCTTTTACTTCTGTACATTGTTATTGTGTAACAGTGTTGGAAGATAATTTAACTACTCATCCCTTCAGAATGGCTTGTGGGCCCTTTGTAATAATATTCAGTATATGCATTGCATTTAAATAAAGCAGTCATAATTTTCATCATGCCAAAATGATATTAAACTTCCTTGAAGAGAAAAGGGAGGTGTAGCTAAATCTTCTATTAAGTGGCTGAAATCTTATGGGTTAGAATTGGATAAACCTGGTTTTGAATCCTAGAATACTCACTTACAAACTGGCAAGTTCATTCAACTGAAAATCGGGGATACCAATACCAACCTTTTTGGCTTGTTAAGTGGATTACGTGATATAAATTGGTTAAAAATGATAATAGCTAGCATTTTTATTACAGTCAAAGAAAAGTGCTCTCTTCCATTTCAGCCTTAGGAAGGCACTGTTCTCAGCTTAGCATTTCACTTCATTTCTGATGAATCGTTTCAATTGTCATATTGGCACCAGGGCTGTTTTCATTAGGACAGAGCCCCATCTTTTTATATCAGGGCATCCCACTGTGGCTAGGTCATTATTTAACCATGACAAAAGTTTGAAAATTATTAGCATGTGGGACTCGGGCCACCACATTTTGCTTTAGCCATTACTAGTGGTTTGTTGATGCTAATATATGGCACCCTGCAGTGATTTTTTTCCCCTTTACTCTTTGACTTTCTCTTTTGTAACATTTCACATGCAGAGCTGGAGTGATTAATATTTTATGCCGTTGTTCTTATGTGCAGCATGATACTACGGATTCCATTCAACTCTCCGGTAGCTCTGCTACCCCTGAAAGGTAACTAATAGCTCGAGCTGAGCCTCGCATGGCTCTGGGAGGTCTCCTGCGAAAATGAAACAGACAATACCTTGTCACATCATAAATTTATAAGGAGTTAATTAAAGGCTTTCCTTTGCATCTTAAACACATTCAGAGTCCCATATCACAAAGAATGATTCCTGTTTAATTACCAATGGCTTGTAAAAATTTGCTGCTCAAAGTGTATTTTAATGTCAGGCAGATTATTAGTACAAATGGAAAACTGCCTGGAAAATGTCCAAAGAATATAAACTTGCACCAAACTATGTGCATATATTTTTCTCCTAATTATTTGTGTAGAGAGACATAGCATTTAATTTTAAAACTTTTGAAACTGTCATCATAAGTATCTATGACTTTATTTTAGCACATTAAAGTATAAGATTGAATATTCATTTATTATATGCTTTGTCATTTCTTAGTATACTCTATAATTACCATTTTTGCCATTTTATGTTATTTAAAAATAAATACATGTTCTACAACTATGCTGCTGGAGGATATTGTTCAGTTTTTAGAGACTTCCAAGAAATTCTGTGGCGGCATAGGTTTCAGTTCTGATACAGGACAGTGTCAATTATTACATATTTTATTAGGAAGGGAACATGATATAAATCAGATTGTAACACAATTCAGAAAACAAATTTTAAGAGGGAATTTTAAAAGTGAGTTTAAATTAATCTGGAAGAAATTTACCCTAAAAGACACTTGGATGATCCCTGTTAGATAAATTATTTCCACTAATGTATAATGGCTACTCCATTTAAATGCTCTTAACAGAAGTCCTGAAGCTGTTTATGGTGATCTCAATAGATAACGACTCTTCCACTGACAAGTAAATAATCAAAATTGTAATAAGTAACTATGAGGCATGGTAAAGTTATTAGGTAATATAAACAGACTTTTTTTTTTCAGGATCAGATCATTGATTTTTCAGATGTATATGTTTATTTGACCAGGCCACTATTGGCAGTTGATAACTTACACAGAAGATTGAGGGTAAAATATATCCCTAAGTTCATTTTGATTTTACACAATTTTTTTTTTTTTTTTACTAAGGGTGAAGAGGAACTCAAAAGCCTCTTGATGAAAGTGAAAGTGGAGAGTGAAAAAGTTGGCTTAAAGCTCAACATTCAGAAAACGAAGATCATGGCATCCGGTCCCATCACTTCATGGGAAATAGATGGGGAAAGAGTGGAAACTGTGTCAGACTTTATTTTTCTGGGCTCCAAAATCACTACAGATGGTGACTGCAGCCATGAAATTAAAAGATGCTTAGTCCTTGGAAGGAAAGTTATGACCAACCTAGATAGCATATTCAAAAGCGGAGACATTACTTTGCCAATAAAGGTTCGTCTAGTCAAGGCTATGGTCTTTCCTGTGGTCATGTATGGATGTGAGAGTTGGACTGTGAAGAAGGCTGAGGGCCGAAGAATTGATGCTTTTGAACTGTGGTGTTGGAGAAGACTCTTGAGAGTCCCTTGGACTGCAAGGAGATCCAACCAGTCCATTGTGAAGGAGATCAGCCCTGGGATTTCTTTGGAAGGAATGATGCTAAAGCTGAAACTCCAGTACTTTGGCCACCTCATGCGAAGAGTTGACTCATTGGAAAAGACTCTGATGCTGGGAGGGATTGGGGTA
>NW_011494772.1:1982532-1987426 GCF_000754665.1 Bison bison bison | reverse complement strand
GGAGAAGGGGATGACAGAGGATGAGATGGCTGGATGGCATCACTGACTCGATGGACGTGAGTCTGAGTGAACTCCAGGAGTTGGTGATGGACAGGGAGGCCTGGCATGCTGCGATTCATGGGGTTGCAGAGTCGGACATGACTGAGCAACTGATCTGATCTGATCTGATCTGAAGGGTAAAATATAGAATCTGGAAAAATGTCTTTTTGTTACAACAAAATTCTTAAAAGATAGATAATATTGTTAGAGGTAATAACGTTTTTTTGTTTGTTTTTTAACTTACTTAATCATAATATATTTTCACTTCCTGTTTTTAGTTAATACTATTGATAGGAATGTAAATTTTTTGACAATTCAGACCCTTTGCAGCTTTTACTGAACAAAATCTGTCTGTATTTGGAGATAGCAAACCGAGAACAACTCCCATTTTAATTGCATTCATTTATATTGTGTTGGCCTAAAGGTTCATTTGGATTTTTCCATAAATGAACCTTTCACCAACCCAATATTTATGAGTTCTGTTCTCTCAGTCTTCCTTGTGACCATGTATAGAGATGTGACTTTGGCCCTCATTCATCTACACTAGCCTGTTTTTCAGAAGAACAATGTAAGAAGGAAATGATGTACAGAAATTTTCTTCTAGAAATTCTGGGAGACTCTAAACTTTCAGACACAACGGTGTTGGTGGTCTAAGAGTGAGGGAGATGCATAGCATCCATATTAAGGAACATGATCACTGGTAACTTAGCTATAGCCATTCAGGTATGGTTTGAACATTGATCCTGGCCGTGTAAGTGTTGTATTTGACTCTGTATCCTGCAGAGATTTAGTGAGCTATCAAATATTCTTTGATAAATTAATTTTTTCTGTCATTCTCTTCAACTGGCAATTTTAGATTCTGCCAGTGACCAAGAAGTTTTTATGGTCATTTATATGATACCTAAAAATGGGCAGTTAATAGGTTATGTAAAATGTCACTATGTTTGAAATGATTAAACCCACATGTCCTTATTAGTAATTAAATTTATTTCATTTTTTTACATATTTGCATTTTTAAAATTTTAGAACTACTCTTTGTAAACCTCTTTGTTAATTTTTTACAAATTGTACTAGTACACCTTAACCTGGATTTATGATAACTAGTTGGGGTTTGATTTGGTAGACTGATCTAGGGAAAGCCTGAGAGCAGAAGAAATGTGATGTATGGTGGGATTTTTTAATTAAAGCATCAAAAACCCATTTCATTTCCTTCACAATTTTGTTGAACACTTAAAAAATCACATCTACTTACTGTACATTTTTCTCTTATAGGTTGTGCTTACATATTTTGTTAATTTTGTGTCCATTTTATATAGCTATTAGAATTCTCATGGAAAACTGAATATATACAAGATGCAAAAGCATATGCTAAGGTATGTTAATCATTTAACCTTTATAACAATCTCATGAGATATGAGTATTACAGTTTGATAGAAGAGAACTCACTGTATTTAATGACTTATTGATATATGAAAGGTGATAAACCTTGGAGTCTGGATTCAAACCCAGGCTTGTTTGCCTGAAAATTCATGTTTATACCCACCATATCTTTTGCTGTAATGGTATGCTGCTGCTACTGCTAAGTCACTTCAGTCGTGTCTGACTCTGTGCGACCCCAGAGACGGCAGCCCACCAGGCTCCCCTGTCACTGGGATTCTCCAGGCAAGAACACTGGAGTGGGTTGCCATTTCCTCCTCTGATGCATGAAAGTGAAAAGTGAAAGTGAAGTCGCTCAGTCGTGTCCGACTCTTAGTGACCCCATGGACTGCAGCCTACCATGCTCCTCCGTCCATGGGATTTGCCAGGCAGGAATACTGGAGTGGGTTGCCATTGCCTTCTCCGTGTAATGGTATACTGTGATTTTATTACTCAGTTGGTTGCTAAAGGAGTTTTCCAAATCTATCGGTGACAAATTCCTGAAGATCCCTAGATTTTATTTTCCCAAGTGACTGCCTCAAATGTTCAGATCATCAGGGTACTATGTTAGGTCTAGAACCCATGATACTGTGCTAAAAGTAAATCCAATAAAGTAAGACTTGGACTAAATGTATGGGCTAAATCTGGATGCATACTTGTCTTTGGTCATCATTTGGTTCTATAGAGGACTTTAGAAATAAATGTTAAGTTAATTCTGCATTTTAATATTTAGAGGAGAAAAACTAATAATCATATGCACATAAACCCAAAATTGATAGTCCAATTCCTGAACTATTACTTACATTTTAGATCTAAATACCCACTGGACAAATTATAATATACTGAATAACGACCTCACCCCACTCCCCTAACCAAAGTTATGTCCACATCCTAAAACTCAGAATCTATAAATATGACCTTACTTGGAAAAAGTGTTTTTGTAGATGTGATTAAAGATCTAGAATTGACATATGCCTTGGATTATCAGGTCCAACCCTAAACCCAGTGACAAATTTCCTTTTGAGAGACAAGAAGAAGAAAGACAAATGGAAGAGAAGGTGTGGAATGAAAATGAAATGCAATGAAATGGAATGAAAAGATGTGGGCAGATATTGAAGTTAAGAGCCACAAGCTAAGGAATGCCTGAGCCACCAGAGGCCATGCAAAGGTGAAGTGATTCTCCCTTAAAATCCGTGGAGAAAGCACAAACTCACCAACAACTTGATTTAGGACTTCTGGCCTCCAGAAGCATGAGAAAATTACTTTCTGTTATTTTAAGTCATCAAGTTTGTGGTAATTTGTTATGTCAGCCCTAGGAAATGGATACATTTGTCTTTTTACATTTTCTGCCACATTTTCAAATGTAATATATAAAAATGCACTTATCATTCTTTCTTGCACACTTTTTTTTTTTTTAAATTGGGGTAGAGTTGCCTTACAATGTTGTGTCAGTTTCTGCTGTACAATGAAGCAAATCATTAATATATAGATACATATCCCTTCCCTCTTGGACCTCCTTCCCATCCCCCTCCATCCCACACCTCTAGGTCATCTTAGAACACTGAGCTGAGCTCCTTGCGCTATAGAGCAGCTTCCTATGAACACTTCATTATTAATCTGTCTGTTAAGTCACAAGGTTTAAAACTTTAGAGATATTTGGCTCCTCTATTATTTCATCACTTCTTTTATCTATCTGTACTTGCTTCCTTTTACAAGTTTTCTTTTTTTTATTTTGCTTTGTAATATTTAAAAAAGAAAAAAAAAGATTAGTGAATGGAAAACTCCATTAAATAGACTTGGGAGACCTGAAGCAGAGCTCTCATATCCTGTCATAATAGCAGAGCCCAAGAAGAAGCAGAAAGACTTCTCTTCTTCCTGCCAAGGACTCAGTGTGAAAAGCCATGGACTGTTTCTTTACTACAGCCCTCCCGACTTCCTTTCCTCTCTACAAAAGTGCAAAAGTGTTCTCCTTCCTTCGTCCCCTGGAAACTTTCACTTTGCTCTCCATGGTTGCAGACCCCAAAGTGCAACACTCTGCTCATCCCATCTTTCCTGGATAAACATCTGGCAGTCAGTTTGTTTCATATCAACATTATTATGTACTAATAATTATAAAAGATGCCAGGGATACAGTATTGTAAGAGAAATAGAATCTCAGACCTCACAGAATATTCAGTTTAATATATTCCTTTAACCAATAATTACATAAATAATAAGTCCTGATATTTGGAATCTGAGGAATAGGTTTCCCATCCTCAAGTCATCCTCATTATCACCCACAGGATACTGACATCCTGCTCGTCCATAGAGACTGGGCAAAGGAGAGCGTAGACAGAAGCAACTAAAGGGGAATGAATGAAATAAAGAGGAACGGGTATCTAGTGTAGAAAGCTTCTTTGAAGAATTTGGTGAGCAAAGTAAAAGGAGGGCAAAACACAGATTTAAGAAACTAAGTCCTACTTCACTTGGGGCCTTCCTCAAAGAGAGAAACTTACAGGAGTTCTGAGAAACAGTCAAGTAATACATAGTCTGTGCTTGTGTCAGATTGGTCTGTTAGCAAAACTTGACCTGAACTTACCTACATGTATTCATCTCTCTCTCTGTGTGGTATATGCTATATATATGGGGTTTCCCAGGTGGCGCAGTGGTAAAGAATCCACCTGCCCATGCAGGATATACAAGATACGTCAGTTCAATCTCTGGGTTGGGAAGATTCCCTGGAGTAGAATGGCAGCTGGCTCCAGTATTCTTGCCTGGAAAATTC
Organism: Bison bison bison; assembly: GCF_000754665.1. NCBI lineage: Eukaryota > Metazoa > Chordata > Mammalia > Artiodactyla > Bovidae > Bison > Bison bison. The sequence goes on along the minus strand of NW_011494772.1, from coordinate 1,983,207 downwards.
CCATGTACAGAGGAGCTGGGTAGGCTAAATTCCATGGGGTCACAAAGAGTAGCACATGACTGAGTGACTGAATACATATACATACACAAATATTTGTATACGTGTGTAGGTGTGCATTCATAATTTTTTTAAATTTCTTACCCTAGGTGAATGTACATGTTGCTTCATAAAAGTTAATATATTTTTATTATGGAATAACCCTAAGACTGTATTGGTGATGCTACATAAAATATGATATAAATATGCTTTTATCTTTTTAAAATTTGGAAACCATATATTTCAAAGCACATCTGGACTTGTGGCAGCTTAAAAAACAGAAGTAAGTATGTTGGACATTTTCCCTTTCAAAAGTTTGATAGTGTATAGCTCCATAGAAAATAAAAACAGCAGTTTGCAAACGAAGCTGTCATTAAACATAGTACAGCTTCCTTTAGGACCAGTGACATAGGAAGACATTGAATACTTTAGAATGTAATAAGAAAAAAAGTAATAAATGCCTTAGGATCAATCTTTGAGAACTGATATGCATCCTAGAGAAATATATGGGGAAACAGTGGAAAGAGTGTCAGACTTTATTTTTCTGGGCTCCAAAATCACTACAGATGGTGACTGCAGCCATGAAATTAAAAGACGCTTACTCCTTGGAAGGAATGTTATGACTAACCTAGATAGCAT
>NW_011494772.1:1974507-1982432 GCF_000754665.1 Bison bison bison | reverse complement strand
TGGACTGCAAGGAGATCCAACCAGTCCATTGTGAAGGAGATCAGCCCTGGGATTTCTTTGGAAGGAATGATGCTAAAGCTGAAGCTCCAGTACTTTGGCCACCTCATGCGAAGAGCTGACTCATTGGAAAAGACTCTGATGCTGGGAGGGATTGGGGGCAAGAGGAGAAGGGGACGACAGAGAATAAGATGACTGGATGGCATCACTGACTCAATGGACGTGAGTCTGAGTGAACTCCGGGAGTTGGTGATGGACAGGGAGGCCTGGCGTGCTGCGATTCATGGGGTCGCAAAGAGTCAGACACGACTGAGCTACTGATCTGATCTGATATGATCTGATCAACCCAAAATGATAGGAAAGGCAGGAACTCTGAGGTTCTGGTCCTCTCTGACCAAGTGGATTCTTCACTACCTGACCGCTACTTAAATCAACAAAATTGTTTAGTCTCAATGGAGGCAATAGGGAGGCACACTGAATAACTTGAATTCTGGATTGTGAAGACATTTCATAGAGTCTCCAAATGCAAGAATGATTAGGCTCTTAGCCTTGGACAGTTTTGTTTAATCAATATTGTTGCTGTGGAATTGTTAACAGTTCTCCCTTTCATCCACAAAAGCATCTTGACATATAATAATGTACATGTTTTTAGGGGCTGAGGCATGTTACCCCAAAATTTGTATGTTGAAGCTCTAAGCTCAGTGTATTACAGAGTTTAGAGCTGGAAGCTTTGTAAAGGGGTGAGTGATTAAAAATGAGGATATTATAATGATCCCATATGACTTGTGTCCTTATAAGAATAATTTTGGACACCCATATACAGCATGGATGTGCCTGCCTCAAGGAAAGACTGTGTGCGAACACATTTACAGCCATCTACAAGCCCAGAAGAGAGGCCTCAGAAGAAGTCAACCCTGCTGACACCTTAATCTTGGACTTATATCCTCCAGACTTTGAGAATACAAATGTTTGTTGTTTATGACACCCAGTCTATAATGTTTTGTTATGGCTACCTTAGCAAACTAGTACATGGGCTCACTTTATTATTCTCTCTCTCTGTCTTTCTCTCTCTCTCTCTCATTGTTGTTTAGTTGCCAAATCATGTTGAACTCTTCACAACCCCATGGACTTCAGCAGTCAGGCTTCTCTGTCCTTCACCGTCTCCTGGAGTTTGCCCTAGCTCATGTCCACTGAATCGGTGATGCCATCCAAACATCTAATCCTCTGTCACCCTCTTCTCTTCCTGGCCTCAATCTTTCCTAGCATCAAAGTCTTTTCCAGTGAGCCAGCTGTTTGCATCAGGTGGCCAAAGTAATGGAGCTTCAGCTTCAGCATCATTCCTTCCAATGAATATTCAGGGTTGATTTCTCATTCTCTCTGCCTTTAATTAATTAACCTAGTTGAGAAATTAATGAGGCAGAACTAATATTTAGGAAGCAATATGGACAGTGTGAAGTAGTGTATCTTTTCAGCATTTTGAAAAGAGCAACAGAATAATATCAGATTTGTCAGAAACAGTGATCATGGTATTTGTAGGATTTAAGAAATCCCTTCTTTCTGTAGATAATAAAACCTAGAAACATGCTGATATAGAGATTTACACTGGGGCACTGGGGTTAGAAAGGAGGGCTGGGGTATAGATTTTTATAATTTTACTTTTAAATAAATATAATAATACTGTTTAATAAAATGGCTCATGGAAGAATTTATGTAATTTAGTCAGGGCCAGAGTAGGTGGCCGACCTCACATGATCTATTTACACTGACCTTTGTCCTAAACATACTTAAAATAAATTTAAAAGCAAGTGCATTGAACATGATAATCCCACGTCTCAGTAGTTAAAGAAATGCTCCAAGGACCTTTCTGAAGAAACAGATGCAGTCTAAGGGGAGGTCACATAAGCATTTTGCAAAACTGTGACAGCTGCTTAAAGAGGGGATATAGTTTAAATTCCTTTGGCATTCTAAGCCACATTTCAATGCTTCTTAAAATAATTAACTCTTTAATGACTGGCATATTATATATTTATCAAGAATTTGATGAAAATCCATAATTTTTGCCTTGTTCATGGCTTTTCTGTAGTTTAACCAGCCAACAGAAAATAGAAAGTGGGGCTATCCTTTAAAAGAGAAGAAAGGCACAAATCCTCTTTGGTGTGATATTAAGTGTAGGATGAATTGTCCAATCAATTGTCTTTCTTCCAGTTACACATCAGAAAGCCCACTTCTTGCTATTGGAAGAAAGAGTTTTAGCTAGATTTGAGTTAAGATTCTTTAATATGACCTGATGAAATGTGTGAAACTGTAATAGAAAAATGTTGTTTTTTAGTTGTTAAGTCATGACTGACTCTGCAAACCCCATGGACTTTAGCCAGCCAGGCTCCTCTGTTCATGGGATTTCCCAGGCAAGAATACAGGAGTGGGTTGCATTTCCTTCTCCAGGGATAGAAAAATGTATTTACATACAAACTCTTCCATGAAATAGTACCAGTAGACCCAAAGATCTGCATTAAAGTTTTAACCTGTCAGATCTTGAAGACTTTCCACAAAGAGTAACTTACTATTATTTATAATATGTGCAATCATGTGAAGAGTAGCTCCACATGTGATTAGAGTTCCATAGCATAAGACAAAATAGGTGATATTCAGGAAAGCAAAAAAAAAGTGACACAGGAAATGGTTCGAAGCAGTATATAGGGGAAAAAAAAAAACAGGAAAAAAAAATAAAAGCATTCTGATGTATACATTTTTCTCAGGGAAGTCTGGGATTTCAGTTCTAAGGCTTACTTGTATATATTCACTTTTACAGGGGAAAACATAGATATATAGAATGATATGTTCTATGGCTATTTACAGACAAAGACATAAGGATAGAAGGATAGTAAGTAAGTGTTGGTCACTCAGTCATGCCCAACTCTGTGCGACCCCCATGGACTGCAGCCCACCAGGCTCCTCTGTCCATGAGTTTTTCCAGGCAAGGATACTGGAGTGGGTTGCCATTTTCTTCTCCAGGGGATCTTCCCAACCCAAGGGTCGAACCCGGGTATCCTCCACTGCAGGCAGATTCTTTACCAACTGAGCTACAAGGGAAGCCCATAGAAACATAGACAGATTGAAATATATAATAATTTATCCAGAAAAAGAAGCTAAATATTTTAGCCTTTAAAGTATATAGAGATTGTTAAGGAATGATGTTTGTCTCCCCCAAAATTCATATGTTGAAGGTCATTTCCCAATTTGACTGTGTTTGGAGTGAGGATATTGGGAGATAATTAGATCATGAGGGCACAGCCCTTCTAAGTGAAATCCATATTCTAATAAGAAGAGACACCTGAGAGATGATCTCTGTCTCAACCAAGTGAGGATAGAGCAAGAAAGTGACCATCTGCAAACCATGAAGAAGGGTCAGATCAGACACTGAATCTACTGGCATCTTGGTCTTGGACTTCCCAGCCTTCAGAACTTTGAGAAATAAATGTTCTTTAAAAAGTACCCTCCTCACATCAGTCTACAGTTCTTTTGCTATAGCAATCCTAAGACAATAATAATAGTTATACATCACTTTTCTACTTTCAAATAAATTGTTTAAACTTCATTCAGTTAATAGAATCTCCACAGAAAAGGTTGGATTTAATATTAGTCTGAGACTTTAAGAAAAGAGGTACTAATGTATACCCTTCATTAGAACAATTTGACCTTTAGAAATTCAGAGAGTACTAGCATATTCACATTTAAGAAGAGAACTAATTTTTAAACCTCCAGTTAGCTTTTGTTTTCAAATTCTAGAAAATTAAACTCAAAGTTGAATTTTGTTCAAGCGATACATACATATATAAATTGTATTGGTCATATAACCCAATAATCCCTCAGGCTTGATCTGACTCAGAGACTCATATACTTTCAGATGAATTTGGTTCCTCCAGTATTAATATTTCAGTTCTATTTTCTTCATGCTGGCGCTTCCGTGCTAGACTGTAAGTGCTGACATGAAGTCTACTGTCTTAATCTGCTCAGGCTACTGTAACAAAATACCTTAGACTGAATGGCTTAAACAGAAATTTATTTTCTCACCCTTCTAGAGACTGGAAGTCCTAGATCAAGGGCCAGGCATGTCAAGTTCTGGTAAGAGCTCTCTTCCTTGCATTCAGACTGCTGCATTCTCTCTGTCCTCACACGGTGAACATTGAGTGCTCTGGTATCTTTTCCTCTTCAGATAAGGATTTATTTAAAAAGGGCAGAACCATTATGATAAACCCTTATTTATCACCTCCTAGGCTGTATTTCCAAATACAGTCATTGTGGAGATGAGGGCTTCAGTGTATGAGTTTGGAGGCAGGGCACAAACATTCAGTCCATAACACTCTGCTGCTGAGCTCTTCAAATTTAGGTCTTTCTCACACACAAGTACATTCATCCCATTCTAACACCCCTAAAGTCTTAACAAATTCCAGCATCAGCTGTAAAGCCTAAGGTCCAAAGTCTCATATAAATATCATTTAATCAGATTGGGTGAAACTTGATATGCAGTTTATCCTGAGGCCAAATTCTTTTCCAGCTGTGAGTCTGTGAAACCAGACAAGTTATGGGCTTTTAAAATGCGATGATAGACAGGCAGAGGATAGATATTCCCATTCCAAAAGGAAGAACTACGGAAAAACAAATAAGGGCTGACAGGTCTGAAGCAACTCTAAAGGCTGGCAAGGCAAATTCCATTAGATCTTAAGACTCAAGAGTAACTCTCTTTGGCCTGATGTTCCGCCCTCCAGGCTGGCTGCAGTGGTAGTGTCACCCCATGGTTCTGCAGGCAGCCGTCTCTTCAGCTCAGTGGAGTGGGGCTTCAGTTTTCTGTGAGGGCCTGCCCTCTGAAACTGAGGAGAAGCAAGCAGCCTTACTCCCCGGGCCTGCGGAGGGAGCTGCAGCCCTCATGCTCTGTGAATTGTCTTAGGGGTTAATCTTTCCTTTCCTTGAAGGGTAACTCCTGTAAGCAGCCTTCTTTCATTCCACCTCATTTCTCATTTTCATTTAGTCTCTGACAGTGTTTCTGTTGCTACAGTCTCATTTCTCTTCTGGAACCTGCTACATGGCAGCTGATTGAATTTGTCCTTCATGTCCATACTAGTTTCCTTCACAGATGATTGTGGAGCAGCACCCTAGTATTCTCTTAAGAACAAGCTTTCTCTCTCTCTGGTGTTTTTTTTTTTTTCAGTATGGATAGGCTGAGAATTTTCCAAATCTTCAAGTTCTGGTGTCATTTTACTATTTCTTCTTCAATTCATGACTTTTCTTTCTCATTTTACTATATGCAGTCAAGAGGACCCAAATCACACCTTCAATATTTTGTGTAGAAATCTCCTTAGCTTCACTGTTTCTATTACCCATTCTTACATATGGATATTTTTGCAAGTGAGTAAAATATATGAGTTGAATTTTTTTCCTGTTATCTATCACTTTATATAGATTATCTGTGGTGGTTTAGTCACTAAGTTGTGTCCAACTCTTGTGACCCCATGAACTGTAGACAGCCAGGCTCCTCTTTCCATGGAATTTTCCAGGAAAATGTCTAGTATTCCAAGAATACTGGAGGGTGTTGCCATTTTCTTCTCCAGGGGATGTTCGTAACCCAGAAATTGAATCCAGGTCTCCTGCACTGCAGGCCGATTCTTTACTAACTGAGCTACTAGAGGATATCTATACATTAAATTAATTAGTTATTTAATTTTAACTAATTAATTAGATACTTTAATTAGTCAATTTATTTACTGAAATTTGCTGAAATATTTTTCCTTGAAAGAAAAAGTTTTGATGGATGAAATTTATACTTGTGTAATCAATTGTCTGCAACAAAAACTCTTGGTGCCCTCTCTCTATTGCTTCTGGTCTCCCCATGTAGTACTCACCAGAGGGCTGCCAGCTGCTAATGTCTGCAACTCTTTCCTCTGGAGCTTATTTTGGTGGGGGGAACCCACTCTACATTGAATAATGTCAGCGCAACCTACTTTCTTTTCCCCTCTATCTTTAGTAAACTCTCCTCACCACTTAGACTTCAACCAACTACTGACAGAGTTATTGTCAATTTCCTCTCTTTCAGAGTATGGACTGTAACTCTGAGGCTCCAGTTCTCCATGGGTATCCAGAATTTGCCACTGAGTTCCAGCTACTTACTAGGAGATCTTGCTTAATATCACACACTTAGTTGACTACCTTTTGAGTAGTGTTCCACCAAATCTTGGAAATGCAGGATATGACTTTACTTTAGAAATTATTGCAGATTATACTATTTGTGGACATAGTCAAATATTTAAAAATCACACTGCATTAGAGTGGGCCTTAAGTCCAATGACAGTGTTCTTACAAGAAGCAAAAAATACAGACACAGAGTGAAGAAAACCCTGAGAAGAGGGTGGTAGAGACTGAATGTGTGTTGCTACAAACTAATGGATGCCAGGAGCCATCAAAGCCTGGAAAAGGCAAGAGATGACTTAACCCTAGAGCCTTTAGGGTGAGACTACAACACCTTGAGTGAGAGGGTAAACATCTGTTATTTTAAGGAACCAAGTTTATAGCAATATGTCAGAACTAAAAAATAAGTATTTTCCTTTTTCTGCCTCACGTTTGTACTCCCCTATGTAATTTACTGGAAACATATTTGAAATAAACTACTCATAATTAAATCATAGATTTAAGACCAGGTAACCCAAAACAATATACTGAACAAATTCTTGTGATAAATACTGATTTTTATGAATTTTAATTTGTTCTTCTCAAATTTTCCAGTAACTAAATGCATAATGGTAGGGACACCTTTTGCACATCAGCACTCCCTGGCATCTCTATGGTCCTTGGATGGTTTACAGAGTTGTCATCCTTTGGGGTATAGTCAAGAGTTTGTAAATAGTGCTTCCCACACTCTCTCTCACACTTCTGAAAGCCAGGAGGATCACAGAGATGGCAGTTATGCCTCAGTTTTTGGCTGGAGCACAAGCTTCAAGATTTCTTGAAGAAATCTTTTCAAGAAACTTAGAGATAACAAAGGAACATTTCATGCAAAGATGTGCACAATAAAGGATAGGTATGGTATGGATCTAACAGAGGCAGAAGATATTAAGAAGAGGTGGCAAGAATACACAGAAGAATGACACAAGAAAACATCTTCAAAACCTAGATAACCATGCAGGTGTGATCACTTACCATCCTGGAACGTGAGCCACACATCCTGGAATGTGAAGTCAAGTAGGCTTAGGATACTACAAAAAAAGCTAATGGAGGGGATGGAATTCCAGTTGAGCTATTTCATCTATTTCTAAAAGATGATGCTGTGAAAGTGCTGCACTCAATATGCCAGCAAATTTGGAAAACTCAGCAGTGGCCACAGGACTGGAAAAGGTCAGTTTTCATTCCAATCCCAAAGAAAGGCAATGCCAAAGAATGTTCAAACTACTGCACACTTGCACTGATCTCACATGCTAGAAAAGCAATGCTCAAAATTCTCCAAGATAGGCTTCAACAGTATGTGAACTGTGAGCTTCCAGATGTTCAGCTGGATTTAGAAAAGGCAGAGGAACCAGAGATCAAATTGTCAACATCCATTGGATTATTGATAAAGGAAGAGAGTTCCAGAAAAACATCTACTTCTGCTTTATTGTGGAGAAGTAAATGGCAACCCACTCCAGTATTCTTGCCAGGATAATCCCATGGATGGAGAAGCCTGGTAGGCTACGGTCCACATGGTTGCAAAGCAATGGACATGACTGAGCAACTTCACTTTCACTTTCTGCTTTATTGACTACATCAAAGCCTGTGACTGTGTGGATCACAACAAACTGTGGAAAATTCTGAAAGAGATGGGAATACCAGACCACCTGACCTGCCTCCTGAGAAATCTGTATGCAGGTCAGGAAGCAACACTTAGAACTGGACATGGAACAACA
>NW_011494772.1:1973879-1974189 GCF_000754665.1 Bison bison bison | reverse complement strand
GCAGTTCTGATAGATAGAGTGCCTGATGAACTATGGAATGAGGTTCGTGACATTGTACAGGAGACAGGGATCAAGACCATCCCCATGGAAAAGAAAAGCAGAAAAGCAAAATGGCTGTCTAGGGAGGCCTTACAAATAGCTGTGAACAGAAGAGAAGCGAAAAGCAGAGGAGAAAAGGAAAAATATAAGCATCTGAATGCAGAGTTCCAAAGAATAGCAAGAAGAGATAAGAATGCCTTCTTCAGTGATCAATGCAAAGAAATAGAGGAAAACAACAGAATGGGAAAGACTAGAGATGTCTTCAAGAAAA
>NW_011494772.1:1967651-1973700 GCF_000754665.1 Bison bison bison | reverse complement strand
TACACAGAAGAACTGTACAAAAAAGATCTTCAAGACCCAGATAATCACGATGGTGTGATTACTGACCTAAAGCCAGACATCCTGGAATGTGAAGTCAAGTGGGCCTTAGAAAGCATCACTACGAACAAAGCTAGTGGAGGTGATAGAATTCCAGTTGATCTATTCCAAATCCTGAAAGACGATGCTGTGAAAGTGCTGCATTCAATATGCCAGCAAATTTGGAAAACTCAGCAGTGGCCACAGGACTGGAAAAGGTCAGTTTTCATTTCAATCCCAAAGAAAGGCAATGCCAAAGAATGCTCAAACTACCACACAATTGCACTCATCTCACATGCTAGTAAAGTAATGCTCAAAATTCTCCAAGTCAGGCTTCAGCAATACATGAACCATGAACTTCCTGATGTTCAAGCTGGTTTTAGAAAAGGCAGATGTACCAGAGATCAAATTGCCAACATCCGCTGGATCACGGAAAAAGCAAGACAGTTCCAGGAAAACATCTATGTTTGCTTTATTGACTATGCCAAAGCCTTTGACTGTGTGGATCACAATAAACTGTGGAAAATTCTGAAAGAGATGGGAATACCAGACCACCTGACCTGCCTCTTGAGAAATCTGTATGCAGGTCAGGAAGCAACAGTTAGAACTGAACATGGAACAAGAGACTGGTTCCAAATAGGAAAAGGAGTACATCAAGGCTGTATATTGTCACCCTGCTTATTTAACTTATATGCAGAGTACATCATGAGAGACACTGGACTGGAAGAAACACAAGCTGGAATCAAGATTGCTGGGAGAAATATCAATAACCTCAGATATGCAGATGACACCACCATTATGGCAGAAAGTGAAGAGGAACTCAAAAGCCTCTTGATGAAAGTGAAAGTGGAGAGTGAAAAAGTTGGCTTAAAGCTCAACATTCAGAAAACAAAGATCATGGCATCCAATCCCATCACTTCATGGGAAATAGATGGAGAAACAGTGGAAACAGTGTTGGACTTTATTTTTCTGGGCTCCAAAATCACTGCAGATGGTGACTGCAGCCATGAAATTAAAAGATGCTTACTCCTTGGAAGGAAAGTTATGACCAACCTAGATAGCATATTCAAAAGCGGACACATTACGTTGCCAACAAAGGTCCATCTAATCAAGGTATGGTTTTTCCTGTGGTCATGTATGAACGTGAGAGTTGGACTGTGAAGAAGGCTGACACCTAAGAATTGATGCTTTTGAACTGTGGTGCTGGAGAAGACTCTTGAGAGTCCCTTGGACTGCAAGGAGATCCAACCAGTTCATTCTGAAGGAGATCAGCCCTTGGATCTTCGGAAGGAATGATGCTAAAGCTGAAACTCCAGTACTTTGGCCACCTCATGCGAAGAGTTGACTCCTTTAAAAGACTCTGATGCTGGGAGGGATTGGGGGCAGGAGGAGAAGGGGACGCCAGAGGATGAGATGGCTGGATGGCATCACTGACTCGATGGACTTGAGTCTGAGTGAACTCCGGGAGTTTGTGATGGACAGGGAGGCCTGGCGTACTACGATTCATGGGGTCACAAAGAGTCGGACACAACTGAGCGACTGAACTGAACTGAACTGATGGCAGTTCTATTTCCAGTTTTTAAGGAATCTCCACACTGTTCTCCATAGTGGTTGTACTAGTTTGCATTCCCACCAACAGTGTAAGAAGGTTCCCTTTCCTCCACTCCTTCTCCAGCATTCATTGCTTGTAGACTTTTCAATAACAGCCATTCTGACTGGTGTGAAATGATACCTCATTGTGGTTTTGATTTGCATTTCTCTGATAATGAGTGATGTTGAGCATCTTTTCATGTGTTTGTTGGCTATCTGTATATCTTCTTTGGAGAAATGTCTGTTTAGTTCTTTGGCCCACTTTTTATTGGGTCTTTTATTTTTCTGGACTTGAGCTGCAGGAGTTGCTTGTATATTTTTGAGATTAATTCTTTGTCCATTGCTTTGTTTGCTATTATTTTCTTCCATTCTGAAGGCTGTCTTTTCACCATGCTTATAGTTTCCTTTTTTGTGCAGAAGCTTTATATTTTAATTAGGTCCCATATGTTTATTTTTGCTTTTATTTCCAATATTCTGGGAGGTCTGTCATAGAGGATCCTGCTGTGATTTATGTCGGAGAGTGTTTTGCATATGTTCTCCTCTAGGAGTTTAATAGTTTCTGGTCTTACATTTAGATCTTTAATCCATTTTGAGTTTATTTTTGTGTATGGTGTTAGAAAGTGTTCTAGTTTCATTCTTTTACAAGTTGTTGACCAGTTTTCCCAGAACCATTTGTTAAAGAGATTGTCTTTTCTCCATTGTATATTCTTGCCTCCTTTGTCAAAGATAAGGTGTCCATAGGTGCGTGGATTTATCTCTGGGCTTTCTGTTTTGTTCCATTGATCTGTATTTCTGTCTTTATGCCAGTACTATACTGTCTTGATGACTGTGGCTTTGTAGTAGAGCCTTAAGTCAGGCAGGTTGGTTCCTCCAGTTCCATTCTTCTTTCTCAAGATAGCTTGCAAATGATGACGGTTTCTTTCAAATTATTGGCAAGAAGAATTTTCTACTCCTAGCAAATTTGAAGAAACTCCAGTATAATAATATTAGTTTGTACTTTTATAAAAAGTAAAATTATTACCAGGGGAATTGATTTAATTGTAGTCTCATGAAATGTTGCTACAACAATTTCTAGCTGATGAAAGCAGTTAGGATTTTGTCACAATAACCAAATTGATTAATAATAGATGCTATCCAAAGAACATTTTCTAGGCATTATGTTTTAGGTAAATTGTAGCTAGATAAATATGAATTGTAAATCAATACTATAAGTAATGATATAGGCCTATTTACTATTATTTATACCTAAATATTCAGAGAAGGCAATGGCAACCCACTCCAGTACTCTTGCCTGGCAAATCCCATGGATGCAGGAGCCTGGTAGGCTGCGGTCCTTGGGGTCGCTAGGAGTCGGACACAACTGAGTGACTTCACTTTCACTTTTCACTTTCATGCTTTGGAGAAGGAAATGGCAACCCACTCCAGTGTTCTTGCCTGGAGAATCCCAGGGACGGGGGAGCCTGGTGGGCTGCCGTCTCTGGGGTCACACAGAGTTGGACACGACTGAAGCGACTTAGCAGCAGCATACCTAAATATTAAAATCTTAAAATATTTCTTTAATACTTGTTTGTAGATTTAAGAGGAGTCATTTAATGTAATGATTCCAGTGGTTTAGTAGTAGTATTATGTTATTATAAAAGATTTAGGTGAAAATGATGATGTTGTTACATTATTGTAAAGTACTTTTTCCATTCACAGCCCAACTCATTGCATTTATAGAATTGCTTGGTTTCATAATTCGTATCAATAGAACCTAAAAAGTAATTTTCAATAATGAAATAGCATTTAAATCCTAGGTTCAGTGTTTGTATAAATAAGAACAAGTCCAGTCTGTTCTTCTGAAAATGTTACTGGGTAAATTTGATCATGATTATTTATTAAACAGCACTGAAGAAATGCATAGTGGGGTTATGACAATAAACAATTATTTGAAGCATTTCTATCTTATCAGATTTTATTAACCACTATCTACTGCTGATTTATAAAATTCTTGATGACAGGCAGAATATTTATCAACAATACTGTGGCATTGTGCTTATCCTTTTAAATCTTCACTTACTGAAAGAGTGAGAAGAGGGTGGCAAAAATTAAGCAGGGCTTTGTAGGAAAAATAATATGACAATTTTTCCCTTACCTGAGACAGTAATTGGAAAAAAGAAAGAGCAGGAATACAATTTCTATGCTACTCACATATCTTTTGGTATTAAATTAAATTACACTAATGATTAAAATTTATGATCTGTATAGTTTTAATTAAAATACTATCAAACCTTATGATATAAACACATTAACTCAATGCTAATATAAAGGACTAGCAGAGCCTCACATATACAATTCCACCAAGGGTGTGTTATTTTTTCCTTCTTTCAAATCATGCTCAATTTAGCTAACTAAAAATATATGTATATTTTACATGTATATCTGGAAAATATTTAGAAAAAATAAAACTGTGTAACCTAGAAAAAAGAAAACTACATATAATCCTTATGGATTTTTAGTGCTAATGAATTTAATACTAATGAGCACTAATGAATATTAATACCAATATTCATGAATCAATGGTTTATTAATATTTATATTTTTAGACCCTCTGGAAGAGGGCATAGCAATCCACTTCCGTATTCTTGCCTGGATAATCCCCATGGTCAGAGGAGCCTGGTGGGCTCAGTCCACGGGGCTGCAAAGAGTCAGACATGAATGAGCGACTAAGGACACATAATATTTAAAAATTCTTTATATATGCTTTTTCAGTAAACAAATGTTTAAATCAATAGGTATATGTGATTGGCTGAATAGTGGACCCCAAAGATGTTCATGTTCTAATCCCTGTAAATGTCTTTTTTATGACAAAAGAGCCTTTGCATATATGACTGTTTAAAGGGTGTTATCCAGGTGAACCTGATAAAATTACAAAGATCCTTGTAAGAGGAGGCAGGCTCAGGGAAATAGTGAAAGTCGCTCAGTCACGTCTGACTCTTTGCAACCCCATGGACTTTAGCCTGCCAGGCTCCTCTGTCCATGGACTTCTCCAGGAAAGAATACTAGAGTGGGTAGCCACTCCCTTCTCCAGGTATCTTCCTAATCCATGGATCGAACCCACGTCTCTCACATTGCAGGTGATTATTTAACATATGGGCCACCAGGGGAGTCCAGATACTGCAGTAGGTAGTCTACCCCTTCCCCAGGGGATCTTTCCACACCAGAAACTGAATTGGGTCTCCTGCATTGTAGGCGGATTCTTTACAAGCTGAATTACTAGAGGTTAACATAGTTAAGGAAACAGAAAAACATTGGAAAATACTAAGATGCTGACTTTGCGGGAGGGAAATGGAGCCAAGAGGAAAACAATGCAAGGAATACAGTTCTAGAAGCTAGAACAGGCAAGGAAACTAATTATTTTCTAAAGCTTCGAGAGGGAGCATGATCTAACCAGCAACATGCATTTGGTCCCTTAAAGCTCATTTCAGATTTCCAAGCTCCAGAACTTTAAGATTTACATCTTTTTTGTTGTAAGCCCCTAAACTGTGGTAATATGTTACAGCAGTGATACCAAACTAACAAAGCATCCTATACAAAAAGGAAGGTAAAACCATAATTACGATTTTATTATAGTAACAGCTAGTCTGGACTTCTCAGATGGCCCAGTGATAAGAATCCGCCTGCCAATGCAGGAGATGTGGGTTCGATCCCTGGGTTGGGAAGATCCCCCCAAGAAGAAAATGGCAACCCACTCCAGTATTTTTGCCTGGGAAATCCCATGGACAGAGGAGCCTGGCATGGGATATGCCTAGCATGGACAGATGAGTTGTAGTCCATGGGTTTGCAGAGTGTTGGACCCAACTGAGCAGCAACAACAGCCAGTCTAGATCAGCTTGCAAATGCTTTTACTACTTTCTCACTTTCCATTGGTCCATCAGCTCTCAGCAACCTCACATTGACTCCTCTTCCTCAGTCTAGTTTTAGTTAGTTAGTTAGTTCAGTCACTCAGTTGTGTCCAACTCTTTGCGACCCCATGAATCACAACACGCCAGGCCTCCCTGTCCATCACCAACTTCTGGAGTTCACTCAAACTCACATCCATCGAGTCGGTGATGCCATCCAGCCATCTCATCCTCTGTCATTCCTTTTTCCTCCTGCCCCCAATCCCTCCCAGCATTGGAGTTTTTTCCAATTAATCAACTCTTCGCATGAGGTGGCCAAAGTACCGGAGTTTCAGCTTTAGCTTCATTCCTTCCAAAGAACACCCAAGGCTAATCTCCTTTAGAATGGACTGGTTGGATCTCCTTGCAGTCCAAAGGACTCTCAAGAGTCTTCTCCAACACCACAGTTCAAAAGCATCAATTCTTCTGTGCTCAGCTTTCTTCACAGTCCAACTCTCACACCCATACATGACCACAGGAAAAACCATAGCCTTGACTAGACA
>NW_011494772.1:1958967-1967551 GCF_000754665.1 Bison bison bison | reverse complement strand
AGCAAAAACCATAGCCTTGACTAGACAGACCTTTGTTGGCAAAGTAATGTCTCTGCTTTTGAATACGCTATCTAGGTTGGTCATAACTTTCCTTCCAAGGAGTAAGCATCTTTTAATTTCATGGCTGCAGTCACCATCTGCAGTGATTTTGGAGCCCCCCAAAATAAAGTCTGACACTGTTTTCAGTGTTTCCTGATCTATTTGTCATGAATTGATGGGACCAGATGCCATGATCTTTGTTTTCTGAATGTTGAGCTTTAAGCCAACCTTTTCACTCTCCTCTTTCATTTTCATCAAGAGGCTTTTTAGTTCCTCTTCACTTTCTAGTTTATCTGCTTTATAATAGTTGCCAGTTTCTGTGATAAATGTTTAAAATACAAACAACACATTTATGGACTTTACTGGCAGTCCAGCAGTTAAGACTCTGTGCTTCCAGTGCAGGGGATGCAGGTTTGGCTCCTGGTTGGAGAACTAAGATCCCACATGTCAGATGGTGAGGTAATAAAAAATTAAAATAAATAACACATTTATTAAGATATGATCCCTGTTTTGCAAGATTAGCATGGAATTCTAATAGGAAAATAAAACATAAAAAAAAAAAAGATTACAAATTGGGGCTCTAGAGCTGTTCTATCCAGTGCAGTAACCACTAGCCAAAGGTGGCTACTGAGCACTTTAAATATGATTAGTTTGGGTCAAGATGTACTTAACATAAGGATAAGATACATACCGGATATTGATACTGATTCAGGTTTGCTTGTTCAACATACAGCAAACCAACTGCTGAGATTCCAGTGTTTGCAACACAGAAAAGATTTATCCACAAAGCAGTCAAGTGATGAGATAAGAGAAAAAGTCTCAAATCCATCTCCCTGAAGTCCAAGGACTTGGGATATTTATGAGATAAAGAAACACAGTTGCCTGAGGTATGGAAAGTGTGGGGAAGGCTAATTGGAGATGAGAAAAAAATGAAGTAACAGTCCTTCTGTGCAGGTGCAACTAAGCTAGTCTTCTTCATGAGATGTATGTTCAGAAAATGGCAGCCTAACATGTTCAGAGGGTGGATTTTGGTGTCCCATTGGACAATGGGACATTCACAGGTGCCAGTTGGATGCTTGGCGGTCCAAATCAGTCTTAGATGGCTGGAGCTTGAACCTGTATACCAGATGCTTCCAAGTTCCTGTGATGTCAGATAATTTCATTATTTGAAACTGATGCTACACTTCAACAGTGTACACCCATACTTGCCACAATCTCCATAACAATCTAGCAAGGTCAGTCAATGACCTTCATGGAAGATTTTCTGTACTGTTTTTCTTTGAATCCTCAGTGTCTTGAAGAGTTGATAACCCACAAAAAGAAATCATAATATGTTGTAGAAATAAATGAGAAGGTGGATGAAAAAATATATAAAATTTTGCTTTTGAAGGCTGTCGATGAAGTACACTTGGCATATCTTATGTTAAAATTGGTGTTTTTGAAATTTGATAAATTTATTGATTTTAGGGTACTGTGTCATTTTTCATTTTAAGTGGCATTCATTGCAAGGCTATTTTCCAATTGTGTCTAATACTCAATAGCTCTTCTCTGAAGTAATAATTATTCTGTAGAAGATCTTGGTTGTATTTTTCTCTTTCTACATCTTTGTCATGCTCTCAAATTTGGCTGCATTCAGGAGAAATCAAGCTGAACTCATTCAGGAAACAAAGAAAGTTCTTTCCAAACCATGTGATAAGGTTAAATGAAAGAGCTGCCTTCGGCAGACAAGAGATCTTTTCTGATGAATTAAATTATACAGTCCATTAGGGTAGGAAATATATATCATGACAATTTGATTTAACACATGGATCATGTATTTAGCCCTAGGACTGAATTATATCGTCAATAGTTGCTTTTGGGTTGCTTCCACAAGTAAAATATTAATGTCCAAACCTCTGAATGACACCACCTTTTCATCTTTTTAGTTATGAAATGAACATTTATTGAGTATACTATGTAGAAATAATGCCATAGAAAAGCTTGAATTCTAATGGAAAAGATTGACTTTTAAAATAATGAAAAGATGTGATAATATCTATGAGTATACAATGCTTGTAAAATCCTATGAGTGTACAGAAGATGGGGGAAATCATTTTTTATTAGTACCTAGCCATGAATAACGTTGTTGGTTTCCTGAGATGACCCTTCAGGTTCAATAATGAGTAGAGAAATAGACAAAGAATACCATATAGGCTTCTTTTCTCCATTGTTAAGAATCTTTCTTGCTAAACCTGAATATAATATTAGATCTTTCTCAACATAACAATCCAGGCAGATGCTACTAATTAATCAATGTTGATTGGTCCTCAAGATAAAAACTTTTCATTATTTTTGTTGATGTAGATAAAATTCTGATGAAACTGAAGTTTTACCAAAGAGTATTCTGCCAAGAACATATAGCACATCAACCTTAGGAACATCCAGTAAGAAAGTCAAATTTACTTGCCATTATGAATTACATCCAACCATATAAACATGCCCTGAATATAAATTATATGTAAGTGTATGTGTATATATGTGTATATAGATAGGTAGGTTTGCATATATGTATCTATGTCACGAATGTATATGTGTGTGTTTATGCTATTTTGGAATTTCTTGATTCATGTTTAAAAGGTATAATGTTGGAAAATTAATTTTTATATTCTAAGTACATTGAATTATTAGATATAATGTGATTATGATAAATATGTGCTGAATCCCACCAAACATGTATGAAAAAGTAACAACTTCTAAATAAAGGGACATACTTCAGAAATATTTAATCTTATTAACACTTTATAAAAATATAACAAAGATACATTATATAATTGAAAAAAAACTTCTCATAGGAAAGCCAAAATTAGAATTGAAGGTAGAGATATATACAACCTTATATTTAGAAAATGGATTCATGTCAATATATGGCAAAACCAATACAACATTGTAAAGTAATTAGCCTCCAATTAAAATTAAAAAAATAATAAAATAAAATAAAAAAAAAGAAAATGGAATTTAACATTCCAAACTCTGTTCTTGGATGTAGCACTTTTTTCATATATAATTCTCTAAATATGTTTATTGCACATAATATGTTAAGAAAGCACAGCATCTTTTCATTTGAATAACTTCTTTGAGATCTATTACTTATTTTCCACATTGGATTGTACTTGGTTAGGCTACTGCAATTTTTTTCTAATGATGAGTGTCATTCCATTGCCATTATTTTTATATCATTTTTGATTAGCCATTAACTCAACATGTGAACTATGAAACTGTTGTTCATAAGGTAAATATTAACTTCATTTATTTCTTATGACATTTTTACATGAGAAACAGAGCTGCTAACATAATTACAAGATGGTCTGAAGCTGTTAATTTCACAAAGTTCATTGTGATTTCATTGGAAGTCTGTGGATTATCATGGTTGCCAATTAATTTATACAGTGTAATGAGTGCTTTATTTCATTCATCAGAAATTAAAAAGATGTCTACATTACAGTTTTGTGGTTTTACAAAGACTCAGTTATCCTTTATTCCATACATAATGGCAGTGAAATTGGTTTCCAGATATGATGCCTTTCAAATACTCATTAAGAATAACAGAATTAGAAATAAATTTCTGTTATAAAACATTTCCAGTGCAAAATCTTATAATTTATATTATTATTTTCATCTTTTGAGTTACCTTTGAAAGAGTATTTTTCAGACAAATGCTGTCACAATTTATTGTACATATTTTCACTACTATATTATCCCTCACACTCTCAAAATACTATTTTGCTTTTAGTGAAACTCTGTCCACATACTACTCAATAATCATCAAAACAATATTAAAAGATTGACATATATATTTTTATTGCATAGTGAAATCATAATTTCACTGTAACTTTCCTTTGATATTTCAAGTGATATATGTGAGCAAGTATTTTTGCTGCCTTTATTCTTCACTAATACAATACCTCTTTTTTTTTTTCCCAAAGTGAGTCATGAACCATTAGCTTAAACTAACAATAATATCAAATCTCTGTGGTTCTAATTGCATGCATTTTTATTTTTCAATTTGGAGCGCTTTACAAAGCACACAATGTTCAACTTTTTATAACCTTCCACTCTTAAAATATTTTATTGTGGTCATAGCTTGCATGTTCCTTGAAAATTTTAGGTCCTTTAGGTTCCTTGAAAATTATAGGTCATGGTTTATGAGCACAAAATATTTTAATTTAAAAATCTATCACTATTTCTTTTTCTATAAAGAAACCACTCAGATACTTTCTGATAAGTACGGACATTCAGTATTCTCAATGACAGCTATATAGATTGCCTTTTGTTCATGTCCCATTTTTTTCCAGCATTTCTTTCTAATGCTTATTGTTGATTCATTTAATTACTGATGGATAGTCAAGAGCTCACTATAATTTGACTCTCATTGGAAGTCAAAGTAAAGGTTTATTTTTCAAGTAAGTTTTATTACTCTAGTACCTTTGACCTTAGAACAATTGTCAAAAATTCTCCTTGACCAAATTTTAATTAGACAAATCTGAGCCCATTTTTCTGAATAGGCTTCATCGTTGAGGCTGCCTTGGTCTGCCTAGCCCAGTTGAGGCAAGAATCCTGTTAAGTCAGGTTTGTTGTTGTTGTTCAGTCATTAAGTTGTATCTGAATCTGTAACCCTATGTACTGCAGCACACCAGGATTTCCTGTCCTTCACTACCTTCCTAAAAGTGAAGTCGCTCAGTCGTGTCTGACTCTTTGTGACCCCATGGACTGTAGCCTACCAGGCTCCTCTGTCCATGGGATTTTCCAGGCAATAGTCTTGGAGTGGATTGCCATTTCCTTCTCCAGGGGATCTTTCCAACCCAGGGATCAAACCCAGGTCTCCCGCATTGTAGACAGATGCTTTACCATCTGAGCCACCAGGGAAGTCCTAAGCATGCTCAAATACATGTCCATTGAGTCAGTGATGCCATCTAAACATCTCATCCTCTGCCACACCGTTATCCTTTTGCCTTTAATCTTTCCCAGAATCAGGGTCTTTTCCAATGAGTTGTCCCTTTGCATCAGGTGGCCAAAGTATTATAGCTTCACCTTTGGCATCAGTCCTTCCAATGAATATTTAGGGTTGATTTCCTTTAGGATTGACTGGTTTGATCTCCTTGAAGTCCAAAAGACTCTTCTCCAGCACAATTCGAAAGCATCAGTTTTCAGCTCACAACTTTCTTTATGGTTAAACAATATATTGGACTATATGGACCTTTATACGCAAAGTGATGTCTCCACTTTTTAAAAATATCTAGGTTTGTCATAGTTTTTCTTTCAAGAGGCAAGCACCTTTGAATTTCACTGCAGTCGCCATATGCAGTGACTTTAAAGCCCAAGAAAATAAAGTCTGTCACTGTTCTCACTTTTCTTCCTATTTGCCATAAAGTGATGAGGCCAAAAGCCGTGATCTTAGTTTCTTGAATGTTGAGTTATAAGCCAGCTTTTTCACTCTCTTCTTTCACCCTCATCAAGAGACTCCTTAGTTTCTCTTCACATTCTGCCATAAGAATGGTATCATCTGCATATTTGAGGTTATTGATATTTCTCCTGGAAATCGTGAATCCAACTTGTGATTCATCCAGTCCAGCATTTTGCATGATGTAAACTGCATACAAGTTAAATAAGGTGACCATATACAGGCTTATTGTACTCCTTTCCCAATTTTGAACCAGTCTATTGTTTCATGTAAAGTTCTAATTATGGCTTCTTGACCTGCACACAGTTTTTCAGGAGACAGGTAAGGTGGTTTGGTATTCCCATCTCTTTAAGAATTTTTTACAGTTTGTTGTCAGCCACACAAAGGCATTAGAGTAGTCAATGAGTCAGAAGATAATGCTTTTCTGAAATTCCCTTTCTTTCTCTATGATCCAACAAGTGTTGGCAATTTGATCTCTGACTCCTCTGCTGTTTCTAAACCAAGCTTGTATATATGGAAGTTCTCAGTTTACATACTGCTAAAGCCTAGCTTAAAGAATTTTGAGCATAACTTTCCTAGCAGATGAAATGAGTGCAATTGTAGAGTAGCTTGAATAGTCTTTGGCATTGCGCTTCTTTGGGATTAGAATGAAAACTGACTTTTCCAGTCCTGTGGTCACATCTGTTTTCTATATTTGTTGACATATTGAGTGCAGCAGTATAGCAGCATCAAGTTTTAGGATTTGGAACAGCTCAGTGGGAATCCTACCACCTCCACTAGCTTTGTTCACAGTAACATTTCCTAAGGATCACTTGACTTCACACTCCAAGATATCCTGCTGTAGGTGTGTGACCACACCATCATGGTTATCCAGGTCATTAAGGTCTTTTTCCTATAGATCTTCTGTGTATGCGTGCCACTTCTTCTTAATTTCTTCTGCTTCTCTTAGATTCTTTCTGTTTCTGTCCTTTATTATGCCCATCATTTCATGAAATATTCCCTTGATATCTCCAGTTTTCTTGGGGAGATTTCTAGTCTTTCCCATTCTATTGTTCTCCTCTATTTCTTTGTATTGTTCATTTCAGAAGGCTTTCTTATCTCTCCTTGGTGTTTTCCAGAATACTGCATTGAGTTGGGTATATCTTTCCCTTTCTCCCTTGCTTTTCACTTCTCTTCTTTTCTCAGCTGTTTGTAAAGCCTCCTCGGAGAACCACTTTGCCATCTTGCATTTCTTTTTCCTTGGGATGTTTTTGATCATTGTCTCCTATACAGTGTTAGGAACCTCTGTCCATAGTTCTTCAGGAACTCTGCCTACCAGATCTAATCCCTTGAATCTATTCATTACTTCACTATAATTATGAGGGATTTGATTTAGGTCATACCTGAATGGCCTAGTGATTTTCCCTACTTTCTTCAATTTAAGCCTTAATTTAGAAATAAGAAGTTCATAATCTGAGCCAAAGTCAGCTCCATGTCTTGTTGCTAACTGTTTAGAGCTTCTCCATCTCTGGCTGCAAAGAAGATGGTCAATCTGATTTCATTATTGGCAGCCTGGTGATGTCCATGTGTAGGGTCTCTTGGGCTCTTGGAAAAGGCTGGTTGCTAGAACCAGCCTGTTCTTTTGACAAAACTGTGAGGTTTGATTCTGCTTAAATTTGTACCCCAAGGCCAAACTTGCCTGTCCCTCCACCTATCACTTAACTTCCTATTTTTGCATTCCTATCCCCTATGATGAAAAGGGCATCTTTTTGGTGTTAGTTCTAGAAGGTCTTGTAGGTCTACATAAAACCAGTGAACTTCAGCTTCGTGGTTGGGGCAAAGACTTGGATTACTGTGATGTTGAATAGTTTGCCTTGGAAATGAACTGAGATCATTCTGTTGTTTTTGAGATTACATCCAAGCACTGCATTTTGGACTCATGTTGACTATGAGAGCTACTCCATTTTTTCTAAGGGATTCTTACCCAGAGTAGTAGATATAACGGTTATCTGTATCGAATTCTCCCATTCCTGTCCATTTTAGTTCACTGATTTCTAAGATGTCAGTGTTCACTCTTGCCATATCCTGCTTGACCATGTCCAATTTACCTTGAACATGGACCTAACATTCAGGTTCCTGTGAAATGCTGTTCTTTACACCACTAGACTTTACTTTTACCACAAAACACATCCACTACTGAGCACTGTTTTTCAGTTGCTTCATTCTTACTGGTCTGTGTGTGTGTGTGTGTGTTAAGTCACTTTAGTCGTGTCAGACTCTTTGCAACCTTATGGACTGTAGCTGACCAGGTTCCTCTGTCAATGGGAATTTCCAGGCAAGAATACTAGAGTAGGTTGCCATGTTCTCCTCCAGGGGATCTTCCAGACCCAAGGACTGAACCTGAGTCTCTTATGTCTCCCACATTGGCAGGTGGGTTCTTTATCACTAATGTCACCAAGATTTTAGTAATTGCCCTCCACTCTTCCCCAATAGCACCTTCTGGATAGTTTTTGACCTGAAGAGGTCTCATCTTCCACTGTCATATCATTTTGCCTTTTCATACTGTCTATGGGGTTCTTTGGGGCTACCATGATGGCTCAGCTGTAAAGCATCTGCCTTCAATCAGGAGCCACAGGAGACACAGATTCTATCCATGGGTTGGGAAAATCCCCTAGAGGAGGGCATGGCAACCCACTCCAGTATTCTTGCCTGGAGAATCCCATGAACAGTGGAGCCTGGTGGACTACAGTCCATGTGGTCACAAAGAGTCAGATTCAACTGAAGCAACTGGCAGGCACACGTGGCATTCTCCAGGCAAGAATACTGGAGTGGGTTGCCATTTCCTCCTCCAGTGGGCCACTGTTTTTTCAGAATTATTCACTCTGACCCATTCATCTTGGGTGGCCCTGCATAGCATTGCCCATAGCTTTGTTGAGTTATGGAAGCCCTTTCACCATGACAAGGCTGTGATCCATGAAGGGGCTTCCCAGATATTGATGCTTTAATTGGTAGTCACATTAGGAAGGAGCTATAAATCGCTTAGTTTGTTTGACAATTTGGCCTTTAGTAATAACTCAATATTCAGGATAGATAGATACACATAAAGGAATTTGAGGACAGACTGCCTTT
>NW_011494772.1:1924339-1958867 GCF_000754665.1 Bison bison bison | reverse complement strand
TTTAAAAAAAAAAAAAAAAAAAGTATCCATCTTCTCTTGTACCGATAGGAAGAGCACATTTCTTGTTGGATACACAAGATGTCAACAGTGAAGAAACAATCTAAAGACTATGTTTTTTGCACTAAACTATTTTTCGCATGCAATATTAATTTTGACTTGCATTCAAATTAATGCAAGGAAATAAACATCGAATTTTTTGACTCAAGTAAATTAGAACTGTCATACTGCTATTATTTACATCAAGATATATGACAGCTCTGTCATTAAATTAAATATTACAAGGTTAGTGAGAAAATTCTAATTTGATTTCCATGTCCAAGCTGACTCAACATATGTAAACATAATTCTCTTAAGATTGAGAATCACAGTAGTATAAACTTATTAAAATAGAAATTCATCAAAAAGCTTCTTTAAAAATAATCAGAATTTAATCATGATTATCATGATAAGGGCAAAGTAAGATTAAGTCAGAATGATGCATCTGACAGACCTTTTGAACAAATCTAAATATTATTTATATTTTGGTATATAAATGTATATATATTTATATACAAATATACTATTTGGTATTTTAAGGTATCTAATGGGTCTTCCCTAGTGGCTCAGGAGTAAAGAATCCACCTGCAAGGCAAGAGTCGTAGGAGATGTAGGTTCAATCCCTGGGTCGGGAAGATCCCCAGGCATGGCAACCCGCTTCCGTATTCTTGCCTGGAGAATCCCATGGACAGAGGAGCCTTGTGGGCTACAGTCCACAGGGTCGCAAAAAGTTGGACACGACTGAAGCAACTTAGCAACAACCAAAAACATGTGCATAAGTATTCTCTTGCCTTGTATTATTATTTTTCAAGAAGTTGTCCAATATTAGGAAGTTTAGTTCTTTGTAATCTCAAAGGATCTTTTCCTCAAATCTCACATTTTGTTCAATTTCATGATACTGAAATTTATGTCCTCAGGTTTCAATTTATATTCATAAATGTCTGGAGCTAGACATATTTTAAATTTTCACTGTATGAACTTATAGGAAGTTATATTGTTTGGAAGGGGTTTAAAAATGAAATTTTCATATTACACACCTCTGTATTGTTTTCACTATTATTAAAATATATATATTTTTACTATTTTTATAAAAGAAGTTGGAAATGCACCTCATGTCACTAAATTACCATATAAATGAATTCATACAAAATCTTGTTCGATTAAACATCATATCTTCCTCTTTTTTTCTTTTTATTTCTCCCTTTCAAACACTATTACAGGGAAATGTTGTAAGGTAATAAATTTATGAAAATGATTTTGAGGTGAATGAGTTAGTTCACAGAATAAATAAATCTTATTCAGTGTATAGCTACTGAAAATAAGAATCAAAAGTAGAGTTCTATAATTCATCCAACCTGGAACAAAAACATATTAGACATCTTCACATCCTAATCCATGAAAACTTATTAGACCAAAAACACATCAGACATCTTTACATCCTAATCTATGCTCAGTCTGTACCTCTTTAGTGTGAGTAAAACATCCTAATATTTTAAACTTACATCTTTCAATTTAATGTAAGCAAAATACTGTTGACAAATGAGAAAAGAAACAAGAGCAATAGCAGATGACATTATAATTCTTTATACTATAAACTTTTATGAAACTGATGATGAGGATGAAGTAAATAGATTTTGGAATCAGAGGAGAATTAAAAGCTCCAGCTATTGTTATAATCATTTTTAAAATTATCTAATTTATAATAGACCCTTGTTTTCTGAAATTACAAATTAGTTTCATCATTAAATAAAAAAATACTTTGACACTTTTTCTGTTACATAAGCAATGATATTTCAATTAGAACTGAAAGGCAGAACTTCAGTTCTATTTTTGTTAAACCATCAAATATCAACACAAGTGGTTTAACAAAAACATATCCTGTATTTTCTTCTCAGGTTTGAATTGAGTTATAAACATCAGTTCAGTTCAGTCACTCAGTCGTGTCTGACTCTTTGCAATCCATGAACTGCAGCATGCCAGGCCTCCCTGTCCATCACCAACTCCTGGAGTTCACTCAGACTTACATCCATGGAGTCGGTGATGCCATCCAGCCATCTCATCCTCTGTAGTCCCCTTCTCCTCCTGCCCCCAATCACTCCGAGCAACAGAGTCTTTTCCAATGAGTCACCTCTTCGCATGAGGTTGGCCAAAGTATTGGAGTTTCAGCTTTAGCCTCATTCCTTCCAAAGAACACCCAGGACTGATCTCCTTTAGGATGGACTGGTTGGATCTCTTTGCAGTCCAAGGGACTCTCAAGAGTCTTCTCCAACACCACAGTTCAAAAGCAACAATTCTTCGGTGCTCAGCTTTCTTCACAGTCCAAGTCTCACATCCATACATGACCACAGGAAAAACCAGAGCCTTGACTAGATGAACCTTTGTTGGCAAAGTAATGTCTCTGCTTTTCAATATGCTATCTAGGTTGGTCATAAGTTTCCTTCCAAGGAGTAAGCATCTTTTAATTTCATGGCTGCAATCACCATCTGCAGTGATTTTGGAGCCCCCCAAAATAAAGTCTGATACTGTTTCCACTGTTTCCCTATCTATTTCCCATGAAGTGATGGGACCAGATGCCATGATCTTCATTTTCTGAATGTTGAGCTTTAAGCCAACTTTTTCACTCTCCTCTTTCACTTTCATCAAGAGGCTTTTTAGTTCCTCTTCACTTTCTGCCATAAGGGTGGTGTCAGCTGCAATACCTGAGGTTATTGATATTTCTCCCGGCAATCTTGATTCCAGCTTGTGCTTCTTCCAGCCCAGCATTTCTCATGATGTACTCTGCATATCAGTTAAATAAGCAGGGTGAGAATATACAGCCTCGACGTACTCCTTGTCCTATTTGGAACCAGTCTGTTGTTCCATGTCCAGTTCTAACTGTTGCTTCCTGACCTGCATATAGGTTTCTCAAGAAGTAGGTCAAGTGGTCTGGCATTCCCATCTCTTTCAGAATTTTCCACAGTTTATTGTAATCCACACAGTCAAAAGCTTTGGCATAGTCAGTAAAGCAGAAATAGATGCTTTTCTGGAACTCTCTTGCTTTTTCGATGATCCAGCGGATGTTGGCAATTTGATCTCTGATCAACATCCAAGGTAAGAGATACCCAAGTAAGATGGTAGGTGTTGAGAGAGGGCATCAGAGGGCAGACACACTGAAACCATAATCACAGAAAACTAGTCAATCTAATCTCATGGACCACAGCTTTGTCTAACTCAGTGAAACTAAGCTGTGCCGTGTGGGGCCATCCAAGATGGGTGGGTCATGGAGGAGAGGTCTGACAGAATGTGGTCCACTGGAGAAGGGAATGGCAAACCACTTCAGTATTCTTGCCTTGAGAAACCCATGAACAATATGAAAAGGCCAAATGATAGGATACTGAAAGGAAACTCCCCCAGTCGGTAGGTGCTCAATATGTTACTGGAGATCAGTGGAGAAATAACTCCAGAAAGAATGAAGGGATGGAGCCAAAGCAAAAACAATAGCCAGTTGTGGATGTGACTGGTGATAGCAGCAAAGTCCAGTACTGTAAAGAGCAATATTGCAAAGGAACCTGGAATGTTAGGTCCATGAATCAAGGCAAATTGGAAGTCATCAAACAGGAGATGGCAAGAGTGAACGTCGACATTCTAGGAATCAGTGAATTAAAATGGACTGGAATGGGTGAATTTAACTCAGATGACCAATATATCTACTACTATGGGCAGGAATCCCTTAGAAAAAATGGAGTAGCCATCATGGTCAACAAAAGAGTCTGAAATGCAGTACTTGGATGGAACCTCAAAAACAACAGAATGATCTCTGTTTGTTTCAAAGGCAAACCATTCAATATCACAGTAATCCAAATCTATGGCCCAACCAGTAACGCTGAAGAAGCTGAAGTTGAACGGTTCTATGAAGACCTACAAGACCTTTTAGAACTAACACCCCAAAAAAGATGTCCTTTTCATTGTAGGGGACTGGAATGCAAAAGTAGGATGTCAAGAAACACCTGGAGTAACAGGCAAATTTGGCCTTGGAGTACAGAATGAAGCAGTTCAAAGGCTAACAGAGTTTTGCCAAGAGAACACACTGGTTGTAGCAAACACCCTCTTCCAACAACATGAGAGAAGACTCTACATATGGACATCACCAGATGGTCAACACTGAAATCAGATTGATTATATTCTTTGCAGCCAAAGATGGAGAAGCTCTATACAGTCATAAGCATAATATGGTTTAAAATAATCAGTGGTAAGAAGTATAACTTTCTATCCTAAATATATTCCATCTCAGGTTTCATACCAATCCCAAAGAAGGACAATGACAAAGAATAACCAATCTACCATAAAATTACACTCATTTCACGTGCTAGCAAGTTAATGATCAAAATCCTGCAAGCTAGGCTTCAGCAGTTGGTGAACTGAGAACTTTCAGATTTACAAACTGGATTTAGAAAAGGCAGAGAAACCAGAGATCAAAATGCCAACATCCGTTGGACCATAGAAGAAACAAAGAAATTCCAGAAAACCATCTACTTCTGTTTCATTGGCTATGCTAAAAGCCTTTGACTGTGTGGAAAATTAAAAAAAAAACAAAAACAAACAAAAAAAAAAAACACTGTGGAAAATTCTTAAAGAGATGGGAATAACAGATGACGTTACTTGTCTCCTGAGAACCCTGTATGGGTCAAAAGTCATAGGACTGGGCATAGAACAATGGACAGATTCAAAAATGACAAACCTGTATATTGTCACCCTGCTTATTTAACTTGTGTGCAGAGTACACCATGCAAAATGTGGGTCTGGATGAATCACAAGTGGGATTCAATACTGCCAGGGGAAATATAAAAAAATCTCAGATAAGCAAATGATACCTTTCTTATGGCAGAAATTGAAGAGGAACTAAGGAACCTCTTGATGAAGGTGAATGGGAAGAGGAAAAAGCTAGCTTATAACTCAAAATTCAAAAAACTAAGATCATGGCATCTCATCCAGTCACTTCATGGCAAATAGGAGAAAAAGTGGAAACAGCAACAGATTTTATTTTCTTGGGCTCCAAAATCACTGTGCATGGTGACTACAGCAATGAAATTAAAAGACATTTTCTCCTTCGAAGAAAAGCTATGACCAACCTTGAACAGCAAGAAGGAAACCAGTCAATCCTAAAGGAAATCAACCCTGAATATTCATTGGAAGGAAGTTACATAGCATCACTGACTCATTGGACATGAATTTCAGCAAACTCTGTGGCATAGTGAAGGATGGGAAGCCTGGCACACTGCAGTTCATGGAGTTACAAACAGTCAGACATGACTTAATGACTGAACAACAACAACAACTATATAATGAGCATAAATATGTTAAAGTTAATACTATTTATCTCATTAATATTTATTTTATTTAAAAGGATTGTTTTAAATTTGATAATTAATTAATTTAGATAATTTTCACTTTAGTATTTTATGAGGTTGATTCTCAACTATAACAGTCTTCTTTTTTCCGGTTAATCTAGATAGTTTTGTTTACAATTATGGTTACATTATTTTTATATTATGACATCATAATACTGTCACACATGTAAATAGGCCTTATAGGTGTCTCATTTCAATGCAAATTATTGTAACACATATGGACAGCTAAATTGTTAGTAAGTATATGTCAATATATTTTGTGTTTTAACTCAATAGATGATATATGTTAATCACAAGTAAATTAAGATTTGATTAACAATCCTGAAGTTGTGAAATGCAAAATTGTACAGCTAGTAGGTGTATATCCAATTTTTATGTATAAAATATGCTTTATTCATGATTTAGCTATCTGGGATACAGCAATTTAAAACTCCAGAGATACTTTTTTTTTTTTGAGACAGAAATATAAATATAAATCTCAAGAGCAAAAAAAAATCATAATTTTTAATTAGCTTTTATTGTGTTTAGTGTGCTAATAAAAGTCAAAAGGAACTTTAGTATAAGCTCTTTTTCATTCCTTCAGAAACTTGCTACAACCAACTACTCGATTTATTTGTAAAATTGACCTCTTATGCCATAGCATACACTTTGGCATTGTTTTATGTTAATTTCATACACTATAGCAAACTACTGTGGCATATAAATGTTTTCTGCTATTTTTCTGAGAGAACAGGAAACATTTCTTTGGAGTTAGGATTTTTCGTCCATCATTTTTTTCTGAAGATTTCAAATCTCTAATTAAGCCAAATTTTTGTTTTGAAACCATTTACAATTATTTGTAATTATTGTTTTAGTTTGTTAATTTCAGATGTACAGCAAAATGATTTTGCTTTAGAAATAAATGTGTATATGTGTTGTGTGTGTGTATATATATATATGTATATATTCTTTTTCTGGATTCTTTTCCATTATAGTTTGTTACAAGATACTGAATATAGTTCCCTGTGCTATACAGGGCTTGTTTGCTTGTGCTTAGTCCCTCAGTCATGTCCAACTCTGTGACCCATGAGCCTTCCAGGATCCTCTGTCCAAGGGGATTCTCCAGGCAAGAATATTGGTGTGTGTTGCTATGCCCTCCTCCAGGAGATCTTCCCAACCCAGGGAGTGAACCCAGGAATCCCACATTGCAGGTGGATTCTTCATCATCTGAGTCATTCAGTTCAGTTCAGTCACTCAGTCGTGTGCGACTCTTTGCGATCCCATGAATCACAACACGCCAGGCCTCCCTGTCCATCACCAACTCCCGGAGTTCACTCAAACTCACGTCCATCAAGTCGGTGATGCCATCCAGCCATCTCATCCTCTGGCGTCCCCTTCTCCTCCTGCCCCCAATCCCTCCCAGCATCAGAGTCTTTTCCAATGAGTCAACTCTTCTCATGAGGTGGCCAAAGTATTGAAGTTTCAGCCTCAGCATCAGTCCTTCCAATGAACACCCAGGACTGGTCTCCTTTAGGATGGACTGGCTGGATCTCCTTGCAGTCCAAGGGATTTTCAAGAGTCTTCTCCAACACAACAGTTCAAAAGCATCAATTCTTCAGCACTCAGCCTTCTTCACAGTCCAACTCTCACATCCACACATGACCACTGGAAAAACCAGAGCCTTGACTAGACGGACCTTTGTTGGTAAAGTAATATCTCTTCTTTTCAATATACTATCTAGGTTGGTCATAACTTTCCTTCCAAGGAGTAAGCGTCTTTTAATTTCATGGCTGCAGTCACCATCTGCAGTGATTTTGGAGCCCCCCAAAATAAAGTCTGACACTGTTTCCGCATCTATTTCCCATGAAATGACAGGACCAGATGCCATGATCTTAGTTTTCTGAATGTTGAGCTTTAAGCTATTCAGTTCAGTTGAGTTCAGTCGCTCAGTCGTGTCCAACTCTTTGCGACCCCATGAATTGCAGCATGCCAGGCCTCCCTGTCCATCACCAATTCCTGGAGTTCACTCAGAATCATGTCCATCGAGTAAGTGATGCCATCCAGCCATCTCATCCTCTGTCCTCCCCTTTTCCTCCTGCCCCCAATCCCTCCCAGCATCAGAGTCTTTTTCAATGAGTCAACTCTTCACATGAGGTAGCCAAAGTACTGGAGTTTCAGCTTTAGCATCATTCCTTCCAAAGAAATCCCAGGGCTGATCTCTTTCAGAATGGATTGGTTGGATCTCCTTGCAGTCCAAGGGACTCTCAAGAGTCTTCTCCAACACCACAGTTCAAAAGCATCAATTCTTCGGCGCTCAGCCTTCTTCACAGTCCAAGTCTCACATCCATACATGACCACAGGAAAAACCAAAGCCTTGACTAGACAGACCTTTGTTGGCAAAGTAATATCTCTGCTTTGGAAGCCCAATACAGTAAGATTGTTGTTTATATCTGTTATGTATGGTAGTGTGTATCTGTTAATCCCATAATCTCAATTTATCCTTCTATTTCTTGTCCTTTGATAACTAGAAGTTTGTTTCCTATCTGTGTGTCTATTTCTATTTTTTAAATAAATTCATATGTACTATTTTTTAGATTACATAACAGATTTCAATTTTATCTTTTGATTTTCTTCCTCTTGTGGTACTTCTGTATTTTTCAATCATACTATCTCTTATATTGGCTTCATCTTTTTTTGTCTCTTTTCAGTTTCACATATTCTTACTTTGTCTTCATATGCTTTTGCTAAAATTTTTGCCAGTGTCTATTCCTCATCTGCATTCTTGAGTCTCTCAGTAATACCTATTTACTTGTGTTCTATTAAATAGTAATGGCCATGAACCCGACTCCTTAATTTCCCATGTATATTATGTATGCATAATCAATACTTGTACGTGATTAAAGGAACTATTGTCAAAACTCCCTAATTTCTTGGCAAGGTTGACTTGATACTATTTTATACTAATGAAAGACAGTCTTTACTAAACTCAAGTGGAAGCAGTGACAGATTTTATTTTCTTGGGCTCCAAAATCACTGCAGACAGCGACTACAGCCATGAAATTGAAAGACAGTTTCTCCTTTTAGCAGAAAAGTCATGACAAACCTATACAGTTCAACTAGCCCACATTGTTTCTACCAAAGATTTCAGTTTTTCATGTGTATAAATGAAATGTCACAAGGTTATTATGCAGACTAAATGAAGTAATATGTGCAATAAATTAAAGAAATAATTTAATTCAGAAAGAAAACAGCCAGCCGCTCAGCCTTATTAAGTATTAATAGATATTTCCTTTACAGGAAACTGCCTCGGACAACTTCTTTCTTAAAGGATTATTTATTTTGAATGTCAAAGGAATGAATATATTTTTGTCCCTTTCTGTGTTTTCATTCTTTTTTCCAAAGAGCCAAATATCTCATGTGCCTTGAGTGTAATTCATAGAGGAAAATTGTAGAGATGTAAAACACACAAATTGTGGCAGCCATAGAGATGTGCCCCTCAGATCTCCTGTCAAGACAATACATTGTGGGCGAGCATGAGTTAGCTGATGGCCTTCATTTTCTGCATCTTCTGGTTTCACTGAAAACAAGAAACTATGGTTTTTCCAGTAGTCATGTATGAATGTGAATTGGACCACAAAGATGGCAGTGGTGTTGGAGAAGTACCATGGACTGCAAAAAGATCAAGCCAGTCAATCCTAAAGGAAATCAACCCTGACTATTTATTGGAAGGACTGATACTGAAGCTGAAGCTCCAATACTTTGACCACCTGAAGAGCAGAGCTGACTCATTGGAAAAGACCCTGATGCTGGGAAAGATAGAAGGTAGGAGGAGAAGGGGACAACAGAAGATGAGACAATTGGATGGTATTGCTGACTCAATGGACATGAGTTTAAGTAAACTCTGAGAGATGGTGAAGGACAGGAAAGCCTGGCATGCTGCAGTCCATGGTGTTGCAGAGAGTCAGAAACATCTGAGTGACTGAACAACAACAACAACAACTGATTTCAATGAAGTATCTAGGCACATGTAGGCCACATTTTCTCCTTACTGTCCTCAGTGGACTAGCGAGCAAACTGAAGACAACGGACCTGTTTCCTAGTTGATTTCTGCCGCATGGGGCACCTTGAATGGGAAATCATTGCTGTGGCCTGGCTGACACTTTCTAAGAGCTGACCTAAAGTGAGTATTTCCTTCTACCTATCTTCCTCTTTGACCTTGCTCCTCTCTCAGGTGTCATCTAAACAAGTGTTTGAAGACTTTCCCTTCCTATCCCAGCTCCTTCTCTTTATCATTCATTGACATTTCCCTCAATATATTTTGCTCTTCTAATTCTCTCCTGGAATCTGCTTACCAGAGGAAGTGAGTTGAAACACCACTGATTTGAGGGTTTACTTTGATCCCAGTTAAAGAATGTACCCTGCCCTAATCATGTCTGCATCACCAGAAATAAAATTATGTGCATATAAAATATTGCATTTGGCATTATTTGAAATGTCAATATCATTAAGTGAGGATATAAGAAATCACCATATTTACCTTGGAATGGGACCTTCATTGTAGTGATTTTTTTCAAATGAGTATTATATATCCATGTATAATAATGTTCAATATGAAAAATAAATCAGTTATTGGAATCATCAGAGAGCTCTAATAATCTCAGAAATAAATTTAATAAATCATGGATTTTTAAATCTGTCGCTTCTTGCCTAGAAATCTTTTTTTGATAATAGAGTGTATGCTGCTGCTACTGCTAAGTTGCTTCAGTCGTGTCCGACTCTGTGCGACCCCATAGATGATTCTCCAGGCAAGAACCTAGAGTGGGTTGCCATTTCCTTCTCCAATGCATGAAAGTGAGAAGTGAAAGTGAAGTCGCTCAGTCCTGTCCTACTCTTAGCGAACCCATGGAATGCAGCCCACCAGGCTCCTCTGTCCATGGGATTTTCCAGGCAAGAGTACTGGAGTGGGGTGCCATTGCCTTCTCCGATAGAGTGTATAGCACCATATAATTTTATATAACATTGATTTTTTAAAGAGCTCTAAGGGGCCTACAAAATTGTCCTGTATACTCCTCTCATTTTATGTAAGATCCAATTAAGATTTTGAGAAACTAAGGTCAGAATCACTATCAGAACCAGAATTAAAATCCCTATCTCTTGATAGCGTCTTTTCATCAACATAGTATTTTTAATATTGCCTTTCTTTAAAAAAAAGAAAAACAACATTTATTTATTCATTTGTTTTTGGCTGTGCTGAGTCTGTGTTGCTTCTAGGGCTTTTCTCTAGTTGTGGTGCATGAGTTTCTCTTTGTGGTGGGTTCTCTTTTGCAGAGCACAGGCTCTAGGGTGTAGACTCAGTAGTCGTGGCACATGGGCTTTGTTGCTCTGCAGTATGTGGGATCTTCTCAGACCAGGGATCGAACCCATGTCCCCTGCTTTGGCTGGTGGATTCTTTACCACTGAGCCACCAGGGAAGCCCACTTTAACGCTGCTTTTGATTAGAACACTAGTTTAAGGGGTTGCACATGAAGCTTTACTCCTCCTTTAATCATTTCTCAAACAGAACCCCAAATGGTAGGCTGTCTCAGGGCACAAAAGGCTGAAAAGTTACACAAAGTAAATCCACAGGTATTAAGATTTCAGATAAAGGGAACTGAGGATTAAGAAAGATTTGCTAGTTATTGGAAAATGTCCTGATTTAGCTCAAAAGGGAATCCTTCACATGTTGTAAAACTATGCCAGTGTCAATTATTAGATTAGATGTAAGTGCTAAAATGTATATTTCCTTCCATTCTTATTTAAAATAAGTGTTAATACTCTAAGTTAGTTGCTTTATGTTTTAAAACATCACTTTCTTTAAGACATAATTCATTTATTTTACAAATTATTGATACAATCATGAGATTAACAGCTTTTTATTTGATTAATATCCACTCATACCGCAACACCTTGTTTTCTCATAGTTTATGCTAATACATACTAATCTTTTAATCCTATAGAGAGTTACAAGTGTGAATTGGGTAGGGGAACAAAATCCTGTGTGCTCAATATATGTTAATGCCAGAGGGATAGAAAATGAGCTGTTCTATATGTAAATTTTATAAAAGCATGCAGAAAAACTTGTTGCTAAAATCTGCTCCATATGAGAAGGATTTTCATTAATGATGAGAAAACATGGGTCATGGTCTCTGGGGATGCACGAAAGAATTTACAATGGCAGTCTTGAAGAGCAAAGCCTATTAGGCAGATGGTATCATGGAAGAAAAAATGGGGATCATGCTGAGAGGAAGGAAAAGTTCAAAGTCTCTTAGAATGATAAATACAATGGAAAGTGCCCTCCTGGAAACAAGAATATAAGAAAACACATCTTCATAGCTAGAAAAAGGGCATTTGAATTACAGCAAAAAAGAATAAAAAAAGATAAAGGCTAAAAGCCATAAAACGTAAGTACATGAGACACCTTTTACATATTTGAAAACTTAATTTACTGTTGTTCCATAAAAATATGAACGGAATTTGATCAGCATTTAAAATTTTATTAGAACTGATTTACCCAGATCACATTTTTAAAATCCTATAGTAACCTTGGATATACACTACATTGTGTCAGGCGAGTGTATACTCCTCAGTTCTGTCTCATCACAACAAAGATTTGGAGTGACGGATATTAAAGCCCTGGGCTTGTCACAGCTCTTGGGTCTTGGACAGACCGTGTTATAACTCTCAGGTCTCGAACAGACCGTGTTATAGCTCTTAGACAAATCAGTGTTACAGTTCCATGTTACAGCTCTATTTTATTTAGATAATAACAGGAAAATCCATCCTCGAGGCCTGAGGGCATGTCGACCCAAAGACATGACTCTAAGAGCACCCCAGCATGTGGGAGAGAGAGAGAAACCCCCAGCCCTTTGGCTCCCCTTTTCATATGTTTTTTCCTACCCCCGGGTCTGCCCTGTGTAAACTGAGCTAGCCAGGAGTGTTGGTTGTTATACCTGAGGTCCTCACTCCAGTCCTCGGACCTTCTTTTGTTCTATTTTCGTGGGGTTTTCTCCTCCTTGTCTTTCAGCCACCACCATTCTGGACTCCTGTTTCCTATTCTAACTACCTAACAATTTTATTTAAACTTTTATCTAATCATGTAATCCTTACCTTTACTTTTCACCCATATTTTCCAAATAAATTGTGTGAATACAGCAATAAGATTTTTTCAACTCCTAGTTTCTTCACAAGTAAATTTTTTGATGCAATGCATTACATTTTCCAAAATTAAAATTACTTCATTATTTATTTTTCAGTTTTAAAGCAACTTGCTTATCTTAAAATTGTCAAATACTGAAACATAAAAGCCATAAAGTAAAAATAATTTCAAGATTTACTGACCAGTTGTAAATATTGCCAGCATTTTTGAGAAAATCTTTCAGATATCATTCTATGTTAAACATATATATATATATATAAGCAGATAATTAACAAAAATGGAACAAAATGTGTGCAACTTTATGTATTTTTTTGTACCTAAAATGTTTCTCATGAAATCGTTTTTATCTATAAAAGTTTCTTTTGTGAAAAGTGTTATCATTTAGTTAATACTTACTATGGTCTAGACATATAGCAATGTAAGCAGCATATAACAGGTGCTAAATGGTACTAAGCGAGCTTCCCTGGTGGCTGACTTGGTAAAGAATCTGCTTGTAATGCAGGAGACTAGGGTTTGATCCTTGGGTCAGGAAGATCCCCTGGAGGAGAAAATGGCAACCCACTTCAGTATTCTTGCTTGGGAAATCCGATGAACAGAGGAGCCTGGTGGACCACAGTCCATGGGGTCACAAAGAGTTGGACACAATTGAGCAATTAAGCCACCAAATATTGGTTGTTATTATTATTTCACATAATCTTTACAAAGATTTTGTATCATTATATTACTTTATGAAATCATTTTAAGGTCACATAGTTATAATTTTATTTGATGTCATAAGCTGTTCTTAACATTTGATTAATGATTGCAAGGTATTTATCCCAAAGTTATCCAGTCAGTTCTCTTTTTATGAACTTCTAGTTTATGTAAAATGACTCATAAAAGTTTCATTGCTTGTTTTGCCTTTATATTTTTCTATCTCTTCATAATAAACTCCTAGAATGAACTATTAGCTCAAAGGCAATGCAGTGTTATTCAACAGATTTTGAGATATTGCAAATCCTTATTCAAAAGATGTTCATCAAATCACAGTCATATTTTTGTCTTCAGTGTCAGGTAGTCAATATTTTAAACCTCTTACAGTCAGATAAGTAAATGAAAGAGATCTTTCATTTCATTATATATATTTTATGTATTTTCATGAATGTGGTCATTGACTATTTTTATTATTCTACAGTGAACATTCTAGTCACTGTTTTCAGCATTTTTCTATCAGGACATTGGCCTTTTTATTGATTTTAAAGAACATATATTGGAGATATTCAACTGTAACATGTGAATAAATAGCTTTTCTTGATGTATCATCTTATTTGTAACATTTTAATAAAATCAATAGTATGTTGATATTTGTATTTTTATTTTGTTCAAAGTTATCAAATATATATAAAAATTATCAAATCCTTTAACAAAAAGCAAGAACCTTGGTTCTTTTTAAAAGAAAATTGTTTAATTTAGAAATGTGGATTTATCTACTAATCATTTTTGTGCTTAATTTTTAATTTAATTTCATTGCAAATAGAGAAATTCTCCATCTGATTTCAATATTTTGAAATTTGCTGTGACCAGTTTTAATGATCAATGAATTATTAATTTTGACAACTGTATGTATTTAAAAATAACATGTATTCTGATATCACTGAGTACCAGGACTGCATTGAATACCAGGACCTGGGTTCCATCCCTGTGTTGGGAAGATCCCCTGGAGAAGGGGAGGGCTACCCATGCCAGTATTCTGTATCGTCCATGGGGTTGGACTGTATCGTCCATGGGGTTGCAAAGAGTCGGACACAACTAAGTGACTTCCACTTTCACCAGGACTGCAACATTAAGCTTTAGGGGACTGTTTGAAAAAAAAAAAGAACAGAAAGTTGAGAATAATCAGAGGAGAATCAAAGAAATATGGCCATAATCAAGAATGCTGGTGGGACGATCTGTGTCACATGCACAGGATGTCACTGGAGAATAGAGTGATTATATTTGGATTTGTCTTTATAAGGTCATCGGGAAATTTGACAGCAGAAGTTTTAAGAAGATGGTGATAAAATCATCATCTGAGTATTTCTAATGCAGAATGGAAAAGAAACATTAGAGAAGAGATGGCTATGAGAAGGAAGATTTATATTTCTATGATTTTACTGGCTTACCCAAGTCTGAATTCTGAAGGAACTTAGAAAATTTTTCCTTTAGAAATATAGCTTATAGAAAGTCTTAGTTCTAGATCAAACTGAAGTAAAAATATCAAATGCGAAATTACCATGATTGTCCTTTAATTTCCTTGTGATTACTATCAACTACCACAGTAATCTAAAAGAAATGTACATAAAATAACTTCATCTATTTTTCCTTTATTACCTAATTAATTATTTTGATTCCACATCTTTGATTCTGAAGGATTATATTCTTAATTTACTTCCACAGAGCAAATGTAAGTCAGGAAATGACCCATAAAGGGAAAACAATGATAGCCAACAATAATAGAATAAGCAAATAAACAAAAAAAGAAACAAAGAAATTGATCGTTTATGGAGCCCTTAACCATGACACATGTAAGAACATTCTATCAACATTGTAATTAAAGCACAATATTTCAGCCATGTAAGTTTTTATCTCTATATCTTTTATGTGGGATGTTTTAACTTTTAAAATATGAAACTGTAAATAAATATATTTTACAGTATATGATTCCTGAAAAAGAATAGGTGATTGTCCTTTAGGGTGCATAGAATGCCTGCAAGGAAAATCAAAATAATAACTCAGTAAAGATTTTCTCATTGAAGTGAGACAACAAGTGGGCATTTATACTAGGAAACTTCAAAGAATATATGCAAAGTACAATCATTTAAAAACACTATTCTTTCACAAATGTTTTGTATTTTTACCTTGTGCTTGTGTATTGTTTTTATTTAAAATTCAAAATGTTTTATTTTAAGTAGTTAGCATTTGCGGTCTGAAGTAGTTATTACAGCCAGCCTTATGTATAACAAAGGCCAGTTGTGTGGATCATACTGTATTTGAAGCATTGTAAAAAATTGTTCCATACACAAAAATCTTCCCAACTCTGTCATTATACACCATTAGCAAAATTCTTTTAAAAGACTGTTTCATTGCACTTTGGGGGAGGAGGTGTTTTGCTTTTCTGTTAACCTGTGTCATTTTAAATTTTCTTTTCATGGATACTGCAATATGCCATTAATCTCTTAGCATCAAAAAGTCATGCTCTTTTAGCTTTTGTTCTCTGTAAAACAGGGATAATAATTACATCTGTCCTTATAAGACTGTTTTTAAAATTACTTTACTTTCTAGAGAGAAGCCTGGCATAAAATGTGTTCAGTACATGTTAGTATTGACTTCTCAAATATACTGTTTATTAAAACCTTGATATTTCAGGAGTATTTAAGTAAACTCAGACAATAACCTTATTAGTAGGTAACATTACTGTCCATATTACATAATCATATATAATTTACATATAATTCACAGATCTAGAGAGATAAACTAAGATTTATAAGCTCAATCACCTACAGAGTTGTTAAATGGTGTAATCATTTTGCTAATTGTCTTTTAGTTAGTCTTCAATGTCCATGTATACTTCATCTCAAATTATCCATAACTTTCTCATGCAAGTACAAAGATTTTATAGAAGAACTCAGGAAGTTCAGAGAAAAAATACTTTGAAGTAACTGAAAGGACTTGTAATATGGGGATTGAGAACATTTCACTGAATTAGTTAAATGAAAAGTATTTATAATCACTAATGCAAATTTTTAGTAGAATACTTGAACAGAAGTCAAATGTTTAGGAGTATTCAAAAAAAGATTATGTGTTCAGTGAGCAGAAATAATGGGTATGCAATACACTTTGCTAATTCCCATTCTTCAGAGCATTTACTCTGGATTAGGAATAAGTTTGTCAAACACACACACACACACACACACAAATAGGCTGTA
Organism: Bison bison bison; assembly: GCF_000754665.1. NCBI lineage: Eukaryota > Metazoa > Chordata > Mammalia > Artiodactyla > Bovidae > Bison > Bison bison. Next base: position 1,942,326 of record NW_011494772.1, on the reverse strand, counting down.
TTTAGATTGATAGAGGATATAGGCATACAAGTGAAAAAATAAAGTAAAGTAAAGTGAAGTTGCTTAGTCATGTCCGACTCTTTGCAACCCCAGGCTCGTCCATCCATGGAATTTTCTAGGCAAGAGTACTGGAGTGGGTTGCCATTTCCTTCTCCAGAGGCATACAAACATGAGAAAATATATAACATCGACTATTTTATTTATAAAGTTTTCTAATAGCTCTTTATTCAAAAGAGCCTATTTTGTCTTTACTTTCACATGCAAAAAAAAAAAAAAACAGGTCTAGATATGAATATTGGCTTTGCTATATCTCAACTTAGCATATATACAAACACTTTTATTTTGAGATCAAGAATTTAAAACACTAAAACTACTGAGAAATCCTAAGGGAAATCAACCCTGAACACTCATTGGAAGGACTCATGGTGAACCTGAAGATCCAATATTTTGGCCACCTGATGCAAAGATCCAACTCGTTGGAAAAGACCCTGATGCTGGGATAGATTGAGGGCAGGTGGGGAAGGGGGAAACAGAGGGTGAGCTGGTTGAATGGTGACTCAATAAATAGGAGTTTGATCAAACTCCAGGAGATAGTAGGACAAGGAAGCCTGGTGTGCTACAGTCCACAGGGTCACAAAGAGTCAGACAGGACTGAGTGACTGAATATCAACTAAGAAATAATTTTAAATTTCCAAGTTTTATATTTTGCTATTAAATATGTCTTTATAAATTGAAAAGTCCAGGTTAAATTTCAATTAATCCAATGTTCATCGCAGCACTGTTTATAATAGCCAGGACATGGAAGCAACCTGTCCATCAGCAGATGAATGGATAAGAAAGCTGTGGTACATATACACAATGGAGTATTACTCAGACATTAAAAAGAATACTTTTGAATCAGTTCTAATGAGGTGGATGAAACTGGAGCCTATTATACAGAGTGAAGTAAGGCAGAAAGAAAAACACCAATACAGTATGCTAACGCATATATATGGAATTTAGAAAGATGGTAACGACAACCCTGTATGCAAGACAGCAAAAGAGACACAAATGTATAGGACAGTCTTTTGGACTCTGTGGGAGAGGGAGGGGGGGATGACTTGGGAGAATGGCATTAAAACATGTATAATATCATATAAGTAATGAATCACCAGTCCAGGTTCGATGCAGGATACAGGAAGCTTGGAGCTGGTGCACTGGGATGACCCAGAGGGATGGTATGGGGAGGGAGGTGGGAGGGGGGTTCAGGATGGGGAACACATGTATCCCCGTGGCAGATGCATGATGATGTATGGCAAAACCAATACAATGTTGTAAAGTAAAAATAATAATAATAATAATAAAAAATTTAAAAAAAAATTTCAATTAATATCCTTTATCCCTTTAAAAGATACTTTAGTTGTTTCTAAGTTTGCTTCTAAGTTGCTGCTGCTGCTGCTGCTAAGTCCCTTCAGTCCTGTCTGACTCTGTGCGACCCCATAGGCGGCAGCCCACAAGGCTCCACCGCCCCTGGGATTCTCCAGGCAAGAACACTGGAGTGGGTTGCCATCGCCTTCTCAAGCTTCTAAGTTAGGTTTAATAAAATTTGATTTTATTTTGACTTTTCTTTATTGATTTCAAGAGTCTGACTTGATAAGAGCTTAAGGAAAAATAGTTATTGTGCAGCATACATTACCCTGAGTGCAAAGTACATTTGCATACATTAATGTTCAACTGTGTAATTAAATATGCTAACATAGTAATTACCTGTTCCAATTATGACACATAATTAGTATAAGTGCATATAATTATGTAGTTACATGAAATATCCATGTGATAATAAAAAAAAACAACTTATAGTATTATTGAAGATGAAAGTGGAAAATTAAATAATACAGTGAATTAAATTTAGAGAAAATACCCATGGCTCTCACAATATGCTCTGTATTTCTCTTCCTTATTGATTATTGTTTGTATAGCTGAGTTAATTCTTACTAAATTTTTAATAGTTACAAATGAAAGAAAGGAGAAAATAAGTTCAAAATATTGGATTAAGTAATTGAGGATTTAAGACTGAATTTTGCATTAAGGATCTCACGATCTGAGCAACAATCATGTTCAGGTCTTGTTTTTGCTGACTGTATAGAGCTTCTCCATCTTCAGCTGCAAAGAAGAGAATCAATACGATTTTGATATTGACCATCTGGTGATGTCCATGTATAGGGTCTCTTGTGTTGTTGGAAGAGGTTGCTTGCTATGACCAACGTGTTCTCTTGTCAAAACTCTATTAGCCTTTGCCCTGCTTCATTTTGTATACCAAGGCCAAACTTGCCTGTTACTCCAGGTATTTCTTGTCTTCCTACTTTTGCATTCCAATCTTCTATGATAAAACGGACATTGTTTTGGGGGTTAGTTCTCTAATGTAAAGAGCTGACTCATTGGAAAAGACCTCAATGTTGGGAAAGATTGAGAGCAGGAGAAGGGAGCAACAGAGAGGAGATGGTTGGATGGCATCACTGACTCAATGGACAGGAGTTTGAGCAAATTCAGGGAGATAGTGAAGGAGAGGGAACCCTGACAGGCAGCAGTCCATGGGGTCACAAGGAGTTGGACATGACTTAGCAACTGAACAGTAACTAGAAGGTCCTGTAAGTCTGCATAGAATTGGTCAACTTCAGCTTCTTTGGCATTAGAGGTTGGGATACAGACTTGGATTACTGTGATGTTGAATAGTTTACCTTGGAAATGAACTGAGATCATTAGGTCATTTTTGAGATTGCACCCAAGTACTGCATTTTGGACTCTTGTTGACTATGAGGGCTACTCCACTTCTTCTAAGGAATTCTTGCCCACAGTAGTAGATATAATGTTAGTCTGAATTAAAGTCTCCCTTTCCCACCCAGTTTTGTTCACTGATACCTAAGATATCAATGTTCATTCTTGTCATCTCTTGCTTGACCACCTCCAAAATTTACCTTGACTCATGGACCTAATATTCCATGTTCCTATGCAATATTGTTTTATACAAGATCAAACTTTACTTTCACCACCAGACACACCCACTTCTGAGCATTGTTTCCCACCTTGGCTCAGTCTCTTCATTCTTTCTGACACTATTAGTAATTGACCTCCACTCTTCACCAGTAGCATATTGCACACCCTTCAACCTGCGGGGCTCATCTTCCAGTGTCATCTTTTGCCTTTTCACACTGTTCATGGGATTTTCATGGTAAGAATACTGTAGTGATTTGCTATTCATTCCTCTGTTGGACCACGTTTTGTCAGAACTCTTCACTATGACCTGTCTGTCTTGGGTGGCCCTACACTGCATGGCTCATGCACTCATTGAGTTACACAGTCCCCTTCACCATGATAAGGCTGTGATCCACGGAAGTAGGGAAAACCACTAGGCCATTCAGCTATGACCTAAATCCATTATAATCATACAGAGGATGTGATGAATAGAGGATTTCCCAGGTGGTGTTAGTGGTAAAGAACTTGTCTGCCAGTGTAGGAGACATAAGTGACATGGGTTCCTGACAAATAGATTCAAGGGATTAGATATTTTACACATATTGCCTGAAGAACTATGGATGGAGGCTAGTAACACTGTACAGGAAGCAGTGGCCAAAATAATCCCAAAGAAGAAGAAATGCAAGAAGGCAAAGTGGTTGCCTGAGGAGGCTTTACAAATAGCTGAGGAAAGAAGAGAAGCTAGAAGCTAGGGAGAAAGGGAAAGATATACCCAACTAAATGCAGAGTTACAGAGAATAGCAAGGAAAGATAAGAAAACTTTCTTAAATAAACAATGCAAAGAAATAGAGGAAAACAATAGAATGGGAAACACTAGAGACTACTTCAAAAAAATTGGAAATATCAAAGGAACATTTCATTCAAGGATGAGCACAATAAAGAACAGAAATGGTAAGGATCTAACAGAATCAGAAGAGTTTAAGAATAAACGGAAGGAATCCATGGAAAAACTGTGCAAAAAGGTCTTAATGACTTGAATAATTTCAATGGGGTTGTCACTCACCTAGAGCTAGATATCCAGGAGTGTGAAGTCAAGTGGGCCTTAGGAAGTGTTACTATGAACAAAGCAAGTGGGGGTTATTGAACACTTAAAGCTATTTAAAATACTAAAAGCTATTTAAAATACTAAAATCTAGGTTCAATGCACGATGCTGGATGCTTGGGGCTGGTGCACTGGGACGACCCAGAGGGATGGTGTGGGGAGGGAGGAGGGAGGAGGGTTCAGGATGGGGAACACATGTATACTAATTAAATAGTTTTCTATTAAAGAAAAAAAAATAGAAAAAAAAAGATTAAAAAAAAACAAAAAACAAATGATGATTTGGAATAAAAGGAACCTTTATACGAAAAAATAAAATAAAATAAAATACTAAAATCATCTTCTGTATAATTGTAATGGATTTAGGTCATAGCTGAATGGCCTAGTGGTTTTCCCTACTTCCGTGGATCACAGCCTTATCATGGTGAAGGGGACTGTGTAACTCAATGAGTGCATGAGCCATGCAGTGTAGGGCCACCCAAGACAGACAGGTCATAGTGAAGAGTTCTGACAAAACGTGGTCCAACAGAGGAATGAATAGCAAATCACTACAGTATTCTTACCATGAAAACCTCATGTTAAAGAGCTACACTCAAATGTCAGCAAATTTGGGAAACTCAGTAGTGACCACAGGACTGGAAAACGTTAGTTTTTATTATAATCCCAAAGAAGGGTAATACCAAAGAATGTTCAAAATACTATAAAATTTCACTCATTTCACATGCTAGCAAGGTAATGCTCAAAATCCTTTAAGCTAGGCTTCAGTAGTATGTGAACCATGAAATTCGAGATGTACAAGCTGGCTTTCAAAGAGCAGAGGAACCAGAGAGCAAATTTCCAGCATCCATTGGATCATAGAGAAAGCAAGGGAATTCCAGAAAAGCATATACTTCTGCTTCATTGACTACACTCTGTGGATCACAACAAACTGTGAAAAATTCTTAAAGAAGTAGGAATGTCAGACTACCTTACTTGTCTCCAGAGAAACCTATATGTTCATCAAGAAGCAACAGTTAGAACTAGGCATGGAACAACTGACAAGTTCAAAATTGGGAAAGGAGTATGACAAAGTTGCATACTGTCACAATGCTTATTTAACTTATATGCAGATTGCATCATGCCAGATGCTGGGCTGGATGAGTCACAAGCTAAATAAAGATTGTTGGGAGAAATATCAACAGCTTCAGATATGCGGATTTTACCACTCTAATGGTAGTAAAATAAAGGGAAACTGAAGAGCCTATTGATGAGGGTGAAAGAGGAGAGTGAAAAAACTGGCTTAAAACTCAACATTCAAAAAACTAAGATCCCATCCCTTCCTGACAGATAGAAGGAGGAAAAAATGGAAGCAGTGACAGATTTTCTTTTCTTGTACTTCAAAGTCACTGCAGACAGTGACCCCAGCCACAAAATTAAAAGATGTTTGCTCCTTGAAAGAATATTTATGACAAACCTACAAAGCATATTAAAAAGTAGAAACATCACTTTGCCAACACCGGTCCATGCAACCAAAGCTGTGTTTTATTCCAGTAGTCATGTATGGATGTGAGAGTTAGACCATAAAGAAGGCTGAGCACCAAGGTTTTGATGGTTTCAAATTGTGGTGCTGCAGAAAACACTTGAGAGTCCCTTGTACTGCAAGGAGATAAAACAGTAAACCCTAAAGGAAATCAATCCTGAATATTCATTGGAAGGACTGATGCTGAAGCTCCAATACTTTGGCCATCTCATGCGAAGAGCTAACTCTTTGGAAAAGAATGAAATGATGGGACAAATTGAAGACAGAAAAGGGGGCAGTAGAGGATGAGATGGTTATACAGCATCACCAACTCAACAGACATGCATTTAAACAAACTCTGGGAGATAGTGAAAGACAGGGAAGCCTCAGGAGATGCAGTCTATGGAATCTCAGAGAGCCAGATCCAATTTAAGGACTAAAAACAATAACAATTTAGAATTTATGTGATTATACAAAACACTCAGAATAATTAGTTTCCCAACAGAAAGATATAAAGTTTCCTAGTGTCATCAGTTACCAACAGGAGTCATGACGTAACTGATTTTAGAAACATTAAGATGGATCATTCTAAGATTAAAAGAATTATCTTTAATAAAATGTAGATATCAGTGAAAGACTTTATTTTCTTGGGCTCCAAAATCACTGCAAACAATGACTGCAGCCATGAAATTATGAGACACTTGTTCCTTACAAAAAAAAAAAAAACTATGACTAATCTAGACAGTCTATTAAAAGGCAGAGATAACACTTTGCCTACAAAGGTTCATATAGGCAAAGTTATGGGTTTTCCAGTAGGCATGTATGAATATGCAATTGGATCATAAAGAACACTGAGTCCCAAAGAATTGATGCTTTTGAACTGTGTGTCAGAATCTTGAAAGTCCTTTGGACAGCAAGGAGATCAAACCAGTCAATCCTAAAGTAAATTAGTCCTCAATATTCATTGGAAGGACTGATGCTGAAGCTGAAGCTCCAATACTTTGGCCACCTGATTTGAAGAGCCGACTCATTAGAAAAGACCCTGATGCTGGGAAAGAGAAGACAGGAGGAGAGGGGGATGACAGAGGACAAGATGGTTGGATGGCATCACCAACTCAATGGACATGAGTTTGAGCAAGCTTTGGGATATGGTGAAGGACAGGGAAGCCTGGTATACTGCAGTCCATGGGGTCGCAAAGAGTTGGATATGACTGACCAACTGAACAACAAAAGATATCTAGGTAAATCAATTCATTTATTTATCTAGAAGTTTCTTTAATAGAATATTACCCTGCTTACTGTGAGATTTTTATGGGCAATGCCTGTGTGTGTGTGTTTTTGCTTTTTTTAATTTTTTTATTTAATAACCATAGTGAGAAACTTGTGAAAAGTGCTTGCAACTTTCTTTGAGGTAAAATCATGGAAGCTATTGCTTAAAGCACATGCATGCATGCTAGACCACTTCAGTCGTGTCTGCCTCTGCGATCCCATGGACCATAGCCTGGCAGGTTCCTCTGTCCATGGGGTGCTCCAGGTAAAAATACTGGAATGCTCTCCTCTAGGGTATCTTCCTGACTCAAGGGTCAAAATCACATCTCTTGCCTCCTGCATTGACTGGTAGGTTTTTTACCACTAGCTCCACCTGGAAATCCCACTTATAGTGCCAATTAAACAATAATAATAATGAATATATGTATATAATAATCAGTTAATATAAACATACAACCTGAACTATCACAATGTTGTAAATGACTATCCTTCAAAAAAATAATTGCATTTCAATAATTAGAAATATATAAACATACACATTTATATAAATTCATGTTGTATAATTAGGTAATTTATTTAATTAACTCATAAATATGTGAAACCATGTAGAAATAACTCTTGGCCATATTCATGTGCTCATTCCTCTGTTAGAGTAGACTTAGAATTGTCTCTCAGGGAAAAAGTACAGACTGATGTATGATGCCCTCATATTAAGTTATCCTAAATGGCCTATTCCATATTTTTACAAGCATATCAACCATAGCTCCTGGAAGTTATACAGTGTGACTCTGTCCTTAATTGACACACAAGATGTTGCTATATCAAGTGCTTGTCAGAAAAGTATAACCCTTTGATAAATCACCCCCAAGCTTATCTGAATATTTATTGAGAATTGCCCAAAGGAGACCCATCCATTCTGTTCTCTAGGTAGCATGCATTCCACATTTAATCAAATCTTGAGGAGGCAGCATATTTAAACCACATTGAGTTAACCTGTCATAGAATTGCTTTTATGGAACTGTACTTTTTTTATGCCTGTGACATTGACCTTCATTTTGAGCTGTAAAGACTCAACCTGGAAATGTCAGAGAAAAATAAAAGGAGAAATTTCCTATGTCAGCTTGCACAGGATGTCAATGCACAAACAGTTCTGGAGTGTATTGGGTTCAAGGGTCTGAAGAGAAAGTAAGCAACAATTATCAGCATTAAAGTATCTTCTAGGTTTGGCAAAAGCCCACTGTGAATATAATGTCCTCTGAACACTGCATAAAGGGTCTGAGCAGAATGTAAATATTAAAAAAAAATAGGATCATTGCTTCATAAGAACTTGTTACATAGGCAAGGGGCCATAACACATAATAAATACACACATGTTAAGTCTCAATCCACAGTCCATTGTAGGACCTTCAATCTTTCTACTGTCTTTCTTCATAGTTAGCAGGTTTCTTGTTGAGTTCCTTAGAAATGTGGAACTTTTCACATTTTCAGCTTAACACCATACTGAATTGCTCCTGTGTTTCTCGTTCCATCTCATATTGGTGATTTTTTATTTAATATGAGATTTATAAGTGATCTGCAAAAAGTTGCTAAGAATATGAGTGTAGTCTTAATTAACAATTCAGTGTTACATGTAAACATAGTGACTCATTTTTTAAAATATTCAGTGTGCTCTAAAATGTGCTATTTTGCTCTACATTTTGTCTTCCAGTATTTCAAAGTGTAGATCTCACTCTTGAAATATATTAACTATGTCCTCCTCAAACAAAATATGTTGCATAGGGTTTAGGATTCAGACAGAGCCTTTGGATGTTCAAAAGCAGCAATAATATCCTGTGGCTATTAGAACTTGGCAAATTTGTGGAGTTAATGTTATCAGCATTCTTCTGACATACTGTTGGTTCACAGCACTTGGTTTACCCAAAGCAGTTCATCATACGTCAGTTTTGTGAAATAGTAATCATGCTAGAGTTTATGATCATGGAAAGTACTTTTGCTAATTTTGTAGCTATTAAAATAAGAACAGGTAATCAGCTAGTGTAATTCATATTATATCACAAATCTTTTAACTACTTATTCCGTCTTCAAACATGACCCACAGTGAAAAACATTGAACTTAGAACAGTGAATACTACCAATGCATCTGTTTGTTCTAATCAAAGAATCTTGACTTTATCTTATTCAAAATTCCTAATCATATTATTCAGAAATCATAAGTGTCTAATAATCTTTAAAAACTAATCAACAAATAATGTATATATACAGTAATCCAAGCAGCTATAAGCACTTTATGTATTAACTAATCTGAAGATGACAAGACCATTCTAGATTCTATTCTTATCATCAGCATTGTACAGAAGAAACAGAAGAAATGAGAGATGGATTGATTCAAAGCCACGCATTAACAAGTGGAAGCGGTAGAATTATAACCTGGTATAAGATATGAAATCTACACTATCAGAAGGTAGGTTTCCTGTGCTTAATCATCATTCCACTTGGTCATTGAACACTATTTCCAGAACTATACTTTATACATAAAAGTTTTTTCAAGTAAGGCAAACTTCTTTTATTTCTGGATTATACTAATTTTTATTTTACATATTTTAGTTCAAGCCCACCTGCAGAGGTACTGTGACTTTCTTTTCTGTGCATAGGGAGTTAGTTTTTGCCTTTTGTAATTGATTAGTAGAAACAGACGAGGAGAAGGGGATGACAGAGGATGAGATGGTTGGATGGCATCACCAACTCAATGGACATGAGTTTGAGCGAGTTCTGGGAGTTGGTGACAGGGAACCTGGTGTGCCTACAGTCCATGGGGTCGCAAAGAGTCAGACATGACTGAGCGACTGAACTGAACTGACTGAATTAATCACTCAGTAATAAGATATAAACACACATGTTCAGTGTTCTCTGTCAACTAGTTTATCTTTAACCCATAAATCATAATCTGTCTAGGCTTCTGTGATAAGGATTCAATGAAATCATGGCAATTTTGCATTTATTTTATAAAATAGCCACAGCCACCCACTACTTTTCGAGAAACTGAATTTCAGTTTTGCACAGAAGAGAAATTCTATTACTTGTTAATAAACACTCATTACTTATTTTGAATAGTGTTTTGGTGTCTGGTGCTTTTTAAATTTTTCCTTAGAAAGCAAGTTTATGTAAAACAAATCTTACCTGTAAATAGATGTAGGGCTTCCCCTGTGACTCAGCAGTAAAGAATCTGCCTTCAATGCAGGAGCCATGGGAGATGCAGGCTTGATCCCTGGGCCAGGGAGATCCCCTGGAAGAGAGCATGGCAACCCCCTCTCAGTATTCTTGCCTGGAGAATCCCATGGACTGAGGAGTCTGGTGGGCTACAGTTCATGGAGTCGCAAAGAGTCAGACATCACTGAAGTGACTTAGCACACAAACAAATAGATGTTACGAATTAGAAAAGATTCTTGGCACTCAAAATACATACATTCTGAAATAGAACACTGAACATAATGCAGAAGGAGATTCATATTCCTTTTGACATTTTCATTCCATCACTAACTTTTCAGTTCTATCACTAACTTTTCTTTAAGGGTTATGATGAAAGGTAGAGTTAATATAGAAGTGTTTTATTACAGAAAATGGAAAGTATGCAAAAGTTACAAAGCAAAGAATACTAATACCAGACAAGAGCACAGGCTACATGTATTGTTGTAGCCATGTGTTCCGGGAAACAAATTCACTCAGAAGGACAATGCAGAGAGTGGAGTGCAGTTTATTACATTGGCAGGCCCAAGGCAGAGTTTCCTCTTAGCCAAGGACCCCGACCACGTTTTGTGAAAACCTTATATACCCTAAGTGTACGTGCTCAAACCCACCTCCCTAAATTCTCTGAAACTAGTCTGAACAAAGGAAAAGAAAGATACAATCAAAATTAACCTGGGATTCGTATGCCTTAAACCCATGATTCGTGTGCCTTAAGCCTAGGTAGTTAATAGTGGACAATTATCAATAGGCCTGTGGTCATACCCCAATAAGCATAATAGAATTTATGATTCTATTCGATTACACAGATAAGTAGGGTATTCTTTTAGGCGATGGAGAGTCTAGGTACAAGTCCTGGAGCTCTTCCATCCAGGGGGCGGGGGTCTGGTTTTCTAGTTGGTATATCATTTCCATAGATACTGGGCATATAGCTCAAAGTCCACAGTCCGGCCCAAGGTGGAGTCCTGCTTTCAAGATGGAGCATGTTTTGTCTGTTTCTTCCTTCAGTATATGCCAACAGTGATTGAGAACAAAAGTTGTTCAAAAATTTTGTCTCAATTTCTCATGTTTGTGAGATTCTTTACCAGCTGTGCTATTAGGGAAGCCCCTGTGAGAGAATAAAGACTGACAATCTTACACTATAGTATTTTCACCAAAGCTTTGCCAGGCTTTTGATGACATTTATAGTCATGTTGCTGAGGGGGTATGGAATTGTCCAGTGGACTTTCTCCAGTAACTTAGGAGGAAATAATCATTTTCCGCTGTCCCTGTAAATCCTTGTTTCCCTAAATTCATAAAATCCTTACTAGACACCTCTGCATTTACAATGTAGTCGTCACTTGTTGCTGCTGTGTAGTTGCTAAGTTGTATCTGACTTTATGACCCCCCTGGACTGTAGCCCATCAGGCTCCTCTGTCGATCGGATTTTCCAAGAAGAATACTGGAGTGAGTTGCCATTTCCTCCTCCAGGGAATCTTCCCAACCTGGGGATCAAACCCACATCCCCTGGACTGCAGGTAGATTATTTACCACTAAGCCACCTGGGACATCCTCTAACCATCATAGCAGGACATAACTGTTTTTAGTATTTCAATGCCTAACACAGATGACAGTGTACTCAGAAATATTTTTGCTATATTATAAAGAGTTTGGTTGATATTTTTTAAATCAGTGAAAAGGTAATATACATATATATTACTTATTTCAATCCCTAATTGGTATATCATTCTTATCATTTTTATTTGATTTGGATAATTTAAAATTTAACTTTCTTAAATTTCTCTTATACATGTTTAAAACTTTACTTGGAGTAAAAGATTTATCACATATTAGCTAAGACAAAAATATGCCCTACTACTTTCTACTGATGCTCTCATAAAATCATGATGAGCAAGCAAGCTAGGTTGCTTCAGTCCTGTCCAACTGTGTGTGACCCCATTGACTGTGGCCCTCCAAGCTTCTCTGTACATAGGATTCTCCAGGTGAGATCCTGCACTGGGGTGCCATGCCCTCCTGCAGGGGATCTTCCTAACCCAAGGATCAAATCCCTGTCTCTTATATCTCCTGCACTGGCAGTCAAGTTTTTTACTACTAGCACCACCTTGTTACAAATATACCAGCAAACTATTTGAAGTGAATTCGCATGCTCATTGTAACAAGCAGAATAGCTGTGGGATTGATGCCAAGTGGAACAGAAACCTATAGGAGGCATCATGGTTTTATTCATGACCCAACATTTTAACAAGACTGGTATATTTTTTCCTATTACTCCCTTCCGCCATCCACAGCACGTGTGTCTTTTCCTCAGGCTGGTTCTCCTGATGATTGCAAGAAAACTATAGTAGCTCCAGAGCACAAATTCAAGTGAGAGGGTTTAGAACAAAAATTTTCTACCTTTTTTTAAATTGAAGAATCTATTTCCCAGAAAACTTCTATCAAAAATTCCCTAATATCTCATTGGCCTAACTGCCAAGCATACTCATGCCTACACCAATAACTAGAGAGGTAAACTGGTGATTTCAGCCTATCTTGTTGCTGTGGACTGCTTGTGTCCTCAACCATACTCATATGTTGAAACCCTAATCCTTAATATATGATGTTATTTGCAGAGAGGGCTTTCAGGATGTTATTATGATGCAGCCTTTATGATGAGATTAGTGCCCTTAGACACAGGAGATGCAGGTTTGATACCTGAGTTAGGAAGATCCCTTGGAGGATGAAATGGCAACCCACTCCAGTATTCTTGTCTGGAGAATCCCATGACAGAGGAACCTGGTGGTCTACAGTCCTTACAGGGGTCTCAAAGAGTCAGACACTACTGAGCCTGCAGGCATGTGAGAAGAGATACAGGTACTCCCTTAGTGGCTCAGTGGTTAAGACTCTGTCCTCCCAATGCAGGGGGCTTGGGTTTGATCCTGGTCAGGAAACTAGATTCCACATGTCTCAGTTGAGTTTGTGTTTAACAACTAAGAGTTCACATGCTGCAACTAAAGATCCTGCATGTTGCAAAGGAGACCGATGATCCTGTGTGCTATAATTAAAACCAAGGTCAGCCAAACAAATAAATTTATTTATATACACACACACACACACAGATATTTGTGTATACATATATAAATAATATAGATATTTCAATTATTTTATTAAATATGTTATATATTTATATATTGTTTATTTATTTACATATAATATATATAAAAAGATATAAGAGAACTGGTTTCTCACTCTGTTTTCTGCCATGTGAGGAAATATCAAAAAGGTGACTGACTGTAAGTCAGCAAGAGAACTCTCACCAGATCGAATCTGCCAGCACTTTGATCCTGGACTTCTTGGCTTTAAGAACTGTAAGAAATAAATGTTTTCTATTTAAGTAACCTGGTCATCATATTTTTGTTATAGAAATTTGAATTAAGACAGCCATGCACCCTTTGATACTTGGGATTATAACTGCAAGCAATGGCTCTGGACAAAAGTGCAGATTGATAAAACCATGGATCTCTCAAGAAGGGAATCATCTCAAGAATGGAGCTTATGCACAGCTGAGCAGAAAAGGAGACTAAGCCTGAGTTTTTAAATTCTATAAACCTCCAAACCAATCCTGGACTGTTCACCAAAGAATTATATTGTATGCCAGAGTAAGTTACTGACTGTTTAAATATCATAATTATTCATAGCCCTAATTAATGCATAACTGATATGATAACATGAGAAATTTACAAGCATATCTTGTTTTATTGAACTTTGCAGATAATGTAGTTTTTACAAATTGCATCAAGCAAGTTTATCAACACTATTTTCCCAACAGGTTTTTCTCACTTTGTGTCTCTGTGTCATATTTTGATAATTCTTGCCATATTTCAAATGTTTTCATTACTATTGTATTTGTTATGGTGATCTTCATTCAGTGATATTTGATGTTACTATTGCAAATATATTATAATTCACTGAAGTTTCAGATAATACCTAGCATTTTAAATAATAAAGAAATTTTTAATTAAGATGTATTCATTTTTTAGACAAAATGCTATTGTATGCTTAATAGATTATAGTATAGTGTAAATGTAACTTTTATATGCACTTGGAAACCAAAAAGTTCATTTGACTTAATTTATTACAGTTTTGCTTTATTGTGGTGGTCTGGAACCAAATCTATAATATCTCAAAGATGTGCCTGTATAAATGCCTATGTAAGTATTGTGTTACTTAACCTAAAAGGTCATATAGATTTCATAATAAAGTTTTATTAAAAAATATAGTATTTAACAATCTTAATTCACTACCAGAATGGAAATGTTTGAAACTGTAGAATTCTTTGTATTCTTGATTAATAACATTTTTTCACTGTTATAGAGTTGGGAATTTTTAATAACTACTGAAATGGATATTAATTAATATTTCCTCAGGAGAAATATAGTTCAAAAATACACTGAACCATTTCATCATACATATTTATGACTTATTTAAATACAATTAAATTTTCTGTTTCTCCTGCAGCCAATGATTAATATTTCAGATAAGTTTATCAAGTCATTTTTCAATATGTAAAACTCCCTATATAAAACCTCAAACCAAATAATTGAATAAACCAAAATTATTCCCTGTACTTCTCTTCAATACAACATACTTCACTCTACTGAGTACCAAAAAATAAATCCTTATCACAGTTAATGCCTTAAAGAGCCATTTTTTGTCATTTCAACTTAATTATCATTGCTTTCTCTTATTTTGGTGAAAGAGAAATTGGTGAATGGAATGTGATGAAACTTAAATTTTGTTATTTTCATTCTTTCCAAATGAATTCATATTTAAAACTTCCCAAATATATTCAGATTGTATTAATAATATTGACTTCAATCTTTTAAAAATCATGACTAATATTTTTGTACTAAACATATAGTAACATTTTTAGTGAGGGTACCATCACTGTCAATGTCCTCTTTGCTTAAAACATCATTTTCTATGAAAATGTCCTGAGTATGTGAAGAATAGTGTGTCACTGGAAATCCACTATCCTGATGTGTAGCAGTGAATGAATGTATGCTATTAACATTAGAAGGGACTTTGAAAAAAATGAGATATAATTAATAATTCATATTGGCCTATTACCTGTAGTCATTTAATGTGAAGTAGGAGGTTTATAAACCTCTCAAGTCTTGTAAGGGCTAAGTCATCTTGGTTCACATTCCCTAAGGTCTAAAATTTATGGCTCTTGCAATTAACTGCTTAATAGGTAAAGAGTAACACATCAGATTCAAAATGAAAATTCATTACAAAATATTCAGTGAAAACCTGTTAATCAGATGCAAAGATGTAAAAATACCAGTAAGAAAGTGCTTTGCCTAGCACTTTTGTAAAATTCTTAAACAGTGGAATAATGTAGTATTGTGGACTAAATTTCATGAATTATGCTTCTGATAAATGCGTCTTTAAAGAATGGGTAATGTTTTGGTGCTAAAAGTACATCCTTGAGTTTCAAGAAATCAAAGACTCCCGAGAACAATCTTATTTAGTAAGGTGGTCCTAAGTTCTCACCTTGAAGATATATTTCAAAACTTAATGAATTTGACCTTAATTTTAATGATTGCACAGGATTACAGATGAAGGAAATAAAGTCGAGTGCTCACTCAGTATAGAAAGTATAGTACCATAACACCCATAAAGGTAAGATCATCAAATACTATACCTCAGTGCAAGACTGAATCAGCCTACAAAGCAGAAATAAGCAGTAATTAAACTTTCCTGTTTTGAGTCAGACATTGGGTAAATGAAGAAAAGTAAAAAGGAAATCTTGATTGAAAATGAAGATCTATAAGTCTGCTGTGGATTCATGACAGTATTTAAATTTAAAGTATTTACATTGAAAACACATGGATAATTTAATTTAGTCTCCAATTTACACTGATGTTATACAATTAGTAAAAGGACTGTGGAATATATTTCAGGAGGAAAACAACTTCCTTAAACAATTATTTCAATAAAGTTCCAAGGGACTTTATAAGCCAAAATTCATACAGCACTCAATTAAAATCAAGCAACAAGGAAAAAACAAGGAAAGTGAGTTTGAAGAGAGAACAGGCATTAGAGATGAAAATGTGAAGAATTTAGATATTGACAATATGAGACATATTTTGTTTCCTGGTAGCTCAGTTGGTTAAAAATTGGTCTGTAATGAGAGGCCCCAATTTGAACCCTGGGTCAGAAAGATCTGCTGGAGAAGGGATAAGTTACCCACTCCAGTTTTCTTCAGCTTGCCCGGTGGCTCAGCTGCTAAAGAATCTGCCCTGTAATGTGAGAGACCTGGGTTTGGTCCTTGGGTTGAGAAGATCCCCTGGAGAAGGGAAAGGCTACCCACTCCAGTATTCTGGCCTGGGGAATTCCATGGACTGTATAGTCCACGGGGTTGTAAAGGGTCGGATGTTACTTTCATTTTTGTTATAGTTAAAGGATTTTAAAGAAAAGAGAATTTTGAAAATGTAATGAATCACTTGGAAAATCTATGAGAACAATTGTTAAAATTTGTAACTTGGAAAAGAGCTCAATAGACCGTATGTGTGTGTGTATGAAAAATATATAGCAACAAAGTTAAAGATTTAGAGAATTGGATAAAGAGCATACTAGATGCTACTGAAGAGGACGATCAGTTATTAAAATTTAAATTGAATTATTCAAATTGTCATTAAGGCAATAAAATCACTTAAAATATGAAAGAGGTAAAACAATGTACATGATAATTACAACATATATCTGATCAGAGTTCCTGAAGGACCTTGACAATGACAAATTAAACAATGTTCACAGAAAGATGTTAAAAACCTTTTCAGAATTGCTAAGTAAAACCCCTATGAATTTCAGATTCAGAAAATCCAATGAATCTCAAGATGGATAATAAAATAAACACACACCACAATAAATGGTAAAACTTGACCAAATTCAAAGAAAAGATCTGGGGTAAGTGGACACTGGGGGAGATTGAGCACTGTGAAATCTGTTAAATTAGATGAATGCCATACAATGAGCTGAACAAAATGTGTCTTTGGATCCTGCAGTTGGACATGTCTATTATTTGCTGTTTAGTTGCTCAGTCGTATACAACTCTTTTGTGACCCCATAGACTGTAGCCTGCCAGGCGCCTCTGTCACTGGACTTCTCCAGGCAGGTATACTGGAGTGGGTTGGCATTTCCTTCTCCAGAGGATCTTCCCCACTCAGGGACCAAACCCATGTCTCCTGCATTGGCAGGCGGATTCTTTACCACTGAGCCACCAGGGATATCATTCTGCATAATATTCCTGCATCCGGAGGATTTCTCTTATTTCTTAAATATCATCTCAGTGTTAAAAAGAGAAATTTCATTGCCATTAACTACAAATAAACAAATACAATATAGGTGCTGCCAGTCAGGTAAACTGATGACTTATCACTTAGAAGAGAGAAATATGTGGAGAAAACATCCTGAAGATTGCATTTGATTGTATTTTTTGTTGAGGGGACAGTGGAAGCTTTTTCTGTGGTGGCAGAAATCAATGTCTTTCTAGGACCTGATGCACAGAACTGTTCAAGCTGCTATGTCAGTTTCCCCACTGAAGTTTGGGCTTTGTTCTGAGATCCTACTTCTCCAAGCCAGATTCTAGTTCACTTGGTGAATCTGTAAACCAGAAAATACTATTTAGTAAATAAAATTTATGGTTAAATGTGCAAGAGTAGGTTTCAGTGTTTACTTATAAAAATACCAGTTATTATAGAAATTGACATTCACTGTGATTTCAGCTTTCAGACTCTAACGAAATGAGAATCCGGGATATGTGAGCTGGCTTCTGTTAATTTAAAGAGCATCAGCTATCCCTCTAATACTGGTGTATGGGACTCTAGCAACCTATAGCATAGACTGACAGCATGACTGAAGACAACTCTATTTGAGCATCCATGATGA
>NW_011494772.1:1922072-1924078 GCF_000754665.1 Bison bison bison | reverse complement strand
AATTCCATATATATGCGTTAGTATACTGTATTGGTGTTTTTCCTTCTGGCTTACTTCACTCTGTTTGACAAAAAAACCATAAAGTTGAAGACAAAAAAGAACTGGCTAACTGGCTCTTCTAAGTATACTGAGAGCTTACAGTATGAAACTAAAGAATACTGTAATTTCAACTCAAAGAATATTATGAGAAATAGGTACTTTCTATGATTATGCAAAAACAAAACAAGCAAACAAAAAACCTAAACATTTCTTCTAGTTTTAGGGCTAAAATAGCTACAAGTCACAAATAAATTAAACTGAAAATAAGTTTAATCCCTAATCCCACTGTATCTCTGATGTAACAGGACACTGTTATGGAGAGAAGGAGACTTTTAGAATTAAGAAAGAAACCCATGTTAGAATATAAAAGATGGAATTTATGAGTATCTTAAACATCTAAATCCCCACATTGAGCTTTATTTCTATCATAAGTAGCCTTTACTCCCCAGTCCCACAGGTTTTCTTCCTGCTGTACTAGAAAACCTTAAGACAGTCTTGCAAAGGAGAAACCAGTTCTCCTTATGCTCCACATGTAATGCCAGTCACTGTTCCTAAAATAGAGTAAGATTCCAGAATTTCCTCCTTGTGAAATACAAGGTTTCGATTCTGAGAGAAGGAGGCCCAAGTGCCAAATAACTGCTACTTTTATATGAATCAAAATTCTGAAAATAGGTACAGATACGGATGGCATTGAAACAGAGAGGAATATATTTTATATAAGATTGAATTTATGATTCCAGATGAAAAGATCAAAAGTTCTGAATGTGATAGGCAAGATTTCAGAATTGTGAGTAGTTTCTAATTATTTCCTGGTAGGTTGAGTAGAACCTGAATTGTATAGCAGATTACAATAAATGAAATTGAGATACCAAAGTTTCCCTGATCTAATATGGAGACAGTAACCTAAGGATTTAGAGTGATAGGAACATTGAAGTAGAATCACCACAAATCTTCTACTCATCTCCCTCTCAATGACACTCTAGTAGGAGGCACAGAAATCACTCCCTTCATCATGACTTAGATCACACATTGCTGAAGAGGAATGCCATGTTGTAGGAAGAGGGGGTGGGGGGCTTCAGGGCCACAAGAGTGGACTTCTGTGTAACACTAGGAAAAGAACTGTCCGAGGAGACATGTGCTGACAAAGCAAGACCCTTTATTGGAAGAGGGCACTGGGGCAGAGAGCAGCAGGGTAAGGGAACCCAGGGGAATTGCTCTGCCACATGGCTCCCAGTCTCAGGTTTTATGTTGATAGGATTAGTTTTCAGATTGTCTTTAGACAATCATTCTGAATCAGAGTCCTTTCTGGTGGTGCATGCATTGCTCGACCAAGATAGATGCTAGCAAGAGACACTCTGGGAGGTGGAAGGACACGTGGTGTCTCCTTTTGACCTTTCCCAAACACTTCTGGTTGTTGGTGGCTTATTAGTTCCATTTTCCTTACCAGGACCTCCTGTCATAAAACAACTCATGCAAATGGTTACTAGAGAGCCTGGCCGGGGTGGGCAGTTTTAGTCAGTGTGCTTCCCCTAACACCCCGCCTCCCAGAGAGACTTCATACTCAAAATACTTCTTGGAAATCTGGGTGATGGTCTCTTTCTTCTGTAACTTCTTCCTAATGCGCATGGACATAGTCCTGTCTAGCAGAGCAGAAGTCTCTCTCTACCTGATCTAAGTTGAAGTGTTCCATATCTGAAACTAGCTTCTACCCTTGTAGTAACATCAGTTTGGCTTGAAACTGCTGGAGTCTGCTGGAGATAAACTTTGTAAGGAGTTGGAATATGCAGGGGCCAAATAGGAGACCTAATAAGATAATTATCACTGGCCCCAGAAATGGCAGGCTCCAAGAAGGGAAAGAAGGAGAAGTCCATACACCTCTGTTCAGTTCATTTCAGTCACTCAGTCGTGTCTTTGTGACCCCATGGACTGCAGTACACCAGGCTTCCTTGTCCATCACCAGATCGGAA
>NW_011494772.1:1920568-1921972 GCF_000754665.1 Bison bison bison | reverse complement strand
GACAGCGGAAGCTTTTTCTGTGGTGGCAGAAATCAATGTCTTTCTAGGACCTGATGCACAGAACTGTTCAAGCTGCTATGTCAGTTTCCCCACTGAAGTTTGGGCTTTGTTCTGAGATCCTACTTCTCCAAGCCAGATTCTAGTTCACTTGGTGAGTCTGGAAACCAGAAAATAGTATTTAGTAAATGAAATTTATGGTTAAACTTGCAAGAATAGGTTTCAGTGTTTACTCATAAAAATACCACTTATTGTAGAAATTGATGTTCACTGTGATTTCAGCTTTCAGACTAAAGAAATGAGAATCCAGGATATGTGAGCTGGCTTCTGTTAATTTAAGATGTCCATCAGCAGATGAATGGATAAGAAAGCTGTGGTACATATACACAATGGAGTATTACTCAGACATTAAAAAGAATACATTTGAATCAGTTCTAATGAGGTGGATGAAACTGGAGCCTATTATACAGAGTGAAGTAAGCCAGAAGGACAAACACCAATACAGTATACTAACGCATATATATGGAATTTAGAAAGAAGGTAACGATAACCCTGTATACGAGACAGCAAAAGAGACACAGATGTATAGGACAGCTTTTTGGACTCTGTGGGAGAGGGAGGGGGGGGATAATTTTGGAAGAATGGCATTGAAACATGTATAATATCATATGAGAAATGAATCACCAGTCCAGGTTTGATTCAGGATACAGGATGCTTGGGGCTGGTGCACTGGGATGACCCAGAGGGATGGTATGGGGAGGGAGGTGGGAGGGGGTGTTCAGGATTGGGAACACGTGTACACCCATGGCAGTTCATGTTGATGTATGCAAAACCAATACAATATTGTAAAGTAATTAGCCTCTAATTAAAAATAAATAAATAAAAGCCATCTCCCCCCACCCCCAAAAAAAATAAAAATAAAGAGCATCAGCTATCCCTTTAATACTGGTATATGGGACTCTAGCAACCTATAGCATAGACTGACAGCATGACTGAAGACAACTCTATTTGAGCATCCATGATGAGTTGTAAATTGAGAGCATGTCCTTGGGAGATCTCATTGGCTTTTGCCAAAAATATCATAAAGTTGACGACAAAAAAGAACTGGCTAACTGGCTCTTCTAAGTATACTGAGAGCTTACAGTATGAAACTGAGGAATACTGTAATTTCAACTCAAAGTATATTATGAGAAATAGGTACTTTCTATGATTGTGCAAAAACAAAACAAGCAAACAAAAAACCCCTGAACATTTCTTCTAGTTTTAGGGCTAAAATAGCTATAAGTCACAAATAAATCAGACTGAAAATAAGTTTAATCCCTAGTCCCACTGTATCTCTGATGTAACAGGACACTTTGGAGAGAAGGAGACATTTAGAATTAAGAAAGAAACCCATGTCAGAATATA
>NW_011494772.1:1919610-1919816 GCF_000754665.1 Bison bison bison | reverse complement strand
TTGTGACCCCATGGACTGCAGTACACCAGGCTTCCTTGTCCATCACCAACTACCAGAGCTGACTCAAACTCATGTCCATTAAGTCGGTGATACCATCCAACCATCTTATCCTCTGTCATCTACTTCTCCTACCACCTTCAATTTCTCTCAGCATCAGGGTCTTTTCCAATGAGTTAGTTATTCTCATCAAGTGACCAAAATGTTGG
>NW_011494772.1:1918475-1919236 GCF_000754665.1 Bison bison bison | reverse complement strand
TTCTCCAACACTACAGTTCAAAAGCATTAATCCTTTGGCACTCAGCTTTCTTTATAGGCAACTCTCACATCTGTACATGACTACTGGAATAACTAAAGGTTTGTCTACATGGGCCTTTGTTGGCAAAGTAATGTCTCTGCTTTTTAATATGCTGTCTAGACTAGTCATAACTTTTCTTCAAGGAGCAAGTGTCCTTTAATTTCATGGCTGCAGGGATTTTGGAGCCCAAGAAAATAAAGTCTCTCACTTTTCCCACTGTTTCCCTATTTATTTTCCATGAAGTGATGGGACTGGATGCCATGATCTTAGTTTTTTGAATGTTGTTTTAAGCCAACTTTTTCACTCTCCTCTTTCACTTTCATCAAGAGACTCTTTAGTTCTTTGCTTTCTGCCCTATGGGTGCTGTCATCCTCATATCTGAGGCTATTGATATTTCTCCCAGCAATCTTGATTCCAGGTTGTGCTTCATCCAGCCTGGAATTTCACATGATGTACACTGCATATAAGTTACATAAGCAGGGTGACAATATACAGACTTGACATACTCCTTTCCCTATTTGGAACCAGTCTGTTGTTCCATGTCAAGTTCTAACTGTTGCTTCTTGACCTGCATACTGATTTCTTAGGAGGCAGGTCAAGTGGTCTGGTATTCCCATCACTTGAGAGCAGCTTCTGTCAAACAGCAGTCAGTCCTAATGCCAGGAAAAGAGGGGTAAGTACTACCGCACGATGTATCTTCTGGTGGGTATATACTGGTAAAG
>NW_011494772.1:1916200-1918368 GCF_000754665.1 Bison bison bison | reverse complement strand
TCAGGTTTCAGATTCTCACATCTGTACATGACTACTGGAAAAACTAAAGGTTTGACTGTTGCTGCTGCTGCTGCTGCTAAGTCACTTCGGTCGTGTCCGACTCTGTGTTGACCCCATAGACAGCAGCCACCAGGCTCCCCCATCCCTGGGATTCTCCATGCAAGAACACTGGAGTGGGTTGCCATTTCCTTCTCCAATGCATGAAAGTGAAAAGTGAAAGTGAAGTCACTCAGTCGTGTCCGACTCTTCACGACCCCATGGACTGCAGCCTACCAGGCTCCTCCGTCCATGGGATTTTCCAGGCAAAGTACTAGAGTGGGGTTCCATTGCCTTCTCCAAAAGGTTTGACTACATGGACTTTTGTTGGCAAAGTAATGTCTCTGCTTTTTAATATGCTGTCTAGACCAGTCATAACTTTTCTTCAAGGAGCAAGTGTCCTTTAATTTCATGGCTGCAGTCACCATCTACAGGGATTTTGGAGCCCAAGAAAATAAAGTCTCTCACTTTTTCTATTGTTTCCCTATTTATTTGCCATGAAGTGATGGGACTGGATGCCATGATCTTAGTTTTTGAATGTTGAGTTTTAAGCCAACGTTTTTCACTCTCCTCTTTCACTTTCATCAAGAGGTTCTTTAGTTCTTTGGTTTATGCCCTATGGGTGCTGTCATCCTCATATCTGAGGCTATTGATATTTCTCCCAGCTATCTTGATTCTAGGTTGTGTTTCATCCAGCCTGGCATTTCATATGATGTACACTGCATATAAGTTAAATAAGCAGGGTGACAATATACACCAATTTGGAACCAGTCTGTTTGATCCACGTCAAGTTCTAACTGTTGCTTCTTGACCTGCATACAGATTTCTCAGGAGGCAGGTCAAGTGGTCTGGTATTCCCATCAATTGAGAGCAGCTCCTGTCAAACAGCAGTCAGTTCTAATGCCAGGAAAAGAGGGGTAAGTACTACCGCACGATGTATCTTCTGGTGGGTATATACTGGTAAAGGCAAGGAGGTATTACTCCAGACCAGATCTATGTGGGATGTGACAATACCCTAGGGAGCAAGTTCCTGACGAGAAGGTGGCAGGGATAAATAAGCTTTTTCCCCACATATGAAGTAGGCACCATGACTGGGTTCCAGCTAGGTAACAAAATGAGTTTGCCAAAGGGGAACAGCATTTCCATATGCCTTACAACTGGGACATGGCATAATGGAACAAGGGCAGTCCTTTAGTAGCTGGTTGGCTCTCTCCATCTTTCCTGAGGCTTGAGGCCACCAGGATAAGTGGAGGCGGTATTTGATTCCTAAGCATGTGGCCAGGTTATTGTGGCTATAAATGAGGGTCCATTGTTGCTCTGAAGTGGTCGAGGCAGCACAAACCTAGGCACTATCTCCTTCAGCGGAGCTTTTTGTAGCTTTCTTTATCCTAGTAGGGAATGCTTCAATCCATTCTGTGAACGTGTTAATAAAGACTAGCAAATAAGAGAACGCTTGGGTCTTTGGCATGGCTGTAAAATCCACCTACCAGTCCTCTCCTGAGTATGACCCCCAGTGTTGGACAGGTTTAGTTAGAGGAGGTGGCGAGGGTCTGGTTTTGGTTTATTTCTTCAACAGGTATCACAAATTTGTGTGACCTGTCGAAAAACCTTGGCCAACTGGAGATGAATAGGCTTGAGCAAGGTTTCCAGATTACCTCTTCCAAGATGGGTACTTTTATGTAAGGAGTTAATAATTTTCCATACCTGAGAGTCAGGGAGTATTATTTGGGCCTGATCAGTCTGAAACCACCCATGTGACCCAATCTCCCAGCCCCACTCAGTATATTGGGAATGTTCCTCTGGGGTATAATTTGGAGTCAGGTTTTCCTTGGGGAAAAGGGGGCCGATAGCAGTGATGGGGTAACTTCCCTAGTGGCTCATTTTGCCTCCTGATCAGATTTCCTATTTTCCTGGGCCTCCTTTTCTTGCCCCTTTTAGTGACCCTTGCAGTGGATGACAGCTAATTTAGCAGGAAGTTTGACAGCCTCCAGGAGCCTGAGAATGAGTTCTTTGTGTTTAATATGAGAGCTTTGAGCACTCACCATCCCTCTTTCCTTCCAAACTGCTTGCATGGGCATGCAGGATGAAGAAATCATACTTAAGAGTCCAAATACACATTAATCCTCTTTCCT
>NW_011494772.1:1914617-1916100 GCF_000754665.1 Bison bison bison | reverse complement strand
AAGGTAGAGAGTATTTTGTTTAGGCTCCCACCATAGGGTTAGGTTTTCAGCGGTGCGTACCCCTACAAGGGAATAACAGGGGTCAGAGTTGCTTGCTCGATTTAGAAACCAGGATGAACGGGTGTGGTTTTTGGTTGTCCAGAACAGAATATGGGTTTCTGAGACTGGTTAATAGCATCTGAGGAGAGCCTCATGCTCAGGGATAGGTATAGCATGTCAGTTCTGCCAGAACCTCTAGTTCCCAGACTTTGGGCTAAATCGTAATACTCTAGAGAAATTTCTAGATCCCAGTTTTCTTCATCAGTTCTGACAGTGAACATTACCCCACATCATGAGTTGTTCAGATTTCCCATGGACACCCCTGGTTAGGGAGTCACTTTTTAGACAGATAAGGAAGGTGACTTGGGGAAAGTTAGTCAAGAGAGAAAATAAGGGCTTGGGTGGGATTGCAGATGTTATCATGGGAGTAAATATAGACAGCTGTTGCTGATACCAAGGCATGAAGTTTTTCTCTCTTTTCCTAAAAGGCCATGCCATGACCAGATGAGGTGCGCTGGGTAACAGCATGTAGCTGGGCTGGAAGGTTGGACCATTGATACCCTGGGTTAGGTTGGACATACCCGCAACTTCTACCATTAAGGCAGATCCAGCAAGGGCTGGTTAGGTTGAGTCGAGAAGCAGTGAGGTTTGCAAGCATATATGCATCATTTAGGGAGAGATTAATAGTCGTAGAGGGAGACATGATCAGGAAGAGGAGGAACATCATAGGATGCATTTTATTTATCTGAGGGAGATTTGATGGGGTTCCACCTGAAAAAGAGTCTGAGATCTTCAACAGGTTCACAGGAATAGTTGTCCTCTGGTTTTGGAGTCTCAGTGTTTGTCTCCCCCTCCTATAGGGTTTTATTCCAGAATTGTGGACCCAGGCATATAGAGCCTTCACTTTTACAGCAGTTGAGGGTTACTGGAGCAACTTGATATGGCCCTGTCCATTTCTCAGACAAAAGCTTGGACTCCCTTTTTCTTGCCAGGTGTTTACAAATATTTGGTCCCCCAGCTCTACTTGGGGATTTTTCAAATCTTCCTGTGGTCTAGGGAGGATCTGTTCTCCATATCGTTGGAGTTCTTGCTGAAAACTTCCCAGGTCAATTATATGTTTTAGGAGTGTATTGGCATCCTCATTAAAAAACAAATCAGAAGTTAAGAATGGATGCCCATACATCATTTCATAAGGTCTTTAATAAGAGTGGCCCCTTGGGGGCTGCCTATACCCTCATGAGGGCTATGGGTAGCATATTGATCCGTTATGTTTTTCTTGACATAGTTTGGTCAGAGCCCTTTTAAGAGTCTGGTTGGCTCTCTCCACCTTTCCTGAGGCTTGAGGCCACCAGGATAAGTGGAAGCAGTATTTGATTCCTAAGCATGTGGCCAGGTTCTGGGATATCGTGGCTGTAAATGAGGGTCCATTGTCGCTCTGAAGTGG
>NW_011494772.1:1893808-1913366 GCF_000754665.1 Bison bison bison | reverse complement strand
TAATAGGAGAGCTTCGAGCACTGAGCATCCCTCTTTCCTTCCAAATTGCTGCATGGGCATGCAGGATGAAGAAATCATACTTAAGAGTCCAAATACACATTAATCCTCTTTCCTTCTCCTAATTCCAAAGCTCTTGTCAGGGCAAAAAGTTCAGCTTTCTGGGCTTAGATGTCTGGGGTAAGAGAACCACTTTCCCTAGTTTCTTCTAGGCTCACTCCAGCATATCCTGCTTTCCTCTCTCCTTTTTCTACAAAACGACTGCCATCTGTGCACCATGCTTCCTCTTGTTCAGATAAAGGTGTCTCTGGTGAGAAGAGTATAATTCGTCCATGATTTCCATGCATTGGTGATCCAAAGGGGAAGTAAGGGGATCTGGCATTAATGTGGCTGGATTTAAAGTCTGACAGACTCTCAACTTTATTTCTGGAGTGTCAAGGAGGAAGGCTTGGTACTGGAAGATCCTTCCCCCTGTCATTTATCTATCCCCTTTAGTTTCCAAGACTGCTTCCACCTGGTGAGGTGTATACAGTGTGGTCAGCTTAGGTGCCTCTTTAACCATAAGAGTGGAGGCTGCTACTGCCCAGAAGCAAGAGGGCCACCCTCTGGCCTCCTCGTCTAGTTTTTCTGAGAGGTAAGACATGGGTTGTAATACAGGCCACATCATTTGCCCTAACATCCCAAGAGGAGTTCCTATCCTTTCAGAAACATACAGCCTGAAAGGCTTTTCCAGGTTCAGGAGGCCTAAAGCTGGGGTTGTAGTGATAGACTCTTTTAGGGCGTTAAAGGCAACCTTGCAGTTCTCATCCCAGTCAAGTGGCTCTTCCTCTTTCCCTCTTAACTTCTCTTATAGGGGTCAGGCCAGATTTCCATAACCAGGAATCCAGGTCCTGCAAAACCCAGTCATTCCTAAAACTCCCTTAAGCTGTTTTTTCGTTTGGGGGTATAGGGCATCTAAGATGAGAGATTTCCTCTGGGGGTTGAGCATTCTTTTTCCTCCATAATTATAAATCCAAGGTATTTTACTTGGGTTAAGCTAATCTGAGATTTTTGGGGGGATATTCAATAACACTTTTCATACAGGAAATGTAAAGTTTTAATAGTATCCATTTGAGAGGTGGTAAAATATGGGCTAGCTATGAGCAAGTCATCCATACACTGTGTTAGATTACTGTTTGTTAAAGTTAATTCCCTTAGTTCTTTCCCCAGGGAAGTCCCCAAAATATGAGAGCTGTCCCTAAACCCTTGTGGTAGTTGAGTCTAGCAAAGTTATATGGCCTCCCTGTTCCCAGGTCCCACCACTCAAAGGCAAAGAGTTTTTGGGAATCAGGATGGAGAGGAGTGCAAAAGAAAACATCCTTAAAGTCCAAGACTGAGAAGTACTTAGCATTTCTTGGGAGTTGGGATAGGAGGGTGTACGGGTTTGGGACTATTGGGTGGATGTGAACCATAGCTTCATTAACAGCTCTTAGATCCTGGACTAATCAATAAGATCCATCTGGTTTTTTAACAGGCAAGACTGAAGTAGTACAGGGAGACTCACAGGTGATTAGAATTCCAATATTTCAGTACTTGTTAACTACTGGTCTAAATCCATCAAGAGCTTCTGGTTTAAAGGAATATTGTCTTTTCCAGGGGTAGGGAGCATTTGGCCTAAGAACAATCTTCACTGCTGAAAAATTTATGATTAGGCCAGAGCTGGAGACCTCCTACACCTAGGGCTTGACCTCATCTAAGAAAGGGACAGACTCCTGCTTTTCTACGTCTGGCTGCAAATATTCGGACACTAAGCAAAGCAAATTATCGGCTTCTAGCTTTCCCCATGTCACTCTGGTCTGAAGGCGGCAAAGAAGGTCTCTTTCTAGTAAGGGAGCAGGGAAACAAGGGATGTATAAGAAGGGGTACATTCCTTGCCAACTGCCTACCTTACAATGGAGGGGCTTAGTAAAATTTCAGCTTTAGAGGTTTTCCATCTATCCCAATCACCATTTTAGTCAGGGAGTCTAAAGGTCCTAATCAGAGAAGAGGAACAGAGAAGGCAGCCGCTGTGTCCAAAAGAAAGTTCACATCCTTACCTTCTATTTGTAGAGTCACCCAAGGGTTGAAAGGTGTGATCTCGATCTCACCATTTGCGGGGATTTCTTGAGCTTCTGGGTATCATTAGTCCTGGTTGCCCAGGACTGATACAGAGGGATCTGGTGTAGGGGTCTCCATATGCCTTCCCTTAGGGCGATATGGGCACTCCCCTTTCCAATGCCCACCCTCTCTGCAGTAGGCACACTGGGCACATCTCAGCTGTGGTGGATTTCTAAGAACCTTCTTTTCTTCCTTGCTCTCCCTGTGACTCTCACATAGTGGCAGGATGAATCAAGGCCAGGATTTTAGCTTGTTGTTGGGCCAAGGCTTGGGTCTGAGACGGAAAGGTCTCCTATCCTTTCAGGCTTCCTTTTGCTCCCTTTTGGCTTCCTCTTCCTTGTCCCTATTCAAAAACGCCCTATTTGCCTCCTCCCCCAAATTGGAGATTGGAGTCTCTGGTCCTTTTCCTAGTTTTTGCAATTTTCTCCTTATGTCTGGGGCTTCCTGGGTTATGAAGGAATGGGCTAACAGGACTCTTCCTTCCATACATTTTAGATCTTTCTGGGTAAAGTTTTTAAAGGCCTCTGTGAGTCTTCCCCCCCAAAAGAGCTGGATTTTCATTCTCTCCCTGTGTAACCTCTTTTATCTTATTATAATTAACGACCTTTTGGACACCCTAGATCATTCCCTGTAGTAGGCAAGTAGTGAGGTGTCTTAAGGATGCCTTTCCTGCCCTTGTATTGGGATCCCAATCTGGCTCTGTAGAGGGAATTGCCTCTTCCACAGGGGACAGATTGACATCCACTTGCTGTCTTTCATCAGCCACTTATCTAGCCTGATCCAGGATTCTAGCTTTTTCCTCATCATTACAACACTGGGTGAGGATGACCATTATATCCCTCCAGGTGAGGGAGATGTTAAAGCTAAGACTCTCAAATTCATCCCTAAATTTCTTGGGGTTCTCAGAATACAATTGCTCCCTACATTGGGTAATGTTTTGCATAGAAATAGGAACATGAATGTGCATAGTTCCCCCTCCCCATCTGCTACCTCTCTTAGGGGGCAGATTTTGTCTGAGGATGACCTTTCCTTCTATAGAGAGCAAAGTTCTTCCTAATTGTAATCCCATAGGGGAAGGGACATATGGAGGCAGAGCCCAGGCGACTGTAAGCGACTTCCCTTCAGGTCCTGTGACTTCCGGGCCTAGCCTTCTGACCTCTGGGCTTGTCTGAACTTCCTTTCCCTTTGACCTTCTGCCTGAGCTAAGGAGGTCAAGAGAAGGTCAAGGGGATCTTCTGCTTCAGACCTTGCCAAAAGGACTTTGAAAGGGCATTTATCAAATTCTTCAAGCTTATATTTTCTCTCTTTTTGGGAATCCTGGTAAAGTGCTATAAAGGCCTGGACATAGGGAACCTCCTTGTATTTTCCCTTGTGTTTTCAGCATTGACTGAGCTGTAAAACGGTGTTGAGTCCAGTTGACCCCAACTGGGGCCATTTTTCCCCTCCTTCCAGAAAGTAAGTGGGCCAGTATTGAATACAGTATTTGATAAGTTTTTTTTTTTTTTTTCTTTTTTAGCCCTTCCAGTTGGTATCCCTCCCAGTGGGCCAAAAGACAACCCAGCAGGGTGTCTAAAGGGAAACTAGGCTTATTTCCCATTTTAACAGTGGTATAGTTTATATCTCATTCCCAGGGGACCAGTACTAAAGTGGATGCTCCTATATCTGACTCTAGAGAGATTGTAAACTCTCTCTTGGTCCCAAATTGCCTGATTGTATAAGTGCCACAGGAAATGTTCAGTAGTAAGCACAATCAATGGGGCTATAGGACTGGTCCCAAAAGGGTGTTTAATTTTCACCAAAGACCAGGTGTGATTATACTGAACCCCATCGATCACTTCTATTTGGAAGCATTCAGACATGCTGGATTAAATGGCTGAATTTATAGAAACAGGGCAACCAATGGAGGGCTTCTAATGCACGATTATCTCCCCAAGAACAGAAAGCAAAAATGATGAGGAGAGAGCATAGCCTCTCAGAAAATCTCTTACAAAGACCCAGAACTTCAGGCCTAAGTATTGACAGACAGAGTAAACAAATACCTTGGGTCTTCAAAGAGAGGAAAAGAGGCCAGGTTGAAAGAGAAGGAATGGGGAGAGAAAAGAGGTCTAAGAGCGAGGGAGAGAAAAAGAAAAAAGAATGGCCTTACACATGTCTCCTGCCACCTGCAGATACCCAGATGTTACAGGACTTTTCCCTGGCTTCCAGAGGAGGACTGGAACTTGGCCCAACCAGAACCAAAATTCAAGTTCTCTGCCAAGAGGAGGTGATCAGTCTCCAATCCTCAGCTCAGGCTGAGAACCTTTTACCAGATTCCTGTGTCCAGGACTGGGGGACAGGAAAAAGTAGGATAGGATAGGAGGGGTTGAAAAGAGGGGTGAGATAAAAGTAGTCAACAAAATCTCTTGTTCCTTACCTGATCAGTGCACTCAGGACAATTGTCTGCATCAGGAGGAGACCAGGGACAAACAGGCCCCAGTTGCAGCTGCTTGGTCAGGTCCATTGGCAGGTGAGCTGGTTCTGGAGTACCCCGAGTGGTTGTCAGCACTCGTGAGAGCTGCAGATGTCAGCTGCAGTAAAAACGGGGTCCCTTCATGGTTACCAGTTGTTGTAGGAAGTGGGCCCCCTTCCAGGGCCACAAGAGTGGGCTCTTGTCTAACACTTGGAAAAAGAATTTTCTGAGGAGACATGTGCTGACAAAGCAAGAGACTTTATTGGAAGAGGGCACCCAGGTGGAAAGCAGCAGGATAAGGGAACCCAGGAAAACTGCTCTGTTACGTGGCTCACGGTCGCGGGTTTTATGTCGATGGGGTTAGTTTCCAGGTTGTTTTGGCCAATCATTCTGGCCAAGAGTCCTTCCTGGTGGTGCACACATCAGTCAGCCAAGATGGATGCTAGCGAGAGGGATTCTGGGAGGTGGACGGACACGTGATGTCTCCTTTTGACCTTTCCTGAGCTCTTTCGGTTGGTGGTGTCTTATTAGTTCCATGTTCCTTACCAGGACCTCCTATCATAAAACAACTCATTCAAATGGTTACTAGAGAGCCTGGCCGGGGTGGGTGATTTCAGTCAGTGTGCTTCCCCTAACATCAGCAACATCAAAAAGATGCTAGTGTTGTTTATGATCTAAGATGCTGGCAAAGATGCCCTTGGAAGAGATTACCAAATTTGAATTGGGATGGTTTTATGGACTATATTTTGTTCTCCTGAATCCAGATACTGAAGTCCTAACTCTCCAGTACCTCAAAATGTGGCACTTGGAAATGGGGACATCAAAATGATAACTAAGGTAAAATGAGCCTTATATGAATGGTCTCTATTCAGTGTGACTAGTGTACTTATAAGAAGAGGAGAGGTGAATACAGGCACTTACAGACCAAGGAATGACCCTTTAAGAACACAGTGAGATTTCTACCTGCAAGAAAAGGAATGATGCCTCAGAAGAAATCAAACCTGCTTATACTTGATCTTGGACTTCTAGCCTCCACAATTATAAGAAAATCAATTTCAGTTACTTCAGCCATTCAGTCTGTGGTGATTTTGTTTTGCCAGGCATAGAAAACTCATACAACTGGGTGGATGGATATTGGGCTGACAGAAACCAAGCAACTTCACTTACCTGCCAGAGACAAGGGCAATATTTATTGTGACATTCACCAGGAACAGAGTGCAATCTGACTGGCCTGAATTTTTATAGTAGCAAAAATGTATACCAGAATCAGTCCTGAAGTTTAAAATATATCAGAACCCATTAAAGTCTTACTGGATGTGTATAATTAACAACAACAACAAAAGTTATATATGCAGAAAAAAAGACTGAGTTTCAACATATACATGAAGAATCCTCATGTGATTTAAAACCTATGCCATCACATCACAGAGTCAAGGCCCCTTAATTAAAGATTAGAATGGGAGATATGGATAGGAGCACCCATTTATTCATTTTTTGAACTTTTTATTTTATATTGAAGTATATTTGATTAACAATAGTTTTAGGTGTACAGCAAAGTGACTCAGTTATACATATACCTGTATCTATTCTTTTTCAAATTATTTTCACAGTTTGTTACACAATATTGAGCAGAGTTCCTGTGCTATACAATAGGTCCTTATTGGTTATCCATTTTAAATATAGCAGTATGTACATGTTGATCCCAAATGCTTAAACTATCCCTCCCCACTTTACCCCAGTAACCATAAGCCCAGTCTCTAATAATAAACTTTGTACCTGTTTTTACAAATAAATAAATAAATAAAATACTTTAAAAAAAGATTGGGATGGGAAACTAAAAAAAATGTTTTTGTGACAAAAACCTAACATTATGTGGTAATGTTTTCTTCATATTTTTTCCAAAGGTATATGTAACTATTTTATTACAGAGTCTGTATTGTGGAAAGAGTAATAACTATATACTTCAATAATCATATTGATCAGTTTAGCTCCTTACCCCCCAGTCATCCCAAAACACACTCAGATGTGTGAAAAAATAAAAGTGTCATCATGTGTCATATTCTCAGATTTGGGGATTACATCTCAGAACAATAATACCCACTTCTCTTCACCAAGCATGAAGGTGCTACCAGCCACAGAAAACCAGGAGTTGACTTTGCTCGTGCCAGTCTAACCTTCAAGAACGTGGCACATTCAGTCCCAAGGCTTTACCGTATTCATGGGAGACAAGTCAGCCACCCGGTGACAGGCTGAAAATGTAACAGCCTTAAACCATTGAGGGGCAGAAATTTTATGTCATTTAAATTATATTCTAGGTTTTATTTGACTTTCTTGAGTAGCTGTCTCTGGCAGTAAAACAAACTGTGGAATTACCGAATACTTTACCCACTGTTACACTAATAAAACATTGCTTCTGACCGTGTGCAGCAAAAGGATTAAGGCAATTAACTACAGCTACCGAACCTAATGAAATCTTTGGTATTACTGTCGAACTTATCCATGAGAATAATTAAAATCTTTGCTTAGTTACAGTCCCAGACACTATCTTGCCAAATTGGATTCCTATCTTACTGCATGTGTTATAGTCTTTGAACCAGAAAATGATGTATTGTCATGTCTCACTTATAGTCCAGATACACAGACTTAGGAACTGAGAACATGGAATTGGAAGTCGCACTTTTCACTAAAAAGTTTAATATCTCATTTCACATTTATTTGTTTATGTTTCTGTGAATTCAGGTTTGGGTGGTTTAAAGAAGGGAATCTGCAGTCTATAACCTGTGAGCCAAACCTGGTCCACCGACCTATTTTTGTAAATTTTACAGGCATATAACCAAACCTTACTTGGGGCAGTAACAGTAGAAACGCTAGTTGTAAAAGATACCATATGGTTTACAAATCATACAATATTTGCTTTCTTGCCTGTTAAAGAAATAGTTTGCTTATTCATAGATTTCATGGTATCTAAGGTGGAAATGTATTGAAAGCATTTGCCAGGGAACTCAGTGACTTCATTCAAATAAGAATTTAAATATCATCTTCCACTTTGGGATGCATGATGCCACTGTTTGAAGTGGTAAAAAGTGAATTTCTAGTGTTGAATAAGGTAGTTATAAAGGCAAATATGTTTGCCGCTACATAATGAAGGAATAGAGTGCACTTGAAAGTGTCTGGAAGACTAAGTGAACACCAATGGGAAGGGATAGCATGGATTTACACTCCTTACTTCATGAGCATAAATCCAGCATTCTGATTTTTTACAGTTTGTCCTAGTGAATTGTTTTTTAAAATATGGCTTTTAAATAACATTTCAAAAGTTGCAAACATGGATACATAATATTTGTGGCAGTTCTCCAAGGTAATTAACTAATCAGCACACCAAATGTGGCAGTCTGGGCTTTCCAGGTGACTCAGTGGTAAAGAATCCTCCTGCCAATGCAGGAGATGAGGGTTTGATCCCTGGGTTGGAAAGTTCCCCTAGAGGAGGAATTGGCAACCCCATCTGGTATTCTTGCTGAAATAATCCCATGCACAAGGAGCCTGGTGGGCTACAGTCCATGGGGTCACAGAGTAGAACTCAACTGAGTGACTAAGCACACACACATGCATATGTGTGTGTGTATTGGGGACAGAGAATGATTGGGAAAATACAATATAAATACTAATCCTTCTCTTTAAAATTTCATAATATTTATGACCATGTAATGAATAGATAACATATTACAAGCTATGTTTTGCCTTTGAAATCTTTAATGCTTCTCTTGATCTTCGTTACTGAAAGCTAACGTAGTGAGTTTAAATTAGCATGTTCTTTGTATTTTATATAACTGTAAAGCTATCAATGATCTTTTATAATTAAATATGTTATAGTATAAAATATTCAGCCAAAGACATAATCCAATTAGCCTTTAGTAGAAAAAAACTATTTCAGATTTGTAAAGTACCATTTCAATATCTTCTTATTCAGAATATGGAAATACAATTTTATTTGTTAATGTTTTAAAATATATCAGCTTAATTACTTATAAATTTTAATGAAGTCATCCTTTTTTAAGGACATTAGGAGTTGCTGATGTCAGCCTCAGACAGTTTTGTATAAAGTGGTTTACAATATACAAATTAAAGTAAGAAATTGCAACGATAGTTTCATTCCATGAAAGGTAGGCATTTTTATTGGTAAAACATTTATTCTACTATTTACAGTACATCTATGTAGGCATCAAATAGACAGTATATGATATAAAATAGAAATTTATTATAAGAATAAAGCAGAGAAGGCAACGGCAACCCACTGCAGTGTTCTTGCTTGGAGAATCCCAGGGACAGGGGAGCCTTGTGTGATGTCGTCTATGGGGTCGCACAGAGTCACACAAGACTCAAGCGACTTAGCGGCAGCAGCAGCAGCATAAGAATAGAGAGCATAAAACTGCAATGAAAAATAACTCCCCCCTCCTTTGCTAATGGAAACAGAAAGGAAACAAACTTGAAATGCTGAAAGATGGTAGAAACATCCTTCAGTTCTACTACCCAGCCTGTCAATTAAACAGGGTTTAATAAATTAGGACTGCAAGGAGATCCAACCAGTTCATTTTAAAGGATATCACCCCTGGGTGTTCTTTGCAAGGAATGATGCTAAAGCTGAAACTCCAGTACTTTGGCCACCTCAT
Source organism: Bison bison bison (assembly GCF_000754665.1). Taxonomy (NCBI): domain Eukaryota; kingdom Metazoa; phylum Chordata; class Mammalia; order Artiodactyla; family Bovidae; genus Bison; species Bison bison. The sequence goes on along the minus strand of NW_011494772.1, from coordinate 1,904,117 downwards.
GCAAAGAGTTGACTCATTGGAAAAGACTCTGATGCTGGGAGGGCTTGGGGGCAGGAGGAGAAGGGGATGACAGAGGATGAGATGGCTGGATGGCATCACCGACTCGAAGGACGTGAGTCTGGGTGAACTCCAGGAGATGGTGATGGACAGGGAGGCCTGGCGTGCTGTGATTCATGGGGTCACAAAGAGTCTGACACGACTGAGCGACTGAACTGAACTGAACTCAACTGAATAAATTTGGATAGGCAATGTGCTATTTCCCCAAACATATACCTCTGCCATCAATATATCACAGTGTATGTCTGCAATTTCAACACAAACAAACCAAAAAGCAGAAGGGCAATCAGAAGTGATAGAATGTATTTTCTAAAGTGTGGTGTGAACTCAATCTTTTAGAAATGTAATTTTCAAGATAATAAATTTACTAGAGTCATTGATATATTGCTTTATCTTTTGTTCAAGAAGATAAAAACGAGATTATTTTGTTTAGTTTTCTCTGTAACACAGATAAATAAAGTACATATATGCATTTTATTTTCAGAGTTTATTATATAATTTGTGTAAAACTGCCTATGATAATAAGAATATAAGGCTTTCAGAGTTTAAAAATGACATTCCAGAATAAAATATTAATTTTCTGAACTTCAAAAAGTTTCAATATAGACTACATTTACATGTAGTTATATAAAAACAATGATTGTAAGATATAGAATAAGATACTTTGATATTCTGAACTTTATCAAGGATCCAATAGAATTCTTATGTATAATTTTACTGTTTTATTCTTGTACCTATATAAAAAATTATTTCTGTCTTCTAGAATTCCTACTGCTCTAAATCTGCCGTTTAAAAATGTCTGTAAATTCTCAATTATTTGCTTTTCCCCAGATTTATACACGGAGAAGGCAATGGCAAGCCACTCCAGTACTCTTGCCTAGAAAATCCCATGGATGGAGGAGCCTGGTAGGCTGCAGTCCATGGGGTCGCTACAAGTCGGATGAGACTGAGCGACTTCACTTTCACTTTTCACTTTCACACAATGGAGAAGGCAATGGCAACCCACTCCAGTGATCTTGCCTGGAGAATCCCAGGGACGGCAGAGCCTGATGGGCTGCCGTCTATGGGGTCGCACAGAGTCGGACACGACTGAAGCGACTTAGCAGTAGCAGCAGTTAGCAGATTTATACAGAAGGATTCAGTCTTTTACTAAGTGTAATATTATTGGAGGATTTTTGTAGTCACGCTTTACCAATTTAGGAACATTCTCTTTTATTCCTAATATGATAATGTTTATAATGAATGTACACTGAATTTTGCTAAAGGCATTTACTTCTGTATTAATATGTTTTCTTTCTTTACCATGTCAATACAGAGATTACATTTGAAATATTGAATCATTCTTGCATTTTCAGAATAATTCTACTTGGTTGTCAGGCATTATTATTTTTGCTTTTTATATATCATCAAATATATAATTAGTATATTATATATATTGATATTATATTTTATTTGATAATATCTTATAGAGAAGTTTACACTTATGATAAATATTGGTCTCTTCTACTAATGTTGTCTGACTATTCAGTTCATTTCAGTATCTCAGTTGTGTCCCACTCCTTATGACCCAATGGACTGCAGCATGCCTGGCTTCCCTGTCCATCACCAACTCCTGGAGCTTGCTCAAACTCATGTCCATTGACTCAGTGATGCCATCCAACCATGTCATCCTCTGTCGTCCCCTTCTCCTCCTGCCTTCAATCATTCCAAGCATCATGGTCTTTTCCAATGAGTTAGTTTTTTCCCTCAGGTGGCCAAAGTGTTGGAGCTTCTGCTTCAGCATCAGTATTTCCAATAAATATTCAGGACTGATTTCCTTTAGGATTGACTGGTTTGATCTCCTTGCAGTCCAAAGGACTCTCAAGAGTCTTCTCAAAATACCACAATTCAAAATCATCAGTTCTTTAGCACTCAGCTTTCTTTATGGTCCAACTCTCACATCCATACATGACTACTAGGAATACGATAGCTTTAACTAGACAGACCTTAATAGGCAAAGTAATGTCTCTACTTTTTAATATGTTTTCTAAGTTGGTCACAAACTTTTCTTCCAAGGAGCAAGATTATGGTATCAGATTAATGCTGATCTGCTAGTATGGGTTTTAAGTATTCCTTCCTCTTTAAATTTCAGGGTTTATAGCGTATTTGTACATTTTTTCTTTAACAGTGAATATCTTGAAGGCTATCCAATAATTTTGGATAAAATACAAGAAACTGTAGAGACGAAAGTTGCAAAAAATATCAAAAGCATTTTAGACACAATTTGAATTACATTACTTTTTTAACTCCCAAACATTCTTAGAATCTGATTCATGGAGGGCATCCAAGAAAGTGTTTATTGAAATATTTCTTTTTTAACTCAAAATAAGGGTTTCTATAAATAATTTGTAATTTCTTTTTAATGTATATATTTGTACATATGCATATACAGACACATGCATACATATGAACATATATGTCTTGCTTTAACAAATTCTGTCAGTTGATCATTTTGAGTTAGCAGAACATCCCAGGCTGTTCAGATGCAATTATTAGTTATGTATGTACTATAATCAAGTATAAATATGTTTCTGCTCCATAGTTTTCCAAAATTAGTAAGGACATGGTGCTTTTTCAGGAACAACAATGCTGTGCTCCATCAAAATTTTAGTTACATTATCACCACAGAAATAATTTTTCTTCAATATTGAACTTTCAACATAGTTTGTAAAAACATTCATATCTGATATTTCACCTTCAAAAAATAAACTTCAAAACTTTAAACATTGATTTCATAAATTGAACCAAAGTAAAGGTCTTTTAATGGAATTTATCTAGAAGATTTTCTATTTGATGGGCATAATATAAAATTGGCAGAATATAATCATCACTAAATTCTCATGGAGCTGAAATATTCAGACTTCATTTGACTGTTTTTATGTGCCAAATTAACTTAAAAAAAAACCTGAAAATGAGCCATATTAATTTAGGAAAATATTTGTTCAGAATTAAAAGTCCCCTTTCATAGAGTAATACGTAAATGCTATTCTACAGATATATAAGTCAAACAGGTCTACAGGCATTTTTTTTTTCCTAAATAATCACTTGAATTTGAATAAATGCTGAAGTTTCTTTGGCATATGTGTTTCATATTTTTGCACATAACTTTAGATACCAACAGAGACTTGTTAGTAGATGGTCAATGTCAGTAAATATTTTGTGCACATTTATTCATTTATTTTTAATATGTGGGGGGGGAAAGGGACATAGTTCTTGATTTTTTGTTAAGTATAAAATTTATTGGGCTTCCCTGGTGTCTCAGTGGTAAAGAATCTGATGCCAATGCAAGTGATGTGGATTTGATACTTGGGATGGGAAGATCAACTGGGGGAGGGCATGGCAAACCTTTTCAGTATTCTTGCCTGGGAAATCCTAGGGACAGTGAAGCCTAGTAGGCTACAGTCCATGGGTTTGCAAAATAGTCAGACGTGACTTAGTGACTAAACAACGCCAACATCAGGGTAAACTATATTGGTATGTTGTGCTCATTGCTTCTAAAGGCTATACCAAAAAATTAAAAAAATGATTCCAGAGAATAAAATTAATAAATAGTTTAGAATTAACCCATGAAACAAATGAGAAAACTATTATAATTAAAGAGATCATACTATTGTTATTTCCTATATACTCTAAGCCAGGACTACTTGGCCTCTTTTTTCCACACATGTTTCACAAAGGTTTATTTTATAATGTAATTTGTCATCTCTCTTGGATTATATGCCAGATGGGGCCACAGGACACCTGGCTAGCATATCGAATGCCCAGCTTGGGTAATAGTATTGAATATTCCTGTCACTAATAGATACCCAAGATACACAGATTCTAGTTATCCCAAGCACTGGTGTCAGAGTACACTTTATTTCATCAGTTAAATTCAGCGCATGGGGTAAGTCTCCTAATCCATGGTGGCTCAGCAGTAAAGAAACTGCCTGCAATGTGGGAGACTTGGATTTGATTCCTAGGCCAGGAAGATCCTCTGAAGAAGGAAATGGCAACCAACTCTAGTATTTTTGCCTGGGAAATCCTATGGGTGGAAGATCCTTGCAGACTACAAACCACAACAGTGTCTCAAAAGAGTCAGACACTTGGTGACTAAACGAACAACAAACAGTGGTTGATACCTCCAAATAACTAAGATAAGTCAGCCTGACTAAGGATTTTTGCTTTAAGCTCCATTTTATACAAATTTATTTTATATAGTTATATTTAAGTCATGTAAAAGCTAGAGGTACTGTATATGGAATGACAGATAGTCAATTCATCCTCTGACGCTAAGACAGAGATGGCATTATTGGTAATCATAGCTATTGCATGAAAAAAATTGTAGAAAATTTTAAGCTTAATTATCACAGTAAATTTTTTAAGCATTTTCAAATGTTCCTAACAGTGTCTCAAGCATAGCAGTGAAAAGTGTAGACTCTAAAATTAGACAGAATTAAATCGAGCTATATTTTTTATTAACTATATGACATGGACAGTTATTTAAACATTCTGCCTCATATTTCTTTTGCAAATTTGAACTAATAGTAGTTTGTATTAAGTAGATTTATAGTGATGATTGAATGATATGATACAAGCAAAACACTTAAGGTAAGGATTAAATAAACTGTTATTTATTTTAGTAGTACTATATTTATGTGATAATACAAATTTCCATAAACCAGGCATAGCTTCTATCTATTTATGACAAATTCAATCCAGTAAATAGAATTGCAACACTCAGAACCAGTGAACATTCATATTTGCTTTGTTAATATAAGTGACATCATTCCTTAGGTGGTGTTTATTTTTCTGAATTAGTTATTTGCATGGAATTGGGAGATATATGTAACTTTTAACTTTGCAGCAAATAGGCAGTTAAGGTCCATACTTACAAAATTAATCCCTAGGATTTCAGTGAATACTACTTTGATTTTTTTAAATTATTTAAATGAAAAGTGTACTTCATTTTTTTACATATATGTGTATATATTATCTCTATGTGTGTGTGTATATATATCTTTAATAATAGTAAAATGCAAAACTCTCATTTATCAATATAACATATTACTCTGAGTGTTTTAAAGTTATTCCTCCAAATAATCTTTTAAAAAATATAATATACATGGCCCTTTTTATTCTTATAAATAATTTGCAAAAAATTAGCATAAGAATGTGACAAAATACAGTATGTCGGGGGCAATAGTATGAAGACAATTTAATGTCCACCCATTAGTTTTAGCATAGCAAAATTTTAACTGAAGCAAATTAGAGGACAACAATTATGGTGAATTTTTTGGATCTTGTGAAATCTCTATTATACTTCTCAATACAAATGAGTACAGGAAAAAATTGATGGATGATATAAATTTACTTTGATCATATTTATATGATATGATGGCTTATTACATCACACAGAACTGTATACTAAAAAAGGAAAACACTGCATGCAAAAATATCACAGTTTTTAAATGCTCTGGAATATTAAAGGACAAAGATGAGATGACCTCTTACGGTTGGATTTCACCATAAGCAATACCTCCAAATAACTAAAATAATGATGAAATCAGTGGCTGACAAATGCTAAAGCAATGATTCTAGTCAAGATCATCTCTGAATCCTCTGCTTTGGCTAAATTTTATTTTTATTTTCCCTGCCCCATGCTGGCATCCATTATTTTGATTAGTATTTTCTATCAAAATATTACTTCTCAATGTTTTCAACTGCTTCAATGTATATTTTGCTTTTACTTTTAATTACTCAGTATTTATCAATGCATGTTGTTCTATTTTTACTCCTATTTTCCCTTATATATTGGTAACCTATAGAAAATAGTTCCTTGGAAATGAGCTCTGCTAAGGCCTTCTGTAACATACTCCTTGTGAAACTACAACTTGCTAATAATACCAATAATCCAAGCAGTGGATTGGATACCTTTCAGTGCTTCAGGATAAGACACAATGTGAGCTTAATGTTTTGGTCATTTCTACTTTAATCTCTATTTTTTGGGTGTCCTTGCTTAATTGGTTATTTCTTTCTCTTCCTTAAAAATTGCACACAAAACTGTAAACTCACTAATCAACCAAGTTAATAAGGCTTTTTACTACTTTCTGGAGTGTTTCTATGCAAGGGGTTTACCCAAATAATTGTGCACTGATTAAGAACCTATAAGTAGGGTGGTAGTGAATAAAAGAATGGATAAGATGGAGCCATTGGCATTCACAACATCTGTCTACCAAGGAGGGATTTATATGTACAGCTATGGCACAAAAATAACCTATAGAAAATGGCACATGTCACTGGATAGATATGATAAGTATGGACATTATATCATCTTTGGATTAAAATCCAGCCTTAATTTCTGTCTCTTTTTATGGTAATTGATTTTCTAAAAACTTTATTCAGTTTAATTTCCCATCTGGTTGTTTTCCTAATTGTTGAATTTTGATTAATTTTAATTAACTTTTTTGAAATTAATTTTGCCACTCTTTTCTCTGTTTATGCTTGTGTCTGGTGAGGCTGCTGATATAAAATATCTCCTAATACATACAGAACTTGGAGACAAGTAGTTTCATTTAAATAATGTATTCTCCCTTTGTAGACCGAGCATCCTTGAGTGCTATAGACCAGCAGTTCCCGAACTTTCTGGCACCAGAGGTGGATTTCATGATGTTTCCTAACTGTGGTGTTGGAGAAGACTCTTGAGAGTCCCTTGGATTGCAAGGCGATACAACCACTCAATCTTAAAGGAAATCAGTCCTGAATATTCATTGGAAGAACTGATGGTGAAGCTGAAGCTGCAATACTTTGACCACCCGATGCCAAGAGCTAACTCACTGGAAAAGCACCTGATGTGGGGAACTACTGAAGGCAGAAGGAGAAGGGGACAACAGAGGATGAGATGTTTAGATGGTATCACAGACTAAATGGACATGAGTTTGAGCAGTCTCTGGGAGATGGTGAAGGACAGGGAAGCCTGGCATGCTGCAGTCCATGGGGTCACAAAGAGTCGGACATTACTGAGTAATTGATCAACAACAATATATTTCATGGAAGAAAATTTTTCCATGAACTGAGAGGCAAGGGTGGGGATGATTTTGGGGTGACTGAAATGCAATAAGATTCATTTTCCTATGAGAATCTAATGCCACCACTGATGGGACAGGAGGCAGAGCTCAAATGGTAATGCAAGCAATGGAGAGTAGCTGTAATACACATGAAGCTTCACTCTCTTGCCAGACACTTATCTCCTGCTGTCAGTCCTGGGGAGGTTGGGGACCCCTGCTATACACCATTCAGGTTCTCAAAACCGTGTGCATGCTAAGTCACTTCAATTGTGTCCAACTCTTTGCAATCCTATGGACTATAGCCCATGAGGTTCCTCTGTCCATGGAATAATCCAAGCTAAAGTACTGGAGTGGGTTGCCATGCCCTCCCCCAGGGATCTTCCCAACCAGGTATCTAACCTGTGTCTCCTATGGCTCCTGACTTGTAGGAGGATTTTTCACTCCAGAGCCACTAGGGAGCCCCTGGAGCAAGGTTAGTTTATCTTAGCACACTGGAAAGAAGTAAATGTTATTATAGCTAGTTGTGCTTACTATAATATATTAAGGAAATCTGTTCTGGCAGCAGCCTGGAAAGAAAGAAAAAGAATGCTTTTAATGCTTCTCCAAATGAATATATTTAAGCATTCTTTTAAGTTTTATAGACTTCATGCCATTGGATAAACAAAATCACAGTATCAAGACTAATGGTTGCTGACTTTGTTCTAATTTTTGTTTATGTCTGTTTCTACAAATTTTTTGACACAGTTATGCTTAGTAGTCATGATTTACTTTGACTGTAGGGCAAGATGAATTTATATTATGTTTACTGTTTGAAATATCAGAAAGTGAGCTCCTACACATAGATCTATATCACTTAATATAAATTGAGATAATCTTGATTAGAATTGTTGATATAAATTATTCTTAGGGGTTTCCAACTTTATAATAAATACAAGACTTAGGAAAAGGAAAGACATATTCATTGCTAAAGTTTGCAATAAATTTAGAAGCTGCTATCTGAGTGATTATTCCTAGAAATTACTTTTTTAAAATTTAGGCAAATTATTTTTTAAAAATTCTACATTTTATCAAAGTGACACTGCTAACAGTTAATCTAGCTAAAAATTAACTAATTAACAAATTCTTTTACTGACATATGTAACTTTATCATTCTGATTTTTGTAAATGTTTTAATTTTGGAGTTTTATCTTGGAGTTCTTCCAATTCTTTAAGCATGATTTAGTGCTAATTGATTTTACTCAGACAGCTAGGAAGATGTGAGATATGCACTACAAATATTTGCATATTGTGTGTGTTTGTGTGTTTTCTAGTATTTTAAATGGAAAGAAAAAATAAAGAAAAATCTTCCAGTTGCTTCAAGATCTCTGAAGTCACTTCTACAGACAACCACTCTAAAGAAACTAAGACTCTGTAACAGGGAAGAACAAATCTGACACCATGTTGGATTTGTCTCTTTTACTTTAAGGTTACTTTGTATTCAAATGTTTTTCTATCAATTAATCACTAAAGATACATTGCCTATAACTTAAGACATAATGGCCTGTCTATGGGAAACCTGCTTCCTATGCCTGAGTGCTAAACTAAAATACCTTTGTTATGCTTACAGAAATATCTGACCAGGCTCACATGTGAGTGACTGTGGAAAAGAAAAAATTAGCACATCCCCTCCAGAGTCTAATGGGATGTTTGGAACAATTTAATGCCTTTTTTAATTTGCCTCCTCACCTCTCTCTCTACCCTACAAATTACAGCAGCATACAAACCCCGGAAAGATAGTTCTTTGTAACACTAATCCACCATCTTCTCAGGCTTCTGGATTTCTGAATTTTGGCCTGACATGTAGTTAACATTAAAATCTTGGAATAGGTAGTAATTCTATATGGTCCTGAAATCCAAATCAGGCAATGCATTCTGTTATTCTTGAGAGAATATGAAGATATTTCACTCTTTCTGGATTTGTATTGTTGATCAATGCAAAGCAATAGAGGAAAACAACAGAATGGGAAAGACTAGGGATCTCTTCAAGAAAATTAGAGATACCAAGGGAACATTTCATGCAAAGATGGGCTTGATAAAGGACAGAAATGGTATGGACCTAACAGAAGCAGAAGATATTAAGAACAGATGGCAAGAATACACAGAAGAACTGTACAAAAAAGATCTTCACAACCCAGATAATCACGATGGTGTGATCACCCACCTAGAGTCAGATATCCTGGAATGTGAAGTCAAGTGGGCCTTAGAAAGCATCACTATGAACAAAGCTAGTGGAGGTAACGGAATTCCAGTTGAGTTATTTCAAATCCTGAAAGATGATGCTATGAAAGTGCTGCACTCAATATGCCAGCACATTTGGAAAACTCAGCAGTGGCCACAGGACTGGAAAAGGTCAGTTTTCATTCCAATCCCAAAGAAAGGCAATGCCAAAGAATGCTCAAACTACCACACAATTGCATTCATCTCACATGCTAGTAAAGTAATGCTCAAAATTCTCCAAGCCAGGCTTCAGCAATATGTGATCCGTGAACTTCCAAATGTTCAAGCCGGTTTTAGAAAAGGCAGAGGAACCAGAGACCAAATTGCCAACATCCGCTGGATCATGGAAAAAGCAAGAGAGTTTTAGAAAAGGCAGAGGAACCAGAGACCAAATTGCCAACATCCGCTGGATCATGGAAAAAGCAAGAGAGTTCTAGAAAAGCATTTATTTCTGCTTTATTGACTATGCCAAAGCCTTTGACTGTGTGGATCACAATAAACTGTGAAAAATTCTGAAAGAGATGGGAATACCAGACCACCTGACCTGCCTCTTGAGAAATTTGTATGCAGGTCAGGAAGCAACAGTTAGAACTGGACATGGAACAACAGACTGGTTCCAAATAGGAAAAGGAGTATGTCAAGGCTGTATATTGTCACCTGCTTATTTAGCTTCTATGCAGAGTACATCATGAGAAATGCTGGGCTGGAAGAAGCACAAGCTGGGATCAAGATTGCCGGAAGAAATATCAATCACCTCAGATATGCAGATGACAGCACTCTTATGGCAGAAAGTGAAGAGGAGCTAAAAAGCCTCTTGATGAAAGTGAAAGAGGAGAGTGAAAAAGTTGGCTTAAAGCTCAACATTCAGAAAATGAAAATCATGGCATCTGGTCCCATCACTTCGTGGCAAA
>NW_011494772.1:1887728-1893708 GCF_000754665.1 Bison bison bison | reverse complement strand
ACTTCGTGGCAAATAGATGGGGAAACAGTGGAAACAGTGCCAGACTTTATTTTTGGGGGCTCCAAAATCACTGCAGATGGTGATTGCAGCCATGAAATTAAAAGATGCTTACTCTTTGGAAGGAAAGTTATGACCAACCTAGATAGCATATTGAAAAGCAGAGATTACTTTGCCAACAAAGGTCTGTCTAGTCAAGGCTATGGTTTTTACTGTGGTCATGTATGGATGTGAGAGTTGGACTGTGAAGAAGGCTGAGCGCTGAAGAATTGATGCTTTTGAACTTTGGTGTTGGAGAAGACTCTTGAGAGTCCCTTGGACTTCAAGGAGATCCAACCAGTTCATTTTCAAGGAGATCAGCCCTGGGCTTTCTTTGGAAGGAATGATGCTAAAGCTGAAACTGCAGTACTTTGGCCACCTCATGCAAAGAGTTGAGTCATTGGAAAAGACTCTGATGCTGGGAGGGATTGGGGGCAGGAGGAGAAGGGGATGACAGAGGATGAGATGGCTGGATGACATCCCTGACTCGATGGACGTGAGTCTGAGTGAACTCCGGGAGTTGGTGATGGACAGAGAGGCCTGGCGTGCTGCGATTCATGGGGTCGCAAAGAGTCTGACATGACTGAGTGACTGAACTGAGCTGAACTAGCATAGTTTAGGTGATATTCATAACATTGCCACTTAAATTCAGCACTGGTAACAAATTATTTAAATGTTTCCTAAGCAGGTGGTCTGGAAAAAATCTGTTAAAGTACATACTCTGCATAGGATGAACAGACCAACTAACCAAGGGTAAACTTTCTAGAGAAAAAGCAGGAAAGAGCCTGAGAATCAGGCATATGTGGTTTTGCTCAATCACAAATATTTGTGTTCAAGTGGCAAGTAACTGAACTTCCATGTGAGGGTCAAGTTTTTCAAGAAGTATTACTTTCATAATCCCAGGGTTTTTAGGAATTTATAAGATGTGTGGATATAAGATAATCACACTGTAAATATTAGTTTTCATCATACACTAAGTTCCAAAGTAGTATTGATTTTCTAGTTCTACAGCTGTCATGCAACATGATGACCTAATAGTGACATTATTTTATAATGATAAACTAATATTTTTATAATAATATAATAATAACCAATTTAAACACATTTTAAAAGATGTTTAATGTTTTTCCTTGAGTATCTATAATTGTAGTGGTAAGCTAACACTTTGTATTTTTGTAATTAGCATAATCATGACTTTTATAAAACTGAAAATATTCTTACATACCTTAGCAACTAATTCATGCATTAATTGGGAATTAGTGTGTATCTATTCTCTGACAGCTGGAGTTACATTAAAACTTTAAATGAAATTTTCCCTTACACATTTTTTTCATGGAAAAAGTGTTTTTATTTAAAGCAACAGAAGAAATGGCTAGTCAGTGTCACATTTCTTTATTTCAGTGTCATGACTCTTTGCAGTATTTACTTATCCATAATATCAAAGCAAATAGAATAGGTATTCTACCTTTGACAGAATCATACTTTCCTCAAAAATTAGAGAAAGAAAATAGCCATTTATGGAGCAGCAGCTATAGCAATAGCAATATTCCTTTTATCTCTCATATACAAGGTCCCCATAAGGTAACATATGTCCAACTTCTCAATGCTTATGAAGTCTCTTGATTCTTACTATAATTCAGGATGTCACTAAGTAGTAATACTAATTGGAAGGGTTTTGAGTCATTCCATAAGTTATTTTACAATTAATCCAGATTCTAATCTTGCTTCTCTGAATGATTATTCCATTGAGACTGGTTGCTAAATTAAAATCATTCATTGGAAGGGCTGACGTTGAAGCTGAAACTCCAATACTTTGGCCACCTGATGCGAAGAGCTGGCTCATTTGAAAAGACCCTGATGCTGGGAAAGATTGAGGGCAAGAGAAGAGGACGACAGAGGATGAGATGGTTGGATGGCATCACCAACTCAATGGACCTGGGTTTGGGTGGACTCCGGGAGTTGGTGATGGACAGGGAGGCCTGGCATGCTGTGGCTCATGGGATCGCAAAGAGTTGTACATGACTGAGCGACTGAACTGAACTGAACTACTTTTTAATCATTTTGTTCTTCAGAATCATTATCAAGACTCTCAAATCTAAGGCTAATAATCATATAAATCTTTGCTGTCATCGTTATTGCTGCTTACAGATATAGTCTCATAAGCACTATGCACCTTTTTAAACTTTATGCTCAAATTAAGTTTTTTAAAAATAGATTTCCTAAGTCCCAACAATATTTCTTACTACTTATGTAAGAAGAAGTTATAACCAGAATTTGTATTTGTGGGTTTCATTTTTTATTACTTTAATATAATACATCTTCTAGGCTTTCTGATGTTGCCCAAATTACTGGTTGATGTATATTAAGACAAATTTCATATTGAGCTTAATCTGGTTGTAGAATGAAATAAAGTCTTACTAAGAACATTTGTGATTAGTGGGAAAAAGATAAATTTTTAATATTAACATGAGTTAGTTGATTCCAACCCTTGTGCATGATTTTGAGGGGTTGAAAACTTCCAGAAGCAACTTCAGATATGCTGAAAATAGCAAGAGAACTAGATTTAGAAGTGGAGGCTGAAGATGTGACTGAATAGCTGCAATCCAATGATAAAACTTGAATGGATGAGGATTTGCTTCTTATGAATGAGCAAAGAAAGAGGATTCTTGAAATGGAATCTACTCCTGGTGAAGATGCTGTGAAGATGTTGAAATGACAACAAAAGACTTAGAAGATGACATCAAGTTTGTGAAGCTGAGGCAGAGTTTGAGAGGACTGATTCCAATTTTGAAAGAGGTTTATATGGTGGATAAAACGCTCTTACTACAGAGAAATTTTTTCGTGAGTGATAGAGTCAATCAATATAGCAAATTTCATAGTTGCCTTATTTTAAGAAATTACCACCGCCACCTCGACTTTTAGGAATCACCATCCTAATCAGTCAACAGCCATCATCCTGGAGCCAAGATCTTCCTCCAACAAAAAGATTATGACTCATTGAAAGGTCAGGTGATAGTTAGCATTTTTTAGCAATAAAGTATTTTAAAATTAGAGTGTGTACATGGTTAATTTTTTTTAGACATAATGATATTGTGTACTTAACAGACTATGCTGCTACTGCTGCTGCTAAGTAGCTTCAGTCATGTCCAACTCTGTGAGACCCCACAGATGGAAGCCCACCAGGCTCCCCCGTCCCTGGGATTCTCCAGGCAAGAACACTGGAGTGGGTTGCCATTTCCTTCTCCAATGCATGAAAGTGAAAAGTGAAAGTGAAGTCGCTCAGTCGTGTCTGACCCTCAGCGACCCCATGGACTGCAGCCTACCAGGCTCCTCCATCCGTGGGATTTTCCACGCAAGAGTACTGGAGTGGTGTGCCATCACCTTATCCATTATTAGACTATAGTGTATTATAAAGATAACTCTTATACACACTGAAAAACTGAAAAAAAATTTTGTGACTTGCTCTATTATGATATTCACTTTGTTTAGGCGGTCTGGAACCAGACCTTTGATATCTCCAAGGTGTGCCTGCACTTAACTCTGCTATTTCAGTGCAAAAGTTGCCGTAGACAATAACCTAAATACAGGAGTGTGTAGTTTGGCTATGTTCAACTGAACTTCATTACAAATAAGGGTCCATGTTGGATTGCCTGTCCCAATACAGTGTAGCAATTTCAAGCTCACAAATTTGGATTGAAACAATTTTCTAGTTGAAACTTTTGTGAACTGGACCCTTGATCCACATTTATTCATATTCATCCCAATTATATGATGAAATGAATCATCCTTCACAGTTACAGTATTAAGGAGCACAATTCTGAGCTCCTTTTACAATAGAGTTTTTTCAAATGTGGGGAATTTTTTTTTAAAGGAATGCTACTTGAAAGGGGAAAAGATACAAATATGTCACATCAGAAAATAAATAAACATTTTCAAACAATCATTTTCTTAGATATTGATATTTCATTATAGTATACAACTTTATAGCCATGAAACATCACTCAATAAAAATTTAATATGCATGTGTCCATATGAATACATATTCATTCATATGGACACATGCATATTATACACATATGTGTATATATATGTCCGGGCTTGTGTACTCATGCTCAGTCATGTCTGACTCTTTGTGACCTCATGGACTATATAGCCTGCCAGATTCCTTTGTCCAGGATTTCCAGACAAGAGCATTGGAGAGGGTTGCCATTTCATACTCTAGGGGATCTTCCTCACCCTGGGATCGCACACACATCTCCTTCCTGAATTGGCAGGTGGATTCTTTACCACTGAGCCACCTGGAAAGCCCATGCATATGGAAACATGCATATTACACATATATGTATATGCATATTGTACATATACAATTTTATACATATATAAGAACATATGTACTGATAATTTTCTAGGTACATATAGTGATTTGCTGGTTAATTTGGTGCCAGAGATATATTTATACTTCTATATTCTTATATGTTATTCTGAGTTTAATTCTGTTTCTGCTGAATATCTGGGGATATCATTCACATATGATATTTAAGTTTCTATGATGGTTTTCTATTTGCCTGGTACTGAAAGTATAAGCAAGAAATATGAACTCACTAAAGCTGTATTTTTCAGGGGTATCCCAAAGTAGATATAGCACACTGGCTCCAACTCTATGCAGCTCATATTGGATTTCAGTATGTGGCTTTGAAATCCCCAGCATAGTGCAATTTTCTGAATTATTCACGCATAATCACTCCAAGGGATTACATCTAAGCATGATGGGAAAGTGTCTTAAAGCAGGCAGCCATGAAGAGTTTTGTCTGGTAGTCGATATTCAGAATACATTAAGGATGATGATAACATAATGTTCATGACCTGAATGTGTTACCTGTTCGGAGATGATGGCAGAGATAATGATGATTTCAGATGTCTCAGATAAGCATTTAATCATCATTTTCTCCTCTTATTTGTTATTAGACAAATATACATTCAAAAAGAAGACTAATTCACTAAGTGGTATTGATTCTACATAATGCATGGTGAGAAATGCCAATCAAAAGCATAGCTATCAGTATGGAAATACTATAATAAGTAAATTATACCTCTTAAACTAATAACAGAAGAATATTATTGCTACTACTGCTAATAATCATGCTTTTCAAATGAAGGTGCATAGTATTTTCAGAAGCTAAAAAGGTTCACAGAATTTTCAGAATGTAAAAGAGTTAAAAACAGATAAGTGAAACTGTATTTCAAATAACCTAAAATTTATAATTAAAATAGGCAAATATTACAAATGTTTGGCAAAATGTAGAGTTTCATATGTTTAAGAAACATAAAGCAACTTTTTGGATTTCTAAGAATATTAAATAAAGGAACAAAAATAGTCCAATGATAAAACTAGGTGAATATGATAATATTTGCATAATTTTAAAACACTAGCTCTTACAGTTTGTTCTCATTCACAAATCCTGTCTTCTCAAATCCACAGATCAGATCATATCAGATCAGTCACTCAGTCGTGTCCAACTCTTTGCGACCCCATGAATCGCAGCACGCCAGGCCTCCCTGTCCATCCCCAACTCCTGGAGTTCACTCATACTCACATCCATCAAGTCAGTGATGCCATCCAGCCATCTCATCCTCTGTCGCCCCCTTCTCCTCCTGCCCCTAATCCCTCCCAGCATCAGAATCTTTTCCAATTACTCAACCCTTTGCATAAGGTGGCCAAAGTACTGGAGTTTCAGCTTTAGCATCATTTCCTCCAAAGAAATCCCAGGGCTGATCTCCTTCAGAATGGACTGGTTGGATCTCCTTGAAGTCCAAGGGACTCTCAAGAGTCTTCTCTAACACCACAGTTCAAAAGCATCAATTCTTCGGCACTCAGCCTTCTTCACAGTCCAACTCTCACATCCATACATGACCACAGGAAAAACCATAGCCTTGACTAGACGAC
>NW_011494772.1:1860634-1887628 GCF_000754665.1 Bison bison bison | reverse complement strand
GATGGGACCGGATGCCATGATCTTTGTTTTCTGAATGTTGAGCTTTAAGCCAACTTTTTCACTGTCCACTTTCACTTTCATCAAGAGGCTTTGAGTTCCTCTTCACTCTCTGCCATAAGGGTGGTGTCATCTGCATATCTGAGGTTATTGATATTTCTCCCTGCAATCTTGATTCCAGCTTGTGTTTCTTCCAGTCCAGCATTTCTCATGATGTACCCTGCATATAAGTTAAATAAACAGGGTGACAATATACAGCCTTGACATACTCCTTGTCTTATTTGGAACCAGTCTGTTGTTCCATGTCCAGTTCTAACTGTTGCTTCCTGACCTGCATACAGATTTCTCAAGAGGCAGATCAAGTGGACTGGTATTCCCATCTCTTTCAGAATTTTCCACAGTTTCTTGTGATCCACACAGTCAAAGGCTTTGGCATAGTCAATAAAGCAGAAGTAGATGTTTTTCTGGAACTCTCTTGCTTTTTCCATGATCCAGAGGATGTTGGCAATTTGGTCTCTGGTTGCTCTGCCTTTTCTAAAACCAGCTTGAACATCTGGAAGTTCACGGTTCACATATTGCTGAAGCCTGGCTTGGAGAATTTTGAATATTACTTTACTAGCATGTGAGATGAGTGCAACTGTGCGGTAGTTAGAGCATTCTTTGGCATTGCCTTTCTTTGGGATTGGAATGAAAACTGACCTTTTCCAGTCCTGTGGCCACTGCTGAGTTTTCCAAATTTGCTGGCATATTGAGTGCAGCACTTTCACAGCATCATCGTTCAGGATTTGGAATAGCTCAACTGGAATTCCATCACCTCCACTACGTTTGTTCGTAGTGATGCTTTCTAAGGCCCACTTGACTTCACATTCCAGGATGTCTAGCTCTAGGTGAGTGATCACACCATCGTGATTATCTGGATTGTGAAGTTCTTTTTTGTACAGTTCTTCTGTGTATTCTTGCCAGAATTTATTATCCAAGCATGTGGCTGGATACAACTACTTTTCAAGATCGAGAAATGTAAAAAAAAAAATTGACGATAGAGTGAGCTTTTAAATGAATGGCACTTTTAAAAGTACTAGGACGTAATTCATTGATTAAGACTAGTGGTAGAGGCCCTTGAGAGTCCCTTGGACTGAAAGGAGATTCAACCAGTCCATCCTAAAGGAGATGAGTCCTGGGTGTTCATTGGAAGGACTGATGTTGAAGCTGAAACTCCAATACTGTGGCCACTTGCTGCTAAGAGCTGACTCATTTGAAAAGACCCTGATGCTGGGGAAGATTGAGGGCAGGAAGAGAAGGGGACAACAGAGGATGAGATGGTTGGATGGCATCACCGACTCAGTGGATATGGGTTTGGGTAAACTCCGAGAGTGGGTGATGGACAGGGAGGCCTGGAGTGCTGCAGTTCATGGGGTTGCAAAGAGTCGGACACAATTGAGTGACTGAACTTAACTGAGTGGTAGAGAATTAACCTTACACTGCCAGATTCTGTAAGAATTGATAAACTATCGTAAATTCCAGTTGCTGTGTGTGCCTATTAGAAGGTTTTAAGTGGCATGATGGCATAATATTCAATATTTTAAAAATCATGGGGAGCTCACTGGTGATGAATTCTTAGGGAGCAAAATTGGAAGTTGATAATTGGGAAGACTGAAGATAATTTTTGAGCATAGGAAAAAGAATCTGATGGATTGATTGCATAGTGTGATATGGAAAGTGGAAAGCAGAAATGAAACTGGGTAGGAAGAGATTGTAGGAAAGTGGAAGCAGAAGCAATTTCAGTTTAAAATACCAGTGAGACATCGAACAGGAAATTTCATAGCTGTGGAGAGTAAAAGTCTGGAGTTTAAAGTAGATGTCTCAAGTCAGGAAATGTAAGCTATCAGCATGGAACTGACAAAACAAGAAAGGAGGATGGAAATCAGAGCTATGTCTACCAATGAATACTGATGGTGTATTAACAAAGCTAATATTATCTCTCTATTTTTGACAAATATACTTCTGTTTCTTTATGTTAAATCTCATGTTGCCTTTAATGAGAACTGGAGGAGATGAAGGAAAAAAAGTAGCTTTATTTAGGCAAATATGTTTGTACATTTTTAATATTTTGCCACTTAACACACTTGATCATAGCTAAAATATTTATATGAATCAATTTAATTAAATAAAATATTTCTTATTGATTTTAGAAAATTTTATTTGCTATATGTAAGAAAGTTGTTTCAGGGAAAAACAAAACTATTATGAGAAGTGCAATTTACAACTAAGTTTAGGTAATTATTCACTATTATTTCTATTGGTTTTATTATATGTCTTACATCATGTTTTTAACAATTAGTCAAGAAATGAAACCAAGATTGAAAATAAATAAACACATATATCCTAAAAAATTTTTTTTCCTTTAGGTTTAGAATTAGTAATTGCTTTATTCCCTTGGTTATTTTCTTCTATAGAAAGTATTATATTGAGAAAAATTATTTTATGCTCCATGAGTACAGAATTTATTAAATTTCTAGTTGGCTTTAGGCTGAAAGTTATTTTGGAAGTTAAGAAGTAGGAAAATAATAAAATAAAAAGATGTAATTTAATCTGAAGGAAAAATATGTTTCCAAGAATTTCCAACATGAAACCATTTTTAAAGGAAAAAAAACACACCCATGATACCTACAAGGTATTTGTTTTCTTCATGCTTTACAGCCTCAGTTCTCTGAAAGAAAAAAAAAAGAAAAATGTGCTTAAAAAAAATCTCGTGTCCCACATTTGTAAGTTGTTCAAAAGTACTTGTTTATTTGACAAAGATTGCCACTTGGTAATAGCTTGTTATACTAATTTGAATGTGTACACAAATATATATCTGTGAAAGCATATCTTAATTCAAAATTTTCATTTGATGTGCCTTACCAGTCATTTTAATATAAAAAAAGATTTTATATTTTTAATTATAAAAGAAAGTACACATGAAAGATGATAAAATTATCTTTGATAATGACTGAAATATTTGCTGAGTAGAGATACTCTGCTTATCATACAATTCTAAATTCAAATTGGTAAGTGTTAATAAAATGTATTTAATAAAATGTATTAAAATTTCAAGTAACTGATATGGCATACATAAAGTGTTTAGAATAGTATAGCCAATACATAGAACTCTTAGGACTCAATGACAAGAAAACACACAAATCAATCAAAATATGGGGGCAAAAAACCTGAACATAAACTTCGTCAAGGAAGATACACAAATGGAAAATTAACATATGAAAATGTGCTCAATGTCACATGTCATTAGAAGAAGAAGAGAGATGCATGCTCAACCATGTCCAACTGTGTGACCCCATGGGCTGTAGTCCACCAGACTTCTCTGTCCATGGAATTTTCCAGGCAAGAATACTGGAGTGGGTTGCCTTTTCCTACTCCAGGGCCTCTTCTCACCCCAAGAGAATGAACCCACATCTCTTGTGTCTCCTGCATTGGCAAGAGGGTTCTTAACCATTGTGCCACCTGGAAAGCCATCATATATTATGAGAGGATTCAAAATCCAAACACAGTGAGATACTAGGAGATATCTATTAGAACGGCCAAAATCTCAAATACTGAAAACATCAAATAGTGACAAGGATATGGAGCAACAGGAACTCTCATTGCTGATTGGAATGAAACATGCTACAGACACTTCTGGAAAACAGTTTGGCATTTTCTTTCAAAGTTAACATGCTCTTACCATAATTTCCAGTAATCATGTTTCTTGTTATTTACCCAAAATAATAGAAAACTCTCACCCACACCAAAACCTGCACTTGATGAATGTTTATAGCAGCTTTACTCATAATTCTCAAAACTTAAAAGCAGCCAAGATGGCCTTCAAAGAATGAATGGATAAACAAACTGTGGTACATTTATATATCAGAATACTATTCAGCAGTAGAAAGAAATGAGCCATTAAGGCACACAAGGACTTGGAGAAAGCTTAAATGCCTATTGCTTACTGAAACAGGACAATTTGAAAATGCTAAATACTTGTATGACATTCTGAGAAAAGGAAAATCTATGGAGATGGTAAAAAGATAAATGGTTGTTAGGGGCTCAAAGGGGAGAGGATAGATGGATAGATAGGTGGAACACAGGAGCTTGTATTAGGGCAATAAAACTATTTATTCTGTATGATACTGTAATGGTAGATATATATTACTATATGTTTTTAAAAAAACATAACATTTTCACCATGAAAAGTAAACCCTAGTGCAAACTATGCACTTATTTAATAATATTGATTCAATACTGGCTAATCAATTGTAAGAAATGTACAACACAAGTGCAGGATGTTAATAGGGGAGACTGAAGGAGCGGGAGAGGAGCTTATGGCAATTTTCTGTATTTTCAATTTTCCTCTGAACCTAAACCTGCACTGGCTGATTCACCTTGTTGTATGGCAGAAACCAGCACAATATTGTGAAGGAATTATTCTCCAGTTAAAAAAAAAAGGAAAAAAATGCAAAAAATAAAGAACTGCACTAAAATAAGTATTAATTTAAAAAAGAAAAATTAAAAAAAAAACAAATTTAAGAAAAGAAATGAGATTTCTTACTTCTGCATCTTATTATTGCACATCTCTGGGAAATTTACATAATATATTGAAGTAGTTAAAATACCCTAAATATTACAAGAGATAAAACACTTAAAATGATATATATACCTTGAGTCTAGGAACTATAAATTTTAATAAATGCTATTTCTGTTGATTACACTCCTGTGAGGGTTGCTATGTGAAAATCAACAATCAGAATTCAAATTCTGTGAGAACATAATTTAAATAGCTTGAGAAAAATTAGAGATATTAAAATATTAATTGGACATTTCTTAACAGGTCATGGAAGCAATGACTGGAGTTGATAAGGCAAAAATAAATAAAAGTGGAATACATTTTAGAGTAAGCAAATAGACATTATTGAACAAATAAATAATGAAGCACAAGTTGATGAGCAAGGGCATGCTCCTGCTTCTCCCTAATTTATTTCACCATCTCCAGAAACAAAGAATGTAACTAAATTGTTAACAATGGGAAAGTATATTTAAAAGCTTATTACAGATATGGATGCAGAGGTGGGGAAAATATGTAAAAATAACATAATCTTTACAAGAGAGTCTGTGTCTGCAATTCAGAAGTACAGAAAACTGTTGTATGTGTACTTTCAGAACAACAGTCAATGAGAGCAAAGGGAAGACGTGCCAAAAGAATGAGGACAAACATTATTGCAATTTTCCACAATGGGAAGTAAGGGGATTCTAAAATTATGTATCACTTACCTGAAATGCTAGACATGTAATTTTGGCAAAATTTTAAAACAGATTATATATCAAACAGTTCGTGAACATTTCACAACTATATTGTTGATCACTAGGCTCCAACACAAATTCACCTGGTGAAAATCATATGAAAATGATTGCCTTTCCATTTTCCATTTTCATCGTGGTATGCATCAGGCCCGTGGACTAGGGGGACACAAGTTTCATAACATCTTGAATCCAGCAAAGAATTTGGCAAAGATAGATATCAAAATGCTTGTGTGATTATCTAAAATGTTGCCGGGATGAAAATGCTATTACATGAAATTTTTTGCTGAATAAGTAATTCTTGGTATAAATTTGTGGATATATTTGTGAATTAGTGTCATATATCAGAAACAATCATCGAGCAGTTTCTAAAAACATGTGCTTAGATCCAGAGCCTACTGCAGATATCCTAATTCAGGATGTCTGATTATGCCTAGATTATTTTAAATAATAACTTACAAAGGAATATAATGCAATTGAATTTTTCATTTTATCTGAGAAAATTAATACTACTTATAATTATTCTTTTAGTTCTGTGACTGCAGCATTAATGTTTCATAAGTGACTTTATTGTATTTTTATACTATAGCTATTCCATCTATAATTAAAGCTACGATATTATTTTCAGTTTTTAGCTTAAACCTGATTTCCAAGTGTTTATTTTCAAATGATATCAGAGTAATCCTTTAAAAGATAAATATTACAGTATTATGAGTCCTCTCAAAACCCTTCAAGGACTTTGCCTCTCATATGGAATAAAAAAACCTTACCCGCAAGCTTTAGTATAACTGAACACCTTTCAGCTCTCAGATCTTAGCTACTAATGACTTTCTCATCTGCTCCACTCTAGCCAGAGTGGACTGTTTTATTATTCTTCAAGTGGGACTGTCATCATATTAGTACTGTGGCATTCGCATTTCTCTCTACCTTAGACATTCTCATGGATTGTTCTATCCCTTAGTTATTTGATTTACTATCTCCCACACAAGGAGTTTTGTCTATTTTGTTCAATGTTGTATCCACAGACACTTTGTGGTATCTAACATATTAGATGGAACATATATCCATAAGTGAATAGAAAAATAAAATGCCTTTGCTCTTATGTGCTCTAAAATATAATAAGTGTTTTTACCTGAACTTAATCAGGATGTTGATTACATAAATTTTTGATTGTAAGATTATATGAGACCACCGTTCTATTTAATGTTTCCATCTTTGTAAAAATGTATTTCTAAGAAATTTAACACTAAAGATATAAACACTTCCAAAGACTATATGTCTTAGTCATGCGATTGCTTTATTTAAAATCCTGCCACTACCTTTTCTAATTTACCTGTGTCTTTCCTATTGATATATTTGAGAGCATATTGACACAGATTTAATTGATACTTTCTGAAAAAAAAAAACATAAAAAATATGTTTTATGTCATAATGTTATCAGTCATATTTAACATTTTCAGTTCAGTTCAGTTCAGTCGCTCAGTCACGTCCGACTCTTTGTGACCCCATGAATCCCAGCACGCCAGGCCTCCCTGTCCATCACCAACTCCGGGAGTTCACTCAGACTCACGTCCATCGAGTCAGTGATGCCATCCAGCCATCTCATCCTCTGTCGTCCCCTTCTCCTCCTGCCCCCAATCCCTCCCAGCATCAGAGTCTTTTCCAATGAGTCAACACTTTGCATGAGGTGGCCAAAGTATTGGAGTTTCAGCTTTAGCAGCATTCCTTCCAAAGAAAGCCCAGGACTGATCTCCCTTAAAATAGACTGGTTGGATCTCCTTGCAGTCCAAGGGACTCTCAAGAGTCTTCTCCAACACCACAGTTCAAAAGCATCAATTCTTTGGCGCTCAGCCTTCTTCACAGTCCAACTCTCACATCCATACATGACCACAGGAAAAACCATAGCCTTGACTAGACAGACCTTTGTTGGCAAAGTAATGTCTGCTTTTCAATATGCTATCTAGGTTGGTCATAACTTTCCTTCCAAGAAGTAAGCGTCTTTTAATTTCATGGCTGCAGTCACCATCTGCAGTGATTTTGGAGCCCAAAAGAATAAAGTCTGTCACTGTTTCCACTGTTTCCCCATCTATTTCTCATGAAGTGATGCGACCAGATGTGATGCTTTTAAAGGTCTTCAAAAATCCAATCTATACTTTCAAATTTGCATTAAGATAAATAGGTTTTAAAAGCAAAGAAATAATTTTAATACAAATTGGTTCACACAGGTAAGTGTAAAGGTTAAAACTGTAAGAAATCTTGAAAGAAAGCCTAGAGCAGGTCTTAGTGACTTGTGTTAGTTAATTAAAAGCATAAGTGACAAAAACGTTAATCGGACTACTTTGAAACTTTAAAAGAACCCATCAAATATGAAAAGATAACTCACAGAATGGGAGAAAATATTTTCAAATCTTATAAAAAACTTTGGCCCAGTGTACATTAAAGGCACAAACATAGACACATGCAACTCAAGCAGAAAAAAAGAACCCTCTTTAAAAATTAGAAAAGGATATTAGATATTTACTAAAGGAAGATAAATTAATGGCCAGTGAGCACGTGAAATAATACTTAAAATCATTAGTCATTAGGGAAATGAAAATCAAAATAATGATGATACCACTTCACATGCACTAAAATGAGTAAAAAAGAAAAGTATAACAAATGTTTTGGCAAGGAAATAGAGAAAATGGAATGCTTATTATTTGCTGATGGAAATGTAAAATAATACAGCTGCTTTGTAAAACATTTTAACCATTCTTCAAAATGTTAAACTGTAAGACCAAACAATTCCATTTCTAGACATATACCTCAATTTGATGAAAACATTCTTTAAAAAAAAATTGAGCACAAATATTTATAGCAGCACTACTAATGTTAATAAAAATGAAAACAATTCAAATATTTATTAACTGATGAGTGGATAAAAATAAGATATATCCATATGATTAAATATAAGCTTCCTAGGAGGTGCTAGCAGTAAAGAATCCACCTGCCAGTGCAGGAGACTTGAGAGATGTGGGTATGAAAGATCCCCTGGAGAAGGAAATGGCAACCCACTCTTGCATTCTTGCCTAGAAAATCCTGTGGGCAGAGGAGCCTAGTGAGCTGTAGTCCATGGGGTCACAAAGAGTCAGACACAATTGAGCACAGGACATATAATTAAATATAATTAGCATTAAAAATAGCATGATAATATATGCTAAAACCCCTGGCACGCTGCAGTCCATGGGGTTGCAAGGAGTCGGACACAATTGGGTGACTGAACAACAACATATGCTACAACATGGATAAACCTTGAATATATTAAAGTAAATGAAAATAGTATAGTAAATATTATAGTAAATATTATAGTAATATAGTAAATATTACTATAAAAATATAGTAAATGAAGAAAGTCAGTAACCATTCTATTTCATGTTGCCATACTCATAAACACATATTTAATGATAAGACATTTCTCAGTCACAAAATTCCACACCATATATTTCCACTTATATTTCCAAAATAGGCAGATTCAAAAAGATGAAAAGTGAATTAGTAGTTCTAGGGAAGGAAGGGGAAGGGAAGAGTGGAAAGTGGTTCCTAATGGGTAACCTGTAACATGAAAATGAATGGAAAAAAAAAAAAGTACTGCACAATGCTGTGAAATATACCAAAAAAAAAAAAAGCTGAATTATACACTGTAGAAGATGGATTTTATGATATGTGAATTGTATCTCAATAAAGCTGTTAAAAAATCCAATGAATGACATAGTGACTGTTGTCGTTCAGCTGCTAAGCTGTGTTCTATTCTTTGTGACCCCATGGACTGCAGCATACCAAGCTCCTCTGTACTCCACTATGTCCCAAAGTTTGCTCAACTGCATATCCATTGAGTCAGTGATGCTATCTAACATGTCACCCCCTTCTCCTCCTGCCCTCAATATTTCCCAGCATCAGGGTCTTCCAATGAGTTGGCTCTTCTCATCAAGTGGCCAAAGTATTGGAGTTAACAGCTTCAGCATCAGTCCTTCCAATGAATAGAATAGTCAGGGTTACTTTCCTTTAGGACTGAATGGTTTGATCTCCTTGTAGTGACTGATTACTTAATATTCTTGTGCAAGGTGAAAATACTTAAAACCTTTGGAGAAGCTTTCATTTATTTTTGAGTAGGATTTTTTTCTGTAAGGATGATAATAAGAGATCATCTTTTTCTTGCTGATATAATTTCAGTGGAGTAATGGATGGGATTAAGGCTTCTACTTTCATTTCCTTCCTCTGAGAAGTGTGAGTCTTACTACATGATTCTGCTATGCTATGCTAAGTCACTTCAGTCGTGTCTGACTCTGTGCGACCACATAGACGGCAGCCCATCAGGCTCCCCTGTCCCTGGGATTCTCTAGGCAAGCACACTGGAGTGGGCTGCCATTTCCTTCTCCAATGCATGAAAGTGAAAAGTGAAAGTGAAGTCGCTCAGTCGTGTCCGACTCTTAGCGACCCCATGGATTGCAGCCTAACAGGCTACTCCCTCCATGGGATTTTGCAAGCAAGAGTACTGGAGCGGGGTGCCATTGCCTTCTCCTTACATGATTCTAGTGAATTCTATATGCATAAACCATACTTTGCCTATGTGAAACTACACACTAAATACACCTTAACCAATCTTTGGTTGTTGTCTTCTTTCAAGTTTCTAAAGTTTGTGGTGTGGCTGGAGAGTGCTGTTCTTGAGTCACTTGATAAAATCCATCATATATTTTTCTGAGCAATCCAACCTAATAGTTTTGGTGGAAGAAGGAACACATAGACTAAAATAAGCACAATATATGAAGCATTAGAAGTGCAAAAAATCAAAGCCTGTGATGTGGAGAAGATTGTGCCATGGTTAATAGTGTATTGATATTTTTAAGAATCTAGAGACAGAGAAGCACAGATGGGAAATATGAGTCATGGGCATAGTAAATTCTAGAATTGCTAATATGCTGCTAAGATACTAGCCACAAGAGCTATATTGCATACTAAAAGGCAATAAACAGTGTTCTTTTCACTTGAGGTTTCTAGTTTCCCTTATTTCCAAAGAATCTTTCAAATAAAACTCTATAACCTGAGAAAATGTAGCATATAGTTCTGCAAGCAGAAGGTGTATATATAGTAAGTCGTCTTTTTTCTTTTGTTCTCTTTTTTCTTTTGACTATACATGAATATCAAAATTCATATATATATATATTTAAAATAAAATCTACTCTCTTAAAGAAACTTTGAAAATATATTCTTTATTACCCCCACGCCAAAGCCAAATACCTGTTTTAAAAGTTTCTTATCCTTTGAATTTTTATTAAGCTTAATCAAATCTTGAGACAGCATTTTAAGTTTAATTATAACAAAATCTCGGGCTTCTATTAAAAATCTCATCTAAGATCATTTTCTATTTTCATGTTAGATCTCTTTTTTTGGTCAAATGTAATTTCTATTTTAATTATAGTATTTATATAATTGACATTATCTTTTAAAATTTATCTTTAAAGCAGAAAATTTATTATTTCTTCTTTCATTCTGGTTTTCCCCCACAAACTGACGTAACATCTGAAATACAGGGAAACTGCTGCTGCTGCTAAGGCACTTCAGTCGAGTCTGACTCTGTGCGACCCCGTATACGGCAGCCCATCAGGCTCCGCCATACCTGGGATTCTCCAGGCAAGAACACTGGAGTGGGTTGCCATTTCCTTCTCCAATGCATGAAAGTGAAAAGTGAAAGTGAAGTCGTTCAGTTGTGTCTGACTCTTAGCGACCCCATGGACTGCTGCCTACCAGGCTTTCTGTCCACGGGATTTTCCAGGCAAGAGTACTGGAGTGGGTTGTCATACAGGGAAACTAAAAAGATTTAATTATTGCTTTCACTAAATTAGATAAATACCAAAAATTTAGTTTGCGTTTGTGCTTTCCTCCTTAAATTTCGGTTCTCTCCTACCGCCATGGACACAAAATAAACTAAATGACTTACGGATGATTTTTGGCCTCATATAATTTCTCAGAGTTTTTTTTTTTTTTTTTAATACTTTAGTTGTGAAACATTTTCTTCAATTCAACCTTAAGTGAAAGAATAACATAAAATAAATAGTCTGTAGGATAAATTAATAGTAAATAACATTAAAAATTAATAGTAAATTAATAAAATTAATAGTAAATAACAAAAAATAGTCTGTAAAATAAATTAATAATTTGTTGTTCTACCTTAAATTTCTGCCCACTCAGATAGTAATTCCTTTCTTTTCAAAGCAGTTCCTCAGCATTTTAGAATCCCTTTTAACACAAATCAAAAACCATAGTTTTATAATAACCTATAAATCATCCAATCCTTAATAATAGACCAGCAGCTCTCAAACAAGATGACCTTGCCTTTACTCTGAGGGCATTTGATAATGTCTGGAGATAAGTTTGATTGCAAAAACCAGGGTGAAGTGTTGCTCTGGCATGTAGAAAGCAAAGGTCAGAGATGCTGCTGCTAAATATCCAACAAACACAGGGAAGTCCCCCACAGTCATAAGTATCCAGCCTGGACCAGCTAAAGTGCCATTGTTAGGAAACCCTTTTATGGGAATTTATTACAAATGAACGTCCTAACTGTATGACATTCTGAAAAAGGCCAAACTATGGAAACAGTAGGAAGGTAAATGGTTTCCAGGGATTATGGGAAAGATGAAGAGAGAGGCCACAGAAAATCTTTAGGCCAGTCAGACTATGCTGTATGATATTGCATTGGTGGACACATGTCATTATACACTTGTTGAAATCCATGGAATGTACAATGTCAAGGGTGAAACTTCAGGTAAACTATGGATTTTAGATAATAATGATGTGTCACTGTAGGTTCATTAAAATTGAAAAAATATGCCTCTCTGGTGAAGGATATCAAAAGTGTGGAAGGCTGTGGGTGTGTGGAACAGAGAACATAGGGATGGTCTTTATTTCCCACCTCATTTTTTGTGAATCTAAAACTTATCTAAAATGTTAAGTTTCTCTCTCTTTCTCTCTCTCTTTATATACAAAGGATACAAATGAACAGCCAGAGGAAGAGATATGGAGGGAGAGGTCCTGATGGGTATTCAGACAGGAGCTTCTGTCACAGCAGAGGATGCCACACTTCTGGAAGCTGCTTGAACCCATGTTGTTTAGAGTATTTATGGAGGTTCCATTGTTTAGGCATGACTATTATCTCAGTCTCTAGTGCCTTTCTCTTCACTGGAGGTCAAAGCAAGCTTGCAACCCCATGGACTGTGTAGCCCACCAGGCTACTCTGTTCATGGAATTTTCCAGTTTCCTCCTCCAGAAGATCTTCTCCACCCAGGGATTGGATCCATGGATTGAACCTGCATCTCTTGTGTCTCCTGCATTGGCAGGCAGATTCTTTACCAGTGGTGCCACCTAGAGGCCTCTTTATACACACGTATAAAGGCACTGTATTAGTTTCCTAGGGCTGTTGTATCAAAATACCACAAACTCGGTAGCATAAAACAGAAATTTATTTTCACAGGGGTCTGGAGAACAGTTGATTCTAATTCAGTTCAGCCACTCAGTCGTGTCTGACTCTTTGAGACCCCATGGACTGCAATATGCCAGGCCCTCCTGTCCATCACCAACTCCTGGAGTTTACTCAAACACGTGTCCACTGAGTCGGTGATGCCATCCAACCATCTCATCCTCATCGTCCCCTTCTCCTCCTGCCTTCAATCTTTCCCAGCATTAGGGTCTTCTCCAATGATTCAGTTCTTCCCATCAGGTGGCTGAAGTATTGGAGTTTCAGCTTCAGCATCAGTCCTTCCAACGAATATTCAGGATTGATTTCCTTTAGGATGGACAGGGTGGATCTCCTTGCAGGCCAAGGGACTCTCAAGAGTCTTCTCCAACACCACAGTTCAAAGCCATCAATTCTTTGGAACTCAGTTTCCTTTATAGTCCAACTTTCACATCCATACATGACTACTGGAAAAACCATAGCCTTGACTAGATGGATCTTTGTTGGCAAAGTAATGTCTCTGCTTTTTAATATGCTGTCTAGGTTGGTCATAACTTTCCTTCCAATGAGCAAGCATCTTTTAATTTCATGGCTGTAATCACCATCTGCAGTGATTTTGGAGCCCTCAAAATAAAGTCTGTCACCATTTCCACTGTTTCCCCATCTATTTGCCGTGAAGTGATGGGACCGGCTGCCATGATCTTAGTTTTCTGAATGTTGAGTTTCAAGCCAACGTCTTCACTCTCCTCTTCCACTTTCATCAAGAGGCTCTTTAGTTCTTCACTTTCTGCCATAAGGGTGGTGTCATCTGCATATCTGAGGTTATTGATATTTCTCCCAGCAATCTTGATTCCAGCTTGTGCTTCATCCTGCCCAGCATTTCACATGATGTTCTCTGCATATAAGGTAAATAAGCAGGGTGACAATATACAGCCTTGACTTGCTCCTTTCCCATTTGGAATCAATCTGTTGTTCCATGTCTGGTTCTAATTGTTGCTTCTTGACCTGCATACAGATTTCTCAGGAGGCAGGTCAGGTGGTCTGGTATTCCCATTTTTTAAAAAATTTTCCACATTTTCTTGTGATCCACACAATCAAAGACTTCAGTGTAGCCAGTAAAGCAGAAGTAGATGTATTTCGGAAACTCTCTTGCTTTTCCGATGATACAACAGATGTTGGAGATTTGATCTCTGGTTCCTCTGCCTTTTCTAAATCCAGCTTGAACATGTGGAAGTTCATGGTTCACATACCACTGAAACCTGGCTTGAAGAATTTTGAGGATTACTTTAGTAGTGTGTGAATTGAGTGCAACTGTGTGGTAGTTTGAGCATTCCTTGGCATTGTCTTTCTTTGAGACCAGAAGTCAGAAATCAATGTGTTGGTTGGGCCATGCAATCTTTTTCTGAAACCTATAGGTGAATCCTTCCTTGTTTCTTCTTGTCTTTGGATTGGTTTCTGGCAATCTTTGGTGTTTCTCAGTTTAGAGCTGCACAGCTCCAATCTCTGACTTCATCATTACTGACATTTATGTACATGTCTCTGTGTCTTCACACAAATGTCTCCTTATAAAGCCATTGATCATAATGGGTTAATGACCCACCTTACTCCAATGTGACTTCACCTTAATCAATTACACTGGCAATGACCTTATTTCCAAAGACGGCACATTCTGTGATATTAGGGGTTTGGGTGGAGGGGGCACAATTCAACCCATAGCAGTTAACATGACTACATAGTTGTTTACTTATGGCTTCTGTGTTGTGGTTAGCAGCTCAGTCATGTCCAATTTTTTTGTGACCCTTTGGACTGTAGCCCACCAGGCCCCTCTGTTCATGGGATTTCCCAGTCAAGAATACTGGAGTGGGTTGGCATTTCCTCTGATGCCACCTAAACCCAGTTTCTGCCCACCTGCTCCTCACTCATTCTACAGAGGCCATATGGGCCTCACTGTTGCTCTGTAAACATACCAAAAATGTTTCTACACCAGAGACTTTGCACTTGTGATTTCTTTTTCTTGGAGTACCCTTTCCTGGAGATAGTTATGTGCCTTATTTCTTCAGTTCATTCAGATCTCGGCTCAGATACAATCGCCTGAGAAAGTCTTCTCTGGCCAAAGATGCTGCCACACTGTATCTCTTTATTTCTCATTGTTTGATGAGTGTTTTTATTTAATATATATCTCCATTCAAGAAGACAGGGGAATATTGTATCTCAAGACAGTAGAATAGCTTGACACATGGTATGTACTTAAGCATTTACATTAAATGAGTGAAGGATAGAAGTCTGAGGAGATAAATACGTCACTCAGCAGCCTAAGGTTAACCTAAAAACTCTCATACTCATTGCCACTGTGCAGCTCTAGTGGTATTCTCTGTGTCTTCCTTAATTAATGACTGGTTTCTCTCTCATTAGACTGAAGTGTTTTTGTTTCCGCCCTCCCCACTCCATGACTTTGTTCCTAAAGTTAGAGATTAGAGGAGTAAAATCCCTTATATTTTCAAAGTCCCCCCCACTAAATATTCTTTAACAGCCATTAAAAGTATATAATGATTCAATCCTGATTTTAGTGTAGAAAACTCTGGGTAGTAAAATGTGTGCCTGTGTGTCTGTTAAGTGGCTTCAGTTGTGCCCATTCTTTGCGACCCTATGGACTGTAGCCCACTGGGTTCCTCTGTCCAGGGGATTCTCCACGCAGGAATACAGGAATGCGTTGTCATTTCCTACTCCAGGGCATCTTCCCAACCCAGGGATCTAACTTGCTGGAATTACGTCTCCTGCATTGGCAGGTGGGTTCTTTACCTTAGTGCCACCTGGAAAGCCCAGTAAAATGTGTATACAGATGGAAAATATGTACTATAATTCATAACATATAAAGAGTTCATATTCAAAATAATTTTATAGCATCTACAATTTTATAAATGAGAGAGAGAGACAGAGATTTTGTACAACTGAAATTATGCACGTTAAATGTGAAGATGATTTGACGGCAATCTGTTCCTGACCAGGCGTCATGGCGTCACCCTCAAGTTCACATCCCTTGTGGTACTTGTGTCTGTTCAGTTTTTTCCCTTTTTCATAATGATGCACTGTTTTGAAGAGAGACCAAGGTAGTTCATTCACCAAAGTTAACCTTTTTTTATTAGACTACACATGAATATTTGTGCTCCTTGCTTATCAAAATATCCCTAGTCAAAAATCTGGTTCATTTGATCAACCCTTTCATTTAATTGGCCCTTTGAGAGCAGCCTTCCCCATAGGCTATACTGTAAAATCCTTGGCATGGCCAGCTAGCAGCAAACACAACGCCACTCCCAAATTATACCTGCTGATAACCCGCTGATGTTACCAAACAGAGCAGTCAACTTACATAAATTCAATTATACAAGATTCCTATTTATTTTTGAAATTGTAGATGCTTCACACTGCCCCATCCCCCTCAGGACACATTGCTTTTCCATTTTAATCACTAGCCCATAAGAGTAGAGGAGAACTTTTGTTCCTTTCCTCCTTATTATACAGCTATGAAGCCATGGGTTCAGAAAAAAACTTAGCAACTGAACAACAACAATAAAGCCTGCCACACAATTCCTTCCTATTAGACTCATAGGATTATGTTAACATTGTTCAAAAACACACAACTTTTTTGAGTATCAACATCCTTCTGAACAAATTGCAATGCTTTCTATAAAAGGGGAAGCCTATTTCACATTCCCTACTTATTATCATAGTTCTAAATCACTTTCTCAAGACTTTCATGTATTTCCTAATTCCTTCTTTCTAATCTCCCTAGACATATGACTTAATTGTGGTCTATAACTTATCCTTGAAACTGAGCATCTTTCCTGTTCCTCTTGACGTGATCTTTGTGCCCTTTAGTGATGAACTTGGATAACCTCCTCAGTTATATAACCCCCAGCTGCCTGGTGCAAATACCCTGCTTGTTTCTGCAACTCCAAGGATACTTCTCCCCAGCATTCCCATGTGTGGGGGAGATACCACTGACTTCAAGAGTTTAGAACTGAGCAGACCTAATAGGTATCGTGATTCACATATTTTTCATAGAAATGAAACTTTTCTCCCCTCTTCCTTCTATTTAATCTGCATACAAATACAGATCCAGGCCTCTTGCTATTCATAAATATTCTTGTAATGCTCTGAACAAACAAGACATTTCCATCTATAGGCCATGCACAACTACTTGTTTTCTCAATACTGAAGGGATTTAGCTCATCTGTCCATATGGTCACAGCATCCTCCTGTGACTAGAGAGAGGCATTCATGAAACAGCTGTCCAGCTTTAAAAGCTCCTGTTTTGAAATAGAACAAACTGCACAATCTGGAAACAAACCCCAAGACTAGGTCTGTTTTATGATTTCTCTAATGAAGAGGAATAAATATGCTGAAAGAAGCCAACTGGATCTAAAGCTATGCTGTTTTTCCTTAAAGGTGCTTTTGAGTTTCATAAAAATGTCTCAGGTTTGAGAATTTCCTGTGTCAACATTTTATGAAATGTTTAGAAAATGATGATTTCAGCAACAGTCCCCAAAGAACCAAAGCAACAATATTAGGAAGGGATTGAATTTGACATGTTTGTCTTTAATCCTAAGTGTATATGCAATGTCATAGAAATTTCTCATTTTGTATCATTGTCTGTCTGATGAATTATTTTTCTCTAAACAGCTACTTGAATCAAGGCATGGAGTGCTTCCATCTCCCCCTAAAATTTACTTTTTGCTTTTTTGCAGCACATATCCATCCCTTTCTCAATTCATGGCTTCAAGTATCTACTTATCCACTTCCTATTGCTATATATTTGCATTTTCTAGGGCTTACTATATATATAGTATTATTCAGTAGGCATTTTTTAGATGTCTGGCTTTCTTTGTTCAGCACTATTTTTTTTTTAATTAATCCATGTTTCACCTACCAGTAGTTTGCTCATTTTTGCTGCTGGGTACAGTGTTTGAATATCCCACCATTTGTTTAACCATTCACTTATTCTTGGTCAATTGGAATGTTTCAATTTTAGAAACATTACTGATAAAACTGACAAGAATTCCTGTACAAGTTGTTATGTAGACATCTATCTGTATTTCCTTTGGATAAACATCTAGGTTTGGGTTTGCTAAGTTGTATAGTAAGAACTGGAGAAGAAAATGGTAACCAACTCCAGTATTCTTGCCTGGAAAATTCCATGGACAAAGGAGGCTTGTGGGCTACAGTCCATGGGGTTGCACGAGTTGGACACAATTTAGCAACTAAACCACCAACACCAGAGTAAGCATATGATTAAGTTGATGAGATGTACTGATTTGCAATCTTATAACAGGATATGAGAATTCTAGTTGTTCCAAATTGTAATACTAAAAAATTTAGTATCTACAGTGCACATATTTGGTTAAATCTAAGAGACATATTGAATATTATATTTTTGAGTGCCTAGAGTTTTCTTCCTTTTATGAAAACATTCTTTAATGAGTGTTATTCTGACAGGTAGTTAATATAATTATAGTTCAACATGTTCCATAGACGTGTTTCTAAGCTTTATTAGCATGAGTCTACAGTAACCTTTATTTTAGAAGTAGTAGCTTCTAAGATAGGGCCTTCTGGAACATTTAAGATCTTTAATGAGGTCACCTCACTCTTGTTGTATACTTTATGTCGGGTAGAAGGAACAATGTCCCCTAAATATGCCACTTTGACAAGTGAATTACTTTGATCTGATTATTTTGAGCAACTGCAGACACAGGAGGGACTCTAAAAACAAAGTTGTTGTTGTTCAATCACTAAGTCATGTTTGACTCTTTGAGACCCCTTGAACTGCAGCACACCAGGCTTCCCTGTCTTTCACCATCTCCTAGAGTTTGCTCAAACTAATACCCATTGAGTTTGTGATGCCATCCAACCATCTCATCTTCTGTCACTCTCTTCTACTCCTGCCCTCAATCATTTCAAGCATCAAGATATTTTCTAATGAGTCAGCTCTTCACATCAGGTGGCCAAAATATTAGAGCTTCCGCTTCAGCATCAGTCTTTCCAATGGATATTCAGGACTGATTTCCTTTAGGAATGAATGGTTTGAATTCCTTGCTGTCAAAGAGACTCTCAAAAGTCTTCTCCAGCATCACAATTTGAAAGCAACAGTTCTTTGGGCTCAGTTTTCTTTATGCTCCAACTTTCACATCCATACGTAACTACTGGAAAAACATAGCTTTGAGTAGTTGGACCTTTCTTGGCAAAGTAATGTCTCTGCATTTAAATATGTTGTCTAGGTTTGTCATAGCTTTTCCTCCAGAGAACAAGCATCTTTTAATTTCATGGCTACAGTCACCATCCACAGTGAATTTTAGAGCCCAAGAAAGAAAATTCTGTCACTGCTTCCTCTTTTTTCCCATCTATTTGCCATGAAGTGATGGTACAAGATGCCATGATCTTAGTTTTCTGAATGTTGAGTTTTAAGCCAGTTTTTCAGTCTCCTCCTTTACCATCATCAAGATGCTCTTCAGAATTCATCTTTTTGTAAAGGAAATTTGCATGAGAAAGGGGAGTTTTATCAGGAAGAGAGTTATTACTAGAGATCATTTCTTTCTTTAACCTGAGAGACTTAACTGCAAGACAGGCAACATTTAGTTACCAAACTTTTCCTCTTCACATTTCCCCATGAATTTCCTTCCTTCTTTTGAAACCCCAGGTCCTTGTCCCTTTCCTAAACTGAGTGAAGCCTCAATCATCTAGCAGCCTTTCATAACCTAGCAGGATATCGTGGTGTGTTCCTGGAGAGACGCTTCCCCTACATTCTCTGCCATAATCTCATGCATAGTTCCTAGGTTTTTCATGTGCTAAAAACTGTCTCCAATGGAAGAAATTCACTATTTGATGATCATGAATACCATAGTCCCCAGACTTTCTGGTACCTTAATCATCATCAATCAATGAAAGAATCATGCAGGAGATGATCACATACTCTGGGATACCCTTCCCTAAACTTGCCCTTAAAAATGCTTTCTAAAATTTTTCTGGGACTTTGGGGTTTTTTGGTCATGAATCACTTGTTCTCCTCACATGGCCTTGCAATAAACCTTTCTCTGTCCCAAGCCCTGAAGTTTCAGTATCATTTGGCCTTACTGTGCCTGGGTCATACAAACTTGGATTCAGTAAACTGTGAGCCTCATATCATTGTGGGGCAACCATAAGTACATGCACACACAATTAATTTGTTTCTGTCCTGTTAATCTGTCTCATATTATAAGGAGGTCTCTGCAAAGAACCTAAAGGGGCAGAAGGGAAATTATTTTTCCTCCTCTACACTTAGTATGTGACCAAAATTCAAGAGATCGTTAGGCAAATTTCTGGAATTTTCCTCTGGGTCTCTTTCTCTGTTCTGTAAAGTTCATCTTCCTTTATGTTCCCGAATTCTGATACATCTTATCCAATATCTGTTAATGAGTCATTCATCTTCTTTTGTATTCTGTTCTGTCTCTAAGTGGAAGTGGAAATGTATCTCCAGACAAATAAGTAGCTCAGGAAATTGTAGGCTTCAGCTAGTTTGTTTTTCTTTCCTCTGTAATATCTGAGATCATCAACTATTGTTATCCACTAAGCTCTGCAGTCATAGGTTGAGACTTCATGAGGCCAAGCAAAGGACTCTGGGGAAAAAATAACATGAAAAGAACAGCTAGAGGGAGTACTTAGAGTTTTGAGACACCTAAGTTCCATAAAAGAGTAAAGTGACCCCACTGAACCCCTGGGACATTTAACAAAGACTTTAGAATGCCCTGCATGAGAGCAGGGCTAAATTACTCCCAGAATAAAGATTAACTATATCTATACTAAAGGACTTCTATGCAGAGTACATCATGAGAAATGCTGGGCTGCAAGAAGCACAAGCTGGGATCAAGATTGCTGGGAGAAAATACCAATAACCTCAGATATGCAGATGACACCACCTTTATGGCAGAAAGTGAAGAAGAACTAAAGAACCTCTTGATGAAAGTGAAAGAGGAGAGTGAAAAACCTGGCTTAAAACTCAACATTCAGAAAACGAAGATCATGGCATCCGGTCCCATCACTTCATGGGAAATAGATGGGGAAACAGTGGAAACAGTGTCAGACTTTACTTTTTTGTGCTCCAAAGTAACTATAGATGGTGACTGCTGCCATGAAATTAAAAGATGCTTACTCCTTGGAAGGAAAGTTATCACCAACCGAGATAGCATATTAGAAAGCTGAGACATTACTTTCTCAATAAAGGTCCATCTAGTCAAAGCTATGTTTTTTCAGTAGTCAAATATGGATGTGAGAGTTGGACTATAAAGAAAGCTGAGTACTGAAGAATTGATGCTTTTGCACTGTGGTGTTGGAGAAGACTTCTGAGAATCCCTTGGACTGCAAGGAGATCCAACCAGTCCATTCTGAAGGAGATCAGTCCTGAGTGTTCATCAGAAGGACTGATGCTGAAGCTGAAACTCCAATACTTTGGCCACCTGATGTGAAGAGCTGACTCATTTGAAAAGACCCTGATGCTGGGAAAGATTGAAGGCATGAGGAGAAAGGGATGACAGAGGATGAGATGGTTGGATGGCATCTCCGACTCAGTGGACATGTTTTTGAGTAAACTCTGGGAGTTGGTGA
This sequence comes from Bison bison bison, assembly GCF_000754665.1. Taxonomy (NCBI): domain Eukaryota; kingdom Metazoa; phylum Chordata; class Mammalia; order Artiodactyla; family Bovidae; genus Bison; species Bison bison. The sequence goes on along the minus strand of NW_011494772.1, from coordinate 1,866,186 downwards.
TGGACAGGGAGGCCTGGCATGCTGCAGTCCATGGGGTCACAAAGTATTGGGGATGAATAAGCGACTTAACTGAACTGAACTGAACACACTCATTCAACAAAATTACTGAGATACAGAATACTGCCTGAATTAGGTCTTCTCTAAATATTCATTTGATTCATGTGCTGCTGCTGCTGCTGCTAAGTCGCTTCAGTAGTGTCCGACTCTGTGCGACCCCATGGACGACAGCCCACCAGGCTCCCCCATCCCTGGGATTCTCCAGGCAAGAACACTGGAGTGGATTGCCATTTCCTTCTCCAGTGCATGAAAGTGAAAAGTGAAAGTGAAGTCGCTCAGTCGTGTCCGACTTTTAGCGACCCTACGGACTGCAGCCTACCAGGTTCCTCCATCCATGGGATTTTCCAGGCAAAAGTACTGGAGTGGGGTGCCATTGCCTTCTCCTTGATTCATGTGAGTATGACATATTTACTAAAAGATTTAGTTCCTTCAAGAGTGACCAAGCTGTCGCTTCAGAAAACAAAGCATTTTCAAAATAACCTAATGTTCTCTTGTCTAAGGGTTCAAGTGCCCATTTGAACACTGAAGAATTGAAAAGAGCTCTCTTGGAATGCAGTTCTGCTCAAAAGAGCTTACTGGTCAGAGAAAGGGGCAAGACCTATCTTTCCACATTTCAGCATTATGTTGATGCTCCAGTATCTCATCACCAATCCTGAGAACTGAACTTCCTCTAGAGTAAATAAAGGTTAATACTGATGATGATAGATGGATCTCTCCTACAATGACCACCTATGATTTACCTGGGGTCAAATTTCTGGAAAGAGTTGAAAAGTAGAGCACCTCTATCCTGTATAGTACTGTAAGGTCTCCAGATTTAAGAGGTACTATACTTGGAAGGAAAGTTATAACTTAGATAGCATATTAAGAAGCAGAGACATTACTTTGCCAACAAAGGTCCATCTAGTCAAGGCTATGGTTTTTCCAGTAGTCATGTATGGATGTGAGAGTTGGACTGAAGAAAGCTGAGCGCTGAAGAATTGATGCTTTTGAACTGTGGCATTGGGGAAGACTCTTGAGAGTCCCTTGTATCGCAAGGAGATCCAACCAGTCCATTCTAAAGGAGATCAGTCCTGGGTGTTTATTGGAGGGACTGATGCTAAAGCTGAAGCTCCAATGTTTTGGCCACCTCATGTGAAGAGTTGATTCATTGGAAAAGACTCTGATGCTGTGAGGGATTGGGGGAAGGAGGAGAAGGGGACAACAGAGGATGAGATGGCTGGATGGCATCACCGACTGGATGGACATGAGTTTGAGTAAACTCTGGGAATTGGTGATGGACAGGGAGGCCTGGCGTGCTGCAATTCATGGGGTCACAAAGAGTCAGACACGACTGAACGACTGAACTGAACTGATTACCAGTAATCTGCTTGTTAGCTCAAAGGTCTAGCACCTGTCTGAACTCCAAGGATGATTTGAGAGAAAGTGTAAGCCATATTTCTGCTTAACTCCAGTCTGAAGTTAGAGGTCTGAGAAAGAATAATGTGCATATACATGGAATCCAAGTCTTAGAGGACATCAAGAAAGGGATTTTCAAATTAATTATTGTACAGTCTAGATATTCAAATGAACATACAGTTACTGCAGCTTTTCTAAATAAAACTGCTTAAAAATAGGGATAGTGTTCAAGACAGAGATTTTCAGACTTTTCCAAAGCTATATATTCTATTGGTTTCTCCTGTTAGACTTATTGTCAAGAAAATGAAAGAGAACTCTTGTGTCTCTTCCTGTTCCTATAAGGGCAGCAGTCCTATTGGATTAGGTCTTTACCCTTATGACCTCATTTAACCTTAATTATCCCCTTAAAGGCCCTGTCTCCAAATACAGTCAGACTGGGTGTTAGTACTATACATGTGAGCTTTGAGGAAACACTTCAATCCATAGCAACTACTGTTATAGACATCTACATAAGTGAAATGCAGAACCAGAGCATTAAGTGAAAAAGTTGCAAAAATTATTTAAAAAAATTAAAAATGTTAAAAACCATATGTTACCAAACTATCTATTTTGAGAATATTTTATATGTAATGCATAGTATAATACATTTATTAAACTATAATGAAAGAAAGAAAATTATAAAATCAATATTTGCCAACCTTCACTGTAGTGAGAGGAAGATGCTACAGCTGAATGCACAGGAGATCTGCAATAAGGATAATATTCTATTGCTTAACTTGACTGTAAATATATGACAATTTATCTTATTATTCTTATCAACTTGCATTTCAAATTCTACTTCTTATCCTAATGTTATAAGATATATTCTTTTTTTTTTAAATTTTATTTTATTTTTAAACTTTACATAATTGTATTAGTTTTGCCAAATATCAAAATGAATCCACCACAGGTATACATGTGTTCAGATATACTAAAATTTTAAAAATCATGTTATTATTAAAGAAACACAGCATACCCCTTTATATTAGTGGTATTTTACTATTCAGATTATGAAATAATCTCTATAAAATTGATTCAGTATCATTAAACATATTTTCTATGAATTTATTGTAGTTAAAAATAAGTGATTTATCTCCCTGTTTTTGAAAACAATAGAGCATATTTTTCCTCGAAGCCCATTTTTGCTTTCTATTATTTTTAAACCTGAACCAAATATATCTCAGTATAATTTCACATTTAATCTTCTATTGTTCTGTGTTCCCAATAGTGTGCTTTTTCACAAAAGAATATTCTAATGTGCCTTAGATTTCTATGGGCATATGTGAATTTTCTTTTTGTTACTTTTAATTGGAGATTTGATTGTTTCCATTTCTGTTGGCCACCCACACCACACTGCTCTCGGTTTTTAAATTCCTTGAGGAAGTAGAGTGATGGCCTTTCAGTTTCTGTAATTGGAAGTTGCATCATTTGTCTGTGTCAAGCTCTCTGATTGATTGTAAAAAACATTATGCTTATTTTGTTAATTAACTTTAATCCCTATACAGTCAGTTAAAAATATATTGAATAGCTCTCAGTAATCGACTAAAATATAAGGAATTTAAATGCCTGTCTCTATCCCCAACTCTGTTAAAATCATTTCAGCATAAGAGGTTGTCAAATTTCCAAGTAAACATATCATTATGTAGCATTCATGCATTATGGATTTTTTTTTTTTTTAGTTTTACATCTCATGCATTTCATTATCATTGTCTATTATCCAACTAAAGAGCACGCCCACTTTACAAGTTCCGCATAGTGTATTCAAGTGGGAGCACACAGTTGAATTAAAAGTGCAATGCCAGAGTGTCAGAGGTAGGCATTTGTTTTTAAGTATTTTACAATTAATTTAGTGGAACAATGTTAATTTAAGCATTAAGATTCCTTTATCAAATATGCTGAAAATGTAATTGCCTTGTACACAGGACAAATAATAGAAATGGCTTGCCCAATTTATTACTCTACAAAAGAATTAGTGTGATGGCCAATTAAAGGATGCTTTCAAATATAGTTATCATATTGTTTACCATGCAGAATTAACTCACGGAAGGTTAAAGGTGTTACTAAAAACATTAATTTAATTCCTTCTAAAAATGACACAAAATTATCATAAAGCATAATATATGGTCATGAAAGAGCACTTTAATGAAGTCTTGAGATAATTACAAGAGTTATGACAATTTGCTACTAATAGAATAAGAAGTCTATTATCACATTTTATTTTTCTTATTTTCAAAGGAAAATGATAAATTTAATAAAATTGGCTCTCTACGGTATATTTCATACAGTATGTATTATGTATACATATGTATTCTACTGGCAGTAGTAACACTTCTGATTCTTTTGTTAAAGATGGCTGCGTTTATTTCAAACCTATGAAGTAAAAAATGCCAATCAGTTCTAACAGCAATACTGACTGTTTTTTGTCCTTTTTCCACACAAAGTGGAGTTAATCACAAATAAGTGAGGATATTGAAAACCAGAATAAATGAAGAAAAAACAAAAAATAGTTTCTATTCCTCCCCCCACAATATGCTTCAGTTCACTTTATAATATTTTGTTGGAACCCCAGAGAACAAAAAAGCCTCTCCTTACATGCTTCTATCAGTGCTCCTCAGAATCTTTTTGTTTCTTGGGATATTAACTAGCACTCTGTAGGAAAAAAATAATAATAATTTTGCTGTTATTGTTGTGTTTGTGCCTTAAACAAATGTTACCACAATCAAATTTAACAGCAAGAATCCTGAGATTTTTTTTAATAGATGCTAATAATCTTTATGAATCTCTAAGAATGGAAAGTAGATTTCATTATAACAATTCTTTATTAAAAGAATAAGGCACGAATTAACATTTCTAAGAATACTGTACATCACAAAAGACCTGTACAATTTAGCTAATTTGGAAGAAAAAAAAATAATGGCTGGTTCTCAAATACCTAAACAGTGCATCCTTATGAGGGCTCTGTGCCATGTGTGCTTTGTCGCTCAGGCATGTCTGACTCTTTGCAAGCCCATGAACTGTAGGCGGCCAGGCTCCTTTGTCCATGGGGATTCTCCAAGTAACAACACCAGAATGGGTTGCCATACCCTCCTCCAGGGGATCTTCCCAATCCAGATCGAACTCAGGTCTCCCAAATTGTAGGCGGATTCTTTACCTTCTGAGCCACAAGCCAAAATCTAAGAATACTGGAGTGGGTAGCCTTTCCTTTCTCTAGGGGATCTTCCCCACCCAGGAATTGAACTGGGGTCTCCTGCATTGTAGGAGGATTCTTTACCAGCTGAACTGCCAGGGAAGCCCCCATGCAGATGCTACCATACGTTATTTTAACACCTCAGGATATTATTCAGAAAATCCAGTCACTAAAATAGCAACAGATGTATAGAGATGATAATGATGAATATTGATAAAACATGTATCTGAAATATCTTTGTCCCTTCTGAGAACTAGAAATTTGGCAATTATTGCACATAATAATTTTCAAGTATTTTATCTTTAATTTTTTTATATAGTTCACAAATTGATTGGCTCAGGAAAGCCAGATGAATCCCGAAAGGGCACTTATTTTGTATTTGGTGTGATAAGTCAGCTATTGCAGGGTTGATATTCATATTTATAAGCAACTAAGAAGTCCTGAATTCTGGGTGACTATGATTAGCAATTGCTTAAGCAAATCAAAATTAATAATGGGTAAGGCACACGCTAGTAAGGTAATGCTCAAAATTCTCCAAGCCAGGCTTCAGCAATACATGAACCATGAACTTTCAGATGTACAAGCTGGTTTTACAAAAGGCGGAGGAACCAGAGATCAAAATGCCAATGTTCGTTGGATCATCGAAAAAGCAAGAGAGTTCCAGAAAAACATCTATTTCTGCTTTATTGACTATGCCAAAGCCGTTGACTGTGTGGATCACAATAAACTTTGGAAAATTCTGAAAGAGATGGGAATACCAGACCACCTGATCTGCCTCTTGAGAAATTTGTATGCAGGTCAGGAAGCAACAGTTAGAACTGGACATGGAACAACTGACTGGTTCCAAATAGGAAAAGGAGTATGTCAAGGCTGT
>NW_011494772.1:1834222-1860534 GCF_000754665.1 Bison bison bison | reverse complement strand
AGAGTACATCATGAGAAATGCTGGGCTGGAAGAAGCACAAGCTGGAATCAAGATTGCCGGGAGAAATATCAATAAACTCAGATATGCAGATGACACCACCCTTATGGCAGAAAGTGAAGAACTAAAGAGCCTCTTGATGAAAGTGGAAGAGGAGAGTGAAAAAGTTGGCTTTATGCTCAACATTCAGAAAACTAAGATCATGGCATCTAGTCCCATCACTTCATGGCAAATAGATGGGGCAACGGTGGAAACAGTGGATGACTTTATTTTTGCGGGCTCCAAAATCACTGCAGATGGGGATTGCAGCCATGAAATTAAGATGCTTCCACCTTGGAAGGAAAGTTATGACCAACCTAGACAGCATGTTAAAAAGCAGAGACATTACTTTGTCAACAAAAGTCCGTCTAGTCAAGTCTATGGTTTTTCCAGTAGTCATGTATGGATGTGAGAGTTGGACTATAAAAAAGCTGAGCACAAAAAAATTGATGCTTTTGAACTATGGTGTTGGAGAAGACTCTTGAAAGTTCCTTGGACGGCAAGGGGATCCTACCAGTCCATCGTAAAGGAGATCACTCCTGAGTGTTCATTAGAAGGACTGATGTTGAAGCTGAAACTCCAATACTTTGGCCACCTGATGCGAAGAGCTGACTCATTTGAAAAGACCCTAATGCTGGGAAAGATTGAAGGCGGGAGGTGAAGGGGACGACAAAGGATGAGATGGTTGGATGGCATCACCGACTCAAAGGACATGAGTTTGGTTGAACTCCAGGAGTTGGTGATGGACAGGGAGGCCTGGCGTGCTGCAGTTCATAGGGTCACTAAGAGTCAGACATAACTGAGCAACTGAACTGAACTGATGGAATAGTTTCATCTTTAACATACAGTGAGAAATATTGTGAAATGAATGTATCACTTTGACACCAAGTGCCAACTTGTTCAAAATATACAAATTCAAGATGTGGATAATATTTTTCACAAGATGTTACAAATGAGAGAAAGAAAGGTTTCTGTTGAAACTCCAAAGAGATATATCAAAACTTAGCCTTGCCTCTGTACTATTTTTCTAGATTCCGCATACATGCGCTAATATATGATATTTATTTTTCTCTTTTTGACTTACATCACCTTATATGACAGACTCTGGATTCATCCATGTCTCTACAAATGACCCTATTTCATTACTTTTAGTGGCCGAGTATTATTTTATTGCACATGTGTACCTATTTCCAGGGCAGGAATAGAGATACAGACAGAGAGAATGGGTATGGGGACACTGTGGGGAGGAGGGAGAGTGGAGGATGGGACAGATTGGGAGATTAGAAATTGGGAGATAGTGTATACACCACCATATGTAAAAATAGATGGCTAGTGGGAACCTGTTATAAAGCACAGGGAGCTCAGCTCGGTGCTCCGTGATGGCTGAGAGGGGTGAGATGGAGGGAGGCTCACAAGGGAGTGGATATATGTATACATATAGCTGACTCACTTCATTGTAGAACAGACACTAACAAAACACTGTGAAGCAATTATGTTCAAATAAAAAATAAGCATTAAAAAAACAGCTACAAAAGACTTACCCATTCCCTTTCTTTTATAACTTCTAATACTGTTAAAAAATATAGGCTGTTTGTGCAAATGTGGACTGTGAAAGTCACAATCCCTCAGTCATGTCCGACTCTAGATAATAGAGTTATCTAGAGTAGGATTATAAAGTTATAATAGCTGTTTATAATAGCTGTTTAATTTAGATATGCACTGATGCTGTTCAAACTAAAAGTTTGCTTTACTTTGAGACATATCTTGGTCTCCAGTTGCTGATTTATAGCATGGGATCAATAACATCTAACAGTGTATAAGCCAAGCTATTGAAAGTCATTACCACTTTATAAAATTGACTCGAGGGAGACCAAAAGAAATGGTGGTAAGAAGGGCCATTTCAGTTCCCCATACCATTGTCTGATGATATCACTCCATCACTGGTTGTTGAGATAGAAGTAATCATCATTAATAATTGAAAATATCATACATATAATTTGCCAATAAATTTGAAATATTTTCTTCTAAGTCTCTTTTGTGAACCTGGACTACAAAATATATACTCACTAGAATATTTTATTTTAGCATGGCAAAACTTAGAAAAATTGATCTCATACTGAATTTACAGCCTGAATTTTTGTTTCCTATCCTTTGGCTATCCTTAGTCTGTATTTCTTTCTTACTACTATTTCAGTGACAATAAAGCATCTTTGACCTTCAATTTCATATCCTCGCCTTAACTGCAATCTTTTATTTATTTATTTATTTGCAGCTTACTTCAAAAATCTATGAATCTGTCTAAATGTTAAATGAAATGTTATCATGCTATTTGGACAAAGATAAAAGAAATTTAAGAATTAGTAAAACTAATGCCTACATTTTTTGAAAACAACTCTTGTTTTTCTGTATGCCATTAAGGAATTAATTATGGTAAGCTATTTTATATGTACCACTACCATTAATTTGAACATACTCTTAGATGTGGTTGATAATTTAAAAAGTAAGCATTTAGTAATATAATTTTAGTAATTGTTGAATAGCTCATAAATCCAATAACAGTTATAGAGCACCTACTGTTGAGGACTTGCTTTAATATTGGTGGTGGTAGTTTAGTCACTAATTTATATCCAACACTTGTGACCCCATAGACTGTAGCCCTTCAGCTTCCTCTGTCCATGGGATTTCTAATATTATGTAGGATTTAAAATACATTCAATATGTCCCTGTTCTTGAAGATCTCAGAGTTTATTTTGAGGTATTTACAAGGTAGCATTTGTTCTTTTATGTTTATTTTGCAGCAAATTTATTCCTTAATTGATTGCCTATAAGATTTTTAACTTCTAAAGATATTCTATTCAGTTCAACTCAGTTGTGTCTGATTCTTTGTGAACCCATGAACTGCAGCTTGCCAGGCTTCCCTGTTCATCACCAATCCCAGAGCTTACTCAAACTCATGTCCACTGAATTGGTGATGCCATCCAACCATCTCATCCTCTGTTGTTCCCTTCTCCTCCTGCCTTCAATTTTTCCTAACATCAGGGTTTTCAAATGAGTCAGTTCTTCATATCAGGTGGCCGAAGTATGGAAGTTTCAGCTTCAGCATCAGTCCTGTCAATGAATATTCAGGACTGATTTCCTTTAGGATGGACTGGTTGTATCTCCTCATTGTCCAAAGTACTCTCAAGAGTCTTCTCCAACACCACAGTTCAAAAGCATCAATTGTTTGGAACTCAGCTTTCTTTACAGTCCAATTCTCACATCCATACATGACTACAGAAAAATCCATAGCTTTGAATAGAAGGACCTTTGTTGACAAAGTAACGTCTCAGCTTTTTAATATGCTACCTAGGTTGGTCATAACTTTTCTTCCAAGTATCCATTGCCTTTTAATTTCATGGTTGCAGTCATCATATGCAGTGATTTTGGAGCCCAAGAAAATAAAATCTCTTAGAAGGCAATGGCACCTCACTCCAGTACTCTTGCCTGGAAAATCCCGTGGGTGGAGGAGCCTGGTAGGCTGCAGTCTATGGGGTCGCGAAGAGTCGCACACGACTGAGCGACTTCACTTTCACTTTTCACTTTCATGCATTGGAGAAGGAAATGGAAACCCCCTCCCTGTTCTTGCCTGGAGAATCCCAGGGACGGGGAGCCTGGTAGGCTGCTGTCTATGGGGTCGCACAGAGTCGGACACAACTGAAGCGACTTAGCAGCATCAGCAGCAGTGTTTCCATTGTTTCCCAGTCTATTTGAAATGAAGTAATAGGAGCAGATTCCGTGGTCTTAGTTTTCTGAATGTTGAGATTTAAGCCAACTTTTTCACTCTCCTCTTTCACTTTCATCAAGAGGCTCTATAGTTCTTTGCTTTCTGCCATAAGTGTGGCACCATATGCATATCTGAGGTTACCTGATATATCTGATATTTTTTTATCTGATATTTCTTCCAGCAATCTTAATTCCAGCTTGTGCTTCATCCAGCTCACAATTTCTCGTGATGTACTCTGCATATAAGTTAAATAAGCAGGGTGACAATAGACAGACTTGACATACTCCTTTTCCAATTTGGTACCAGTCTATTGTCAACAACCTCAGATATGCAGATGATACCACACTTATGGCAGAAATTGAGGAAGAACTAAAGAGCCTCTGGATGAAAGTGAAAGAGGAAAGTGAAAAACTTGGCTTAACGCTCAGCATTCAGAAAACTAAGATCATGGCAAGTGGTCCCATCACTTCATGGCAAATAGATGGGGAAACAGTGGAAACAGTGGCTGACTTTATTTTTGTAGGCTCCAAAATCACTGCAGATGGAAATTGCAGCCATTAATTAAAAGACACTCACTCCTTGGAAGGAAAGTTATGACAAACCTAGATAGCATATTAAAAAGCAGAGACATTACTTTGCCAACAAAGGTTCGTCTAGTCAAGGCTATGGTTTTACCAGTAGTCATGTATGGATGTGAGAGTCGGACTATGAAGAAAGCTGAACACCGAAGAATTGATGCTTCTGAACTGTGTGTTGGAGAAGACTCTTGAGAGTTCCTTGGATGGCAAGGAGATCCCACCAGTCCATCCTAAAGGAAATCAGTACTGGGTGTTCATTGGAAAGACTGATGTTGAAGCTGAAACTCCAATAATTTGGCTACCTGATGAAAAGAACTGACTCATTTGAAAATACTCTGATACTAAGAAAGACTGAGGGCAGGAAGAGAAGGGAACGACCGAGGATGAGATGGTTGGATGGTATCACTGACTCAATTGACATGAGTTTGGGTGAACTCCAGGAGTTGGTGATGGACAGTGAGGCCTGGCATGCTGTGGTTCATGGGGTCACAAAAATTCGGACATGACTGAGTGACTGAAATTAACTATTGTTCCATGTCTAGTTCTAACTGCTGTTTCTTGACCTGCATACAGATTTCTCAGGAAGCAGGTCAGCTGATCTGGTATTCCCATCTCTGTAAGAATTTTCCACAGTTTGTTGTGATCCACAAAGTGAAAGGCTTTAGCATAGTCTATGAAGCAGAAGTATATGTTGTTTTGGAACTCTCACATTTTTTTGATGATCCAGTGGATGTTGGCAATTTGATCTCTGGTTCCTCTTTCTTTTATAAATCCAGCTTGAACATCTAGAAATACTGTTGAAACCTGGCTTGGAGAATATTGAGCATTACTTTACTAGCATGTGAGATAAGTGAAATTCACAGTAGTCTGAACATTCTTTGGCATTGCCTTTTTTAAGATTGGAATGAAAACTGACCTTTTCCAGTCCTGTGGCCACTGTGGAGTTTTCCAAATTTTCTGGCATACTGCGTGCAGCACTTTCACAGCATCATCCCTTAGGATTTGAAATAGCTCAACTGGAACTCCATCACCCCCACTGGCTTTGTTTGTAGTGATGTTTGTTAAGAGCCACTTGACTTTGAATTCCAAGATGTCTGGCTCTAGGTTACTTATCACACCATCATGATTATCTGGGTCATGAAGATCTTTTTTGTATAGTTCTTCTAACCTCAGATATGCAGATGACACCACCCTTATGGCAGAAAGTGAAGAGGAACTAAAAAGCCTCTTGATGAAAGTGAAAGTGGAGAGTGGAAAAAGTTGGCTTAAAGCTCAACATTCAGAAAATGAAGATAATGGCATCTGGTCCCATCACTTCATGGGAAATAGATGGGGAAACAGTGGAAGATTTTATTTTTCTGGGCTCCAAAATCACTACAGATGGTGACTGCAGCCATGAAATTAAAAGATGCTTACTCCTTGGAAGGAAAGTTATGACCAACCTAGATAGCATATTCAAAAGCAGAGACATTACTTTGCCAACAAAGGTTCATCTAGTCAAGGCTATGGTTTTTCCTGTGGTCATGTATGGATGTGAGAGTTGGACTGTGAAGAAGGCTGAGTGCCAAAGAGTTGATGCTTTTGAACTGTGGTGTTGGAGAAGACTCTTGAGAGTCCCTTGGACTGCAAAGAGATCCAACCAGTCCATTCTGAAGGAGATCAGCCCCGGGTGTTCTTTGGAAGGAATGATGCTAAAGCTGAAATTCCAGTAGTTTGGCCACCTCATGTGAAGAGTTGACTCATTGGAAAAGACTCTGATGCTGGGAGGGATTGGGGGCAGGAGGAGAAGGGGACGACAGAGGATGAGATGGCTGGATGGCATCACTGACTCGATGGACGTGAGTCTGAGTGAACTCCCGGAGTTGGTGATGGACAGGGAGGCCTGGCGTGCTGCGTGCGATTCATGGGGTTGCAAAGAGTCGCACACGACTGAGCGACTGCTCTGATCTGATCTGTGTATTCTTGCCACCTCTTCTTAATATCTTCTGTTTCTGTTATGTCCATACTGCTTCCATCCTTTATTGTGGCCATCTTCGCATAAAATATTCCCTTGGTATCTCTAATTTTCTTGAAGACATCTCTAGTCTTTCCTGTTCTATTCTTTCCCTCTATTTGTTTGCACTGATCACTGAGAAAGGCTTTCTGATCTCCCGTTCCTATTCTTTGGAACTCTGAATTTAAATAGGTATATCTTTCCTTTTCTCCTTTACCTTTTGCTTCTCTTCTATTTGTAAGCCCTTCTCAGGCAACCATTTTGCCTTTTTGTACTTCTTTTTCTTGGGGTTGGTTGATTACTGCCTCCTGTACAATGTCATGAACCACCATCCATAGTTCTTCAGGCACTCTGTCTATCAGATCTAATCCCTTGAATTTATTTATCACTTCCATGTATAATCATAAGGGATTTGATTTAGGTCATACCTGAATGGTCTAGTGGTTTTCCCTACTTTCTTCAATTTAAGTCTGAATTAAGGACACTAATTCAGTTTTGTCATTATAGTCAGTGTTTACTTATTCTGTGAAGGATTTCTACCAATTTCTATTATTCAGACAGTGAAATAGGTAGTTATTTTTTATCTGCTTCCTTTTTCTCCTGGTAGAAAAAAATACTTAGTATTGAATGTGAAAGTTGAAATAACAGATATTTAATTTAAGTTTCCTCATTAATATCAGTCCCCATTTCAGAAGATAAACTGTGCTTGTCTCCAAGATGATGACCAAAAAAAAAAAAAAAATCATTTTCCTTAACAAATAGCATGAGTATGCCTTTTTAGGAAATAAAATGTCTCTGTCAATCAAGATAGTTGTACTCCTTTGTGTGTGTCTTCAAACTGAGTTACATGCTCTGATTTTATGGTGAGGCATGTGAGTGTTGGAAAACATAATTAAAAAGAAAACACCAAAATAATACTTGTATGCATTTTCATTTCTCTTTAGGTAAACAATGAGAAAAATGTAGTCAGATTTACTTTTTCAAATGCATCATACTCCTGTCACATCATTGGATAATTCTAGAATGCCATCTAGGCAAAAGATAGGTACATTATACTTCTAATAAAAGGAATGTGTCTTGAGAATAGCTGCTTTACTATGTGTCACTTAATTTCAAATCAGCATAGCTTAAAATTTTCCTATAGTGTTATATGTACATTTGAAAGACTATATTGTTTTAAAATAGCTATCTATGAGAGCCAGCCAGTTTAAGAAATAGAGATAACGTCTGTTTTATTTTTAATGCACACAGTACACCTTTCATCTTTCTAACCCTCCTTGATGACCCCGAATAAAATTATAAAGCTAAGTTGGTGTATTTTCCTTTAAAAAATAAACAATTGTGTTTCTTTTTTGCCCTATATTTATCTGTGACTTTATTATTTATTTTGCAGTTTATGTTTATAATTTTCATCCAGGTAAATTCATTATCTGAACTTTCATCATTGTTACCTCATCACAGTGGTTTATAGAATGGATATGGAACAATTACTTTATCCGTGCTACTGTACATGGATTCCTCTGCTGTTTTCAAGTTGTTGCAGTTATTGAACAAGTTTGCTTAGGTGCACCAGTGCAAATATTTCTATGGCATACACACTGGAATGGAAATTGTTATATGTGCACTGAAATTTATTTAGTAACAGCATCAGGGGACCTCAACTGCTCAAAAGATGGACACTGAAATTCATTTCAGTTCAGTCGCTCAGTCACTTCTGACTCTTTGCAACCCAATGGACTGTAGCACACCAGGCTTCCCTGTCCATCACCCCTCCCATAGTTTGCTCAAATGCATGTCCATCGAGTCAGTGATGCCAACCAACCATCTCATCCTCTATCTTTCCCTTCTCCTCCCACCCTCAATCTTTCCCAGCATCAGGGAGTCAGTTCTTCCCATCTGGTGACCAAAGTACTGGAGTTTCAGCTTCAGCATTTGCCCATCCAATGAATATTCAGGACTGATTTCCTTTAGGATTGACTGATTTGATCTCCTTGAAGTCCAAGGGACTCTCAGGAGCCTTCTCCAACACCACAGTTCAGAAACAGCAATTCTTTGGTGCACAGCTCTTTTTATAGTCCAACCCTCAGCATACATACATGGCTATGGGAAATGATTGCTTTGATTCAGTTCAGTTCAGTTCATTTCAGTATCTCAGTCGTGTCTGACTCTTTGTGACCCCATGGACTGCAGCATGCCAGGCTTCCCTGTCCATCACCAACTCCCAGAGCTTATCAAACTCATCTCCATCAACTCGGTGGTGCCATCCGAACATCTCATCCTCTGTCATCCCCTTCTCCTCCCACCTTCAATCTTTCTGAGCATTAGGGTCTTTTCTAATGAGTCAGTTCTTTACATGAGGTGGCCTAAGTATTGCAGTTTCAGCTTCAGCATCAGCCCTTCCAATGAATATTCAGGACTGATTTCTTTTAGGATGAACTGATTGGATCTCCTTGGTGTCCAAGGGACACTCAAGAGTCTTCTCCAACACCACAGTTCAAAAGCATCAATTCTTCAGTACTCATCTTTCTTTCTCTCTCTTTTTTTTTTTGAGGCTCTATGAATTTTTTATTTTTATTTATTTTTTGTTGTTGTTGCCTTTATTTTTTTGAGGTATTTTTTTTAACTTTAAAATATAGTACTGGTTTTGCCATATATCAACATGAATCCGCCACAGGTATACATGTGTTCCCCATCCTGAACCCTCCTCCCTCCTCCCTCCCCATACCATCCCTCTGGGTTGTCCCAGTGCACCAACCCCAAGCATCCAGTATCGTGCATCAAACCTGGACTGGTGACTCGTTTCATACATGATAGTATACATGTTCAATGCCGTTCTCCCACCCTCTCCCTCTCCCACAGAGTCCAAAAGACTGTTCTATACATCAGTGTCTCTTTTGCTGTCTTGTATACAGGGTTATTGTTACCATCTTTCTAAATTCCAAATATATGCGTTAGTATACTGTATTGGTGTTTTTCTTTCTGGCTTACTTCACTCTGTATTATAGGCTCCAGTTTCATATAGTCCAGATCTCACATGCATACATGACTCCTGGAAAAACCATAGCTTTGACTAGACAGACTTTTGTTGGTAAAGTAATGTCTCTGCTTTTTAATATGCTGTCTAGGTTGGTCATAGCTTTTCTTCCAATGACCAAGCACCTTTTAATTTCATGGATGCAGTCACCATCTGCAGTGACTTTGGAGCCCAAGAAAATAAAGTCTCTCACCATTTCCATTGTTTCCCCATCTATTTGCCATTATGCGATGGGACACTGAAATTAGAGCAATGCCATGTCAGTCAAGTGCAGGAAACTTGGCTTTCCTAAACAGGAATAGTGGCAAAGGGATTTGCAGACTCTGAAGTAGTGGTGCCATCCCTTATACCCAATCTGGTATCATGCCTCCTGGTAGGCAGGCAGCACTGCAAGTGGGTTTCTACTAGAAGAGCCTCATAGCATATGGGAATCTTTCTATAGACTTTGCGGCTGCTGACTCTTTAGAATCTAAGTCACATTTCCACTAGGAACAGAATTGCTGTGTCATAGGATATATGTGGTTTCAATTTTAATAGTTACTGCCTAAGTGTTTTATTTAAAGTAGTTCACTAAGTTACATTCCTAGCAACAGCTTATTCCTAGCAACTGTTCCAGAATTTTGGCAATAGTAGGAATTTTTAGACATTTTAAGTTTTGTAAATTTAAAAGAATTAAGGTATAGCAAGTATTTTACATTTCCTGGTTTTTAATGAAATTGACCCTGTGAAATACTTATCCTTGTTTTGTGACCACTTTTTTTCTTGTTTTTTAATTATAAATTTTATGAATTGTTTGTATGTTTTGAATCTTACAGTTACAATGTGTGTGGGTTTTCTGTCCACTCCCTTTATGTTGTTTTTTAAAATAAAGAATGTCACAATTTCTCAAATTTATCACATTTGTTTAACTTTGAATTTTTGTACCTCATTGTAAGAAATATGTACCACCCAAGATCTGAAGATAAACTTCAGTATTTTCTTCCAAAATATTTAAATTTTGCCTTACACAATACATGTGTGTGTTCATGGATGCTCAGTCATGTCTGACTTTTTTTGCAATCCCATGGACTGTAGCCCACCAGGCTCCACTGTCCATGGAATTTTCCAGGCAAGAATACTGGAGTGGGTTGCCATTTCCTACTCAACTCTTACACAGTAATTTGCTTAATCCATATGTAACTGATTTCCCCCCCCCCCCCATTGGATATGCGTACTAATAATCCTTAAAAGATCTAAGGAGAGATCTAAAGAAAGTGGAGTTTATTAGAATAAGGGCCAAAGGGACATGATTAAGAAAGTGACTTTAAAGCTATTAGCCTGGTGCTACAAAGCCTAAGAAGAAGAGAGGATGGAATCCTGTCTTCTATATCTCCATATGGATAAACAGTTTTTCCACCACCTGCCCTTAATGAATTTCCTATCCTCTCTCCACTTATTAGCAATACTAACTGTAGGAGGTGTCAGGATTTGTGGGTTTCTTTCTGGGTTTCCTATTCAGTTTCTTGTTATATTTTTCAATCCTGCTGCTAATACCAAACAATGGTAAAGCAGAAAGCCTTAGGGTCCTGTCTTCTTCTTGGAAACTGAATTCCGATGTTGATTGTGTGATTAATTTGAAAGCCTGACATTATTTAGAAAATGAAAAAGACTTGAGGGAAAAATATATCACATGCTAGTTCTGCTATGATCTGCATGATTGTGTCCTCTACAAATTCATATGCAGAATTCTAACCTCCAAAGATGGTGATGCTGATTAAAAAAAAATACATGCAACCTAAAAGTTGAGAGTTAGGTTTTATTTGGTGGGAATTTCAGACTCAAGCTTGGGAAACAGTATCTCTGGTGACCCTAAGAGAGCTACTCCAAGGAGGGAGGGGAGGAGCCAGGTTATATACAAGTTTGTAGCAAGGGGGCAGGTAATCTGAATATTAAAATATTACTCATAATTAAGAACAGGGAAGACAATGGCAACCCACTCCAGTACTCTTGCCTGGAAAATCCCATGGACAGAGGAGCCTTGTAGGCTGCAGTCCATGGGGTTGTTGGGAATAGGACACGACTGAGCAACTTCACTTTCACTTTTCACTTTCATGCATTGGAGAAGGAAATGGCAACCCACTCCAGTGTTCTTGCCTGGAGAATCCCAGGGACAGAGGATCCTGGTGATCTGCCATTTATGGGGTCGCACAGAGTCAGACACAACTGAAGCAACTTAGCAGCAGCAGCAGCATAATGAAGACAGGCCAAATCTCTCACATGAAGAGATTTAGAAATCTTCTATGTATAGGAAGATGCAAGCATCTAGCCTTGCTGAAATCATTCCTTTCATATTTATCTAGCTATCTGGGACCAATCCTTCTTTCTTTATTGTTAGCATACTATTTCCTTGTTTACTGTAAGAGATGGTGAATGTGGCTGGTAGTCACTTCTCACATCCCCAAAGCTCCTCAGAGGTTACCAGGGAGGAAGTAACTGATGGCTCCCAAACAGCTGGCTTTGTTTCACCTCAGTCAGTTCAGCCACTCAGTCATGTCCAACTTCTTGCAACCCCATGGACAGCAGCATGCGAGGCTTCCCTGTCCATCACCAACTCCTGGAGCTTACACAAACTCATGTCCATCATGTTGGTGATGCCATCCAACCATCTCATCCTCTGTCGTCCCTTTTTCCTCCCACCTTCAATCTTCCCCAGCATCAGGGTATTTTCCAATAAGCTGGTTCTTCACATCAGGTGGCCAAAGTGTTGATATTTCATTTGGAAAAGTTTCTAACTTGTTTCTAGTTAGAGCAGAAAATACTTCATTTCATGGAGATAGGGTGATAGGGAGGTGATAAGGTCATGAGGGCTCCACCCACATGAACTGGACTATCACCTTTATAAAAGAGGCTCCAGGGAGATCCCACTGTGTAAGAACATAGGAAACTGTTGGCAGTCTGCAACACAGAAAAGATCCTTCACCAGACTCTGACCAGGTTGATACCCTGATATCAGACTCCACCTTCTAGAAAGGTGAGAAATAAATTTTTGTTGCTTATAAGAACCACTGAGTCTGCAGCATTTTGTTGTAACAGTTTTTATGGAGTCAGAGAAACTAACTTCTCTTGGATTTCTGTCACCCCAAGGTCTTGGCCTCACAAATATTTGTTGCTTGGATAGCTCTCTAGTACCTAGAGCCAGTTATTCATCAGTTGTTCCTGTTCAATTTTGTATTTGTTCTCAGCAAGAGAAATGGTCCAAAACAAATTAGTCCTTAATTCCAATAGAAAGAACTGTCGGGGAATTTGTAATTTCCTCCGTTCTGACTCACTGCAACAAAAATTTGAAGCGACGGACGGACCAGTGTTATAGCTCAGTTTTATTGGCAAGCAAAGGAAAATACACCCTCAAGGCATGAGGGTGGGCCGACCCAAAGGATTCGAAGAGAAGAGAAGCCCCTGGCTCAATTTTGGCTCCTCTTTTTGCATACTTTTGTCTCCTGCCCCTGAGACTGCCCTATGTAAATTGGGCTAGCCAGGAGGGCTATTTGTTTTACCTGAGGTCCTCAGTCTGATCCTGGGATCTTCCTTTGTTCTAGTTCCGTGGGCTTTTCCCTTCTTTATCTTTAGCCATTGCCATTTTGGACTCCTTTTTTCTATTCTAACTGCCTAACAGAACCAACCTATCTTCGTTGTGTGTGTGTGTGTGTTTTTCCTTCTATTTTCACTTCAGTTACAATTTTTAATTCACTTTCTCAAATTCACTTTATGCATTTTGTAATCTGTTTTTCTTGTATATTTTTATAACCAAGCAGGACCCTATAAGGCCTACATGGGACAGACCCCACCCTCATACCCTCTGCTGTAGCTCCTCTTTTAAGTACCTAGATAATAGTATCTGATACACATTTTATGAATTGTTTTATAGATGCTAAACCCCACCACGGAGAAGGAAATGGCAACCCACTCCAGTGTTCTTGTCTGGAGAATCCCAGGGACGGGGGAGCCTGGTGGGCTGCCCTCTATGGGGTCGCACAGAGTTGGACACTACTGAAGTGACTTAGCATAGCATAGCAAACCTCACCAAATAGAAGACATTAACTACTTGATGACCATGAGTAGTAGCCCCCAGACCTAATAACACCTAAGGATTGATAATGTTAACCCCAGTGACACAGCCTTGTTGCCTCACCATCAACTGATCTGAGAATGTGTATAAGCTGATCATATACACAGGGATACCCCTTCCTCATTTTTCCTTTAAATATGCTTTGCTAAAATCCCTAATAGAGTTTGAGCTGTTTGAGCACTAGCTATTCAGGACTCCTTGCTCAGTACCCTACAGTAAATTCAGTACCACCCAATGTCTGCTGATTGGATTTACTATATGCAGATGAGCAAACCCTAGTTTGGTTACATAACGTTTCAAAAAATTTATTTTTAATTACTTTAAATATATAATTTTTTTAAGATTCTGCATGTCATAATTCTGCATTATTTATGGGTTTGATTATGTAGGCTTACTTCTGCTTCAACTCTTAGCTTACTTTCTCAAATGTTTGGAATTTTTTATTATTATAAGCATATTTTCCTTGAACTTTTCTCTGTAGATATTCTCGGTGGTTTGAATTAAAATTCTTCAGAGAGGATTTTTGTTTACTTTTGACATGAACCTGGAAACACTGATGAAGGACCACTTTATACTTTTTGGTTGCGTATTTAAAAATCATCAAATCATTGTGAATTCTGGACTCTCTCATAACTAATTTTTCCCTGAGGGTAAGACTTGCCACATGCAAAGAAATAAAGGAAAGAGATAGAGGAAAACAATATGCAAAGAAATAGAGGGAAACAATAAAATGGGAAACACTAGAGATCTCTTCAAGAAAATTAGAGATACCAAAGGAATCTTTCATGCAAAGACGGACACAATAAAGGACAGAAAATGTATGGACCTAACAGAAGCAGAAGATATTAAGAAAAGGTGACAAGAATACACAGAAGAAGAAGTGAAGTCGCTCAGTTGAGTCTGACTCTTTGCGACCCCATAGACTATAGCTTACCAGGCTCCTCCATCCATGGGATTTCCCAGGCAAGAATACTGGAGTGGGTTGCCATTACCTTCTTCAGAAGAACTATACCAAAAAGATCTTCATGACCCAGATAATCACGATGGTGTGATCACTCACCTAGAGCCAGACATCCTGGAATGCAAAATCCAGTGGGCCCTAGGAAGCATCACTATGAAAAAAGCTAGTGGAGGTGATGGAATTCCAGTTGAGCTATTTCAAATCCTAAAAGATGATGCTGTGAAAGTGCTACACTCAATATGCCAGCAAATTTGGAAAACTCAGCAGTGGCCTCAGGACTGGAAAAGGTCAGTTTTCATTCCAATTCCAAAGAAAGGCAATGCCAAAGAATGCTCAAAAACTGAAAGTGAAAGTTAATCCCACAGTCGTGTCCAATTCTTTATGATTACATAGACTGCAGCCTGTCCCAATCCTCTGTCCATGGAATTCTCCAGGCAAACTAGCACACAATTGCACTCATCTCACACACTAGCAAACTAATGCTCAAAATTCTCCAAGCCAGGCTTCAACAGCACATAAACCATGAACTTCCAGATGTTCAAGCTGGATTTAAAAAATGCAAAGAGAGGAACCAGAGATCAAATTGCCAACATCTGCTGGATCATCAAAAAAGTGAGAGTTCCAGAAAAACACTTCTGCTTCATAGACTATGCCAAAGCCTTTGACTGTGTGGCTCACAACAAACTGTGGAAAATTCTTAAAGAGATGGGAATACCAGATCAGCTGACCTGCCTTATGAGAAATCTGTATGCAGGTTAAGAAGTGATAGTTAGAACTGGACATGGAACAACAAACTGGTTCCATATCAGGAAAGGAGTACATCAAGGCTGTATCTTGTCACCCTGCTTATTTAACTTATATATAGAGTACATCATGAGAAATCCTGGACTGAATTAACCACAAGCTGGAATCAAGATAGCTGGAAGAAATATCAATAACCTCAGATATGAGGATGACACTACCCATATGGCAGAAAGCAAAGAAGAACTAAAGAGCCTCTTGATAAAAGTGAAACAGGAGAGTGAAAAAATTGGCTTGAAACTCAACATTCAGAAAACTAAGTCATGGAATCTGGTCCCATCACTTCATTTCAAATAGGTGGGGAAACTGACAGACTTTATTTTTTTTTGGCTCCAAAATCACTGCAGATGGTGACAGTAGCCATGAAATTAAAGGATGCTTGCTCCTTGGAAGAAAAGTTATGACCAACCTAGATAGCATATTAAAAAGCAGAGACATTACTTTGCCAACAAAGATCCATCTAGTCAAAGCTATGGTTTTTCCAGTAGTCATGTATGCATGCGAAATCTGGACTATAAAGAAAGCTGAGGACTGAAGAATTGATGGCTTTGAACTGTGGTGTTGGGGAAGACTCTTGAGAGTGCCTTGGACTGCAAGGAGATCCAACCAGTCCATTCTAAAGGAGATCAGTCCTGAATATTCACTGGAAGGACTGATTGCTGAAGTTGAAACTCCAATACTTTGGGCACCTGACAGGAAGAGCTGACTCATTTGAAAAGTCCTTGATGCTGGGAAAGATTGAAGGCAGAAAGAGAAGGGGATGACAGAGGATGAGATGGTTGGATGTCATCACCGACTCAGTGGACTTGAGTTTGAGTAAGCTCTCAGAGTTGGTGATGGACAGGGAAGCCTGGCATGCTGCAGTCTATGTGGTTGCAGAGTAGGATACAAATGAGTGACTGAACTGAACTGAAATGAACTGAAGAATTACCATGAGATACTTTTTTAAAAATTACTTTTTCCTCACACTCCTCTATGCTGCTGCTAAGTCGCTTCAGTCGTGTCCAACTCTGTGGGACCCCATAGACGGCAGCCCACCAGGCTCCCCCATCCCTGGGATTCTCCAGGCAAGAACACTGGAGTGCGTTGCCATTTCCTTCTCCAATGCATGAAAGTGAAAAGGGAAAGTGAAGTCGCTCAGTCATGTCTGACTCTTAGAGACCCCATGGACTGTAGCCTACCAGGCTCCCCCGTCCATGGGATTTTCCAGGCAAGAGTACTGGAGTGGGGTGCCATTGCCTTCTCCAACACCCCTCTATATCAAAGTACAAACAGAGTACATTTCCTCAGTGTCTTTCTCTACTGGGTGATTTTTCCATCTTCTCCAGTTCAGGCTTAATATGTCACAGTTTAGGAGTTCTGGCTTTCTTTAGGACTTTCAGATCCTGTTTTTCACCCTTCAAGATCACCCAAAACTGTCTCACATTTCTGAAATATGACACATTAAAATCCAGGCAAGATGCCAGCAAGACTGGCAGTTAACCGAGGGCCAATTCCAACATCATCGTTCCTTCATTCTGTAGAATTTAGGGTTCTTTCTTTCTTTGTTTTCTCTTTCTATTGAATTTTCTTTCTTTCTTTCTTGTTTTTTTTTTTTTTCTGGTCAGGATGTGATCTTTAATATGGTTTAAATCATATTTTAACCAAAAATTTTTGGTGTCCTAAATACATAGATTTTTGTCAGAATCTGAGAAACAATTACAAACATTTCCATTTCACCTTAGTCAAATACAACTCCATGTGAATAGTAATGTGTAAATAATCATTAAAGATTTAATTAAAGGAATGTTCTTTTGTAGAATATTTATAAACTTTTGGAAAAAATACATTATAAAACTTCAAGAAAATGTTATAGACTATTTCTACATAGGAATATAATCAAATGACCTTTTAGAAAAGCCTACAAATTACATTTATGGCTTCATGTTTTGGTTCTAAAACAAATAAACCAAAAATTTAGCATGCCTAATAAAATAACATAAAGGCACAAGGTTTTATTATTAGAGCATAATTACCATAATTTCCATATTTCAGAGGGTCAACAATGTTTTCTATATTAATATTAGGATACTTAAATTGAATTTCTGAAATAAAGTTTAGGATTTTAAGCTAATATTGAGAATGTTTCTATAGCCTCATATAGGTCAGATACTTTGAGCCTTGTTTGAATCTTTCTTGTGGCATTAACTCAAGCAATTGCTAAGAAGATACTTGTAACCAGACTGAAATTACATAGAACTCAGATAAGAAGTATCACTGGACCAATCACTTTTTCTCATTTTCAAGTTTGCACGTTCAGTAACGTGTAACTGGCATTGATGAGAATCAGCTGCATTTGAGAATGGGAACAAATCCTTTTCCC
Organism: Bison bison bison; assembly: GCF_000754665.1. Taxonomy (NCBI): domain Eukaryota; kingdom Metazoa; phylum Chordata; class Mammalia; order Artiodactyla; family Bovidae; genus Bison; species Bison bison. The sequence continues at coordinate 1,842,901 of NW_011494772.1, read as the reverse complement.
AAGTTAAGGGGTACAGGATTAGCTATGTCTAAAAAGGTCCAAGAGCCAGTAGCATTCCTGAACTTAATGGCCTGTACCAGGTCAGTCCCATATTTTTGAGAGGGCACGACCCAAGTAAAGGAATTTTGACATCAGAATTTGTATCTGCCAGTCATGAAATTTCTACTATAATATTGCTCTATATGCCACATTATTTCTTGCTCCATGTCATTCCTTGTTGCTCAGTCATGTCTGACTCTTTGTGACACCATGGACTGCCAACACACCAGGCTTCCCTGTCCTTCAACATCTTGCTTGCTCACACTCATGTCCCTTGAGTCAGTGATGCCATCCAACTATCTCGTCCTCTGTTTTCCCCTTCTCCTCCTCGCTTCAATCTTTCTTAGCATCAGGGTCTTTTCTAATGAGTCAGTTCTTTGCATCAGGTGGCCAGAGTATTGAAGCTTCAGCTTCAGCGTCAGTCCTTCTAATGAATATTCAGGATTGATTTCCTTTAGGATTGACTGGTTTGATCTTCTTGCAGTCCAAGTGTCTCTCAGTAGTCTTATCTAACACCACATTTCAAAAGCATCAATTCTTCGGTGTTCAGTCTTCTTTATGGTTCAACGTTCACATTCATACATGTTGCCGCCGCTGCTGCTGCTGCTAAGTCCCTTCAGTCGTGTCTGACTCTGTGCGACCCCACAGACGGCAGCCCACCAGGCCCCCCTGTCCCTGGGATTCTCCAGGCAAGAATACTGGAGTGGGTTGCCATTTCCTTCTCCAATGCATGAAAGTGAAAAATGAAAGTGAAGTCGCTCAGTCATGTCCAACTCTTCACGACCCCATGGACTGCAGCCCACCAGGCTCCTCTGTCCATGGGGTTTTCAAAGCACGTTCATACATGACTAAGAGCTAAGTTAAATACAGTGCTAACTGAAGGCTATTCTGTCTCATATGTAAGACATCAGCCTGAAAACCAAGACTACTGTTCCTACCAAAACAGAGTGGACAGAGGAAAAGATATCTCAGAGCCAGAGTTAAACTTAAACATACAAACAAAAAACCAGAGAATTTCACAAGTTGAAGATTTTCCTATAAACTCCCTGAAACAACGTACAGATGAAATATACATGCAATACACAATAACTTTTTAAAAATGTGATTAAAATGCTCAGTTTAATATTTAGGTTTATATGAGATTTACTAGATATAGCATTCTTTAGGTTATGCAAGAAATGGGAATATATTTGATTGCTCTCTAGAGCTCAAACATACATTATATTTACATATTCTCAACAAATTAATTGGATTTGATAGCTTTTTTCCCACTGAGATTTCAGTGTCCACAATTATAAGGACTATTGTTTTAAAAGTTTATACCTAGGTAATTCATCTAAAACAAGACAGTTCTTACTTAGGCATTATATGCAGGAAGATGTCTGTATATGCAATACAAATCCTTAAAAAATATATTATTGAAAGGTTAAATTTCATATCATGGTTATTTTCTCCCTGTCAGTTATCTCACTACATTGTTGAAGAAAATTATTTTCATCTTTCTCCTGCTTCAAGTTTAACTTAAGAATCCCTAGAGTTTGGCATCTGATTTGATAGAGAACTGAGTTTGAAGTTCTATGAACATCAAGCTAACAAAAGGAAAAGGGAAATGGAAAAAAAAAGCTTCTGAAGGTAATAAAAATCAATAATTAAAACATACTCATCTCACACGTTAGTAAAGTAATCCTCAAAATTCTCCAAGCCCGGCTTCAGCAATACGTGAATCGTGAACTTCTAGATGTTCAAGCTGGTTTTAGAAAAGGCAGAGCAACCAGAGACCAAATTGCCAACATCCTCTGGATCATGGAAAAAGCAAGAGAGTTCCAGAAAAACATCTATTTCTGCTTTATTGACTATGCCAAACCCTTAGACTGTCTGGATCACAATAAACTGTGGAAAATTCTGAAAGAGATGGGAATACCAGACCACCTGACCTGCCTCTTGAGAAATTTGTATGCAGGTCAGGAAGCAACAGTTACAACTGGACATGGAACAACAGACTGGTTCCAAATAGGAAAAGGAGGACGTCAAGGCTGTATCTTGTCACCCTGCTTATGTAACTTCTATGCAGAGTACATCATGAGAAACGCTGGGCTGGAAGAAGCACAAGCTGGAATCAAGATTGCCTGGAGAAATATCAATAACCTCAGATATGCAGATGACACCACCCTTATGGCAGAAAGTGAAGAGGAACTCAAAAGCCTCTTGATGAAAGTGAAAGAGGAGAGTTAAAAAGTTGGCTTAAAACTCAACATTCAGAAAACCAAGATCATGGCATCTGGTTCCATCACTGCATGGGAAATAGATAGGGAAACAGTGGAAACAGCGTCAGACTTTATTTTTTTGGGCTCCACAAATCACTGCAGATGGTGACTGTAGCCATGAAGTTAAAAGACGCTTACCCCTTGGAAGAAAACTTATGACCAACCTAGATAGCATATTCAAAAGCAGAGACGTTACTTTGCCAACAAAGGTCCGTCTAGTCAAGGCTATGGTTTTTCCAGTGGTCATGTATGGATGTGAGAGTTGGACTGTGAAGAAAGCTGAGCGCTGAAGAATTGATGCTTTTGAACTGTGGTGTTGGAGAAGACTCTTGAGAGTCCCTTGGACTGCAAGGAGATCCAACCAGTCCATTCTGAAGAAGATCAGCCCTGGGCTTTCTTTGGAAGGAATGATGCTAAAGCTGAAACTCCAGTACTTTGGCCACCTCATGGGAAGAGTTGACTCATTGGAAAAGACTCTGATGCTGGGAGGGATTGGGGGCAGGAGGAGAAAGGGACGACAGAGGATGAGATGGCTGGATGGCATCACTGACTCGATGGATGTGAGTCTGAGTGAACTCCGGACCGGGAGGCCTGGCGTGCTACGATTCATGGGGTCGCAAAGAGTTGGACACGACTGAGCGACTGAACTGAACTGCACTGAACTTGTTTAAAACATCTAGTATTTAAGGTACATGAGTGAAGGGAGATCATCTTTAAATTTATGTTTTAGTAAAATTATGATGTATGTATATTCATTCATTTCAATTCTACACCATATACTTAGGGACAGTAACTCAATGTCATCTACCGATAATCCCTATGATTTTGATATGGCATGCAGACCTTTTATATATACATAATGTGATCATTTTGAAAAATAGTTTATATAGGTTCCTGTGTTATCTGTATCTAGTAGAGTTTGTGTGTATGTTCCTGTGTGTGTGTATTTTATTTGCATCATATTAGATATAAATCATCCCAGAGAAATGAAAATCTTACTGTAATGGATTCTCCTGGTTCAAAAGGTGTACCACCTTTTAAATATTATTACCTTAGAAGTAGCCTAGCCATATCTGAAAAAAATTCAAGGCAATCTTCTGAAAAAGTTTGAGGGGAAAACACATATTGATCAGTACTAAGTAGTAAAAATTTATTGCAATGTTGTCAGTTGCTTTATTCCGGATCAATACAAATCTCACCAAAAGCTTCTTAAATGCAATAAGAATCTGACAAGACCTTTTTGTCACAGATTAGTGTTAAAGCAATGAAAGAGCCCCTAAGGAAAATTGTCTTTCTGGCTGAAATGCCAGCTGTATTCTGTTTCTGAAGTGTTCTATATGTGTTCGACATCTTTATTGATGTTGTGGATGTCTAAAAAGAAAAAAAGAAAAAGAGCCTAAACATTTTGTGGGCAGAGTAATGCAAATGAGGATAAGCAGAGAATTTAGATTCACTGCTCCTATCAGAAATCCATGATTTGATGCGTATTATATTGCTGAGCAGAATTAGATTATAGCAGCCCAAGCCCAATTAAATTCTGTAACATTCTTAGACTATTCCATCAGGTTGATGCTAAATTAATTTTTAAAAAGGTAATGCAATATTTTCAATAAGATTCAAGAATATGTTAGCAAAATATTTATTTTTCTTAAGAAGAAGAAAGGTTATAAACTGGATACAATGTAAATTTAGATTTTGCTCAACAAAGCATCTACATAGTAGAATAGTAGAATTTAATTTGGAACTGTAGAAGGAGTTCTCTGGAGCTTGAGACAAGGCTGCATTTCATGAATTCTGATAACATGAGAGTGTAGTCATCTTGGCAATCTTATAATGTCAGTTTGCATAAGTAAACCCATTGAGGCTTGCTTATTTTGGTACATGTTACTCTTGGCACTAACAGTTATTTGGATAGAGAGAAAGTGCATGCATCTTCCATGATATTTATGTGAAAATAATTTTATGATAGGTATCAGTTCAACTGTGTAGAGATTTATCTTTTTCAAATAAAAGAAAAATCTGATTTTGGAACTGTACCTTTTACTTAACTCCATTATTTTAGCACCCCTTCCCTAGGCAGATAAACGTAGGCATGCTTTTTTAAGCCTGCCAGTCTTGCTTTTTTATCTGTGTCTCTTCTCTAAGTTCTTCCCTTTGTGATCTCAAATAATAGTCTTTGTTAGTGCACTTGTGCAGCTCTATGTATTATAATTTCTAGTAATTCTTAGAATTAGTATGATTTTAAGCTTTGCTCAGTCACTAAGTTTTGTCTGACTTTGCAACCCCAAGGACTGTAGCCCCCAGGTTCCTCTGTCAATGGGATTTTCCAGGCAAGAATACTGGAGTGGATTGCCATTTCCTTCTCCAGTAAAATGCAAATGAATATATAATATTATTTTACAAACATAATATATAAAATATATGATGAAACCAAGGATGGTGATAATAATTATAAATACATATGTATGCAATAAATGTATTTCAGGCATGTATATACATATAAATTATATTAATTATACATTAGATTTTATTACATAACATTATATATCAGTGCCACTGTAAGCACAGTGATACTGTTTTGAAAACTATTACATGATTTGAAATTAATTTTTTCCAATTGACTTAATGAATGTTGCTACTTTGCAAGAAATTCTAGAATTAAAATTGACAAGGTGCGGAATGGAAATATATTTTGCAAACAACTTAACATAATTATTTATTAGCTTCATAATTCTTAGCTTCGAGGAAAAATGTTCGAAGGCTTACCTTGAATATTACTTATTGGGATTTAGGACAACACAGTGAGAAGCAATGGGGTTGTTTAGATTATTAGCAAGATCATGGTAGACCTATGTGTATAATCTCATGGAGTTTATTGCGCCCTATTCCACATTAGTGGCTCTAATGTAAAGGTAAATAAGCATATGGTTAATGACACAGAGGAGCCTGTCCCTATATGGTGCTGTTGCCTGTATCACAGCTTTGGAACTCACTTGTATCTAAAGGTTTGAGAAATGCTAGAGGGCAACAAATCATATAAGGAGTGTGGCCTTGGGAGAAAAGTATATCTGGCTTCAAACACAGGCTCTCTGTGTGACTAGCTCTGTGACCTTATGAAATTTATTTCTGTTCTTTGGCCTCGGGTCCCTGGTTGTTGAAAACAGGAACAGGTATGATATACCTTTCTGAGAAGGTTTCTGTTTCTGCCTGAGCGCCTCTTTGAGACAAGAGAAAGAGTATCTTTATAAGAATCTTCCTTTAGCCACTGTCATAATAAACACACTGCCTTCTGTCTTGTTTTAATGTCTTGGTGCACCCCCCCACCCCGAAATTTTAGTTTTTCTCATCTTTCTTATCTACTAATTCTTAATCATTAAACTTTGTAATCAAATCATCTTGAGTTGGTCTCCTGGGTATAGGATGAGTTCAACATTGAAATCTGATAGCTTCCAGAAACCTCCAGACAAGTGATGAAATTGAAATTCTTGCTGGAACAGAGCCACACCCTTTCGTTTATATCTGTCTTGTTTATGGCTGCTCTCACCTCAAAGACAGAAAATCGTGACAGAGAATTTATGGCCCTCAAAGCCAATCTGATCATTTAAAGAAAACATTTGTGAACCTTTGGTCTAGACAACCTGGTTTTATGGTGAGTGATTTCAAGTGGAGCATATCTTTATGTGTAGAGAGAAAGGAACTAAACAGCCCATTGCATCCTGCAATTACAGAGGCTCTGCTTTCGTAATAGTCATTAAAAATCATTAGACAGACCGAGGTCAAAGACTGGATTTAAAAGAAATGAAAGCTTTCGATTGATCAAATTAAGCACTAAATTCAAGTATCGCTTCCCTATTCTAAAACAGTCTTTCAGTCATAACTATTACCATAACAAGGACTCATAGAGCAAAGATTGAACCGCATTTTAACTCCCTTGGGAAATTGTGTCTACTTCTAAAATCATTCACAGATGATCTCCACCTTCAACTCCCAAAGACCTGGATTCCCATTTGGGTAGAAAAATCTTTAACTAATAGCCCTAGTTCCTTAAAATTTTTGTTTCTTACACTTAACATGTACTTAACTCTGAGAAAAGGGGCGGGTGGGGGAGTGAAGAACTGGTTTCTATTCTTGTAAATATAACACCTTTTGTGACTATAAAACTAATGTAAGAATCATTAAATAGATGCATTTATTCATTGAGAATATTATGCTCCTGTGGCTATGCACGCGGAATAAATCAGGCTGAGCAGCACTTACTCTCCCTAAGGGCTTTCAATTGGGTTTAAATATCTTTCTGCCTGAAGTCATATGGTTTAGAACCGAATCAAAACGTGTGGATTCGGATTCCTGAGCATTTTTGACAGTCTAGTGAACAAACAGGAATGAAAACGGGAGTTTCTCGATAACTTTTGTCGCTGCTTTTTTTCAGATACTGATAATAGTGAAATAGGATATAGCTTACTTTAATTTGCAGTAAATCAAGTGTGGCTTCTATGGATCATGTCTGTCTAAGCATGAATGTTTTCTAACTGCTTACAAAAGATAAGATGAGTGATAGAGATGGCAGGAGAACAAATTTATTTTATATTATTTTTGTATTAAAATAAAAAAATCATTTATTTGGGGGTGACTTCCTCTCCTACAATACAGTTTTAATATTTTTTCCACTCTGCTTCCCTTCAGATACATACTTCTTCTTGAGCACACAAAAGAAGTCTTTTTAAATAAAAACTAATCACTACGAATAGTATTAGAAAAGGCTCCCATTGCTAAACATAAGACAGATTTGGGGAATTTGTGGATGATAATATGACACTTTGAATAGTAAGCCTTCTTTCTCAAACACCATGATTTTGGTTTTTGACTGCTATATACAGAAAACAACCAAAGTTTAGTAATCAAAATCTCAAAATCTTTATAATATACACAATTTTATGGGTTAGGAATGCAAGCAGAGTATATTAGGGATTGTTTTTTGCCTCCAAACACCCTCCATTTGTTCTTAGCTTAAATGGATCATATGGTTGTGGTTGGGCTTTACTGTATCCTCTGGTCTAGGGCTTCAGCTCTACCTATCCTCCAGGATGCTTGATTTTCCCCCACATGCTGTCTTCTAAGGCAGACATATTCGAGACGGGTTCTTCACTCAAGTTATGGGGACCAGGTTGGAATGTGTGGGACAGCTGGTAGCTCTCCAGCATCTCCCTTCCTATTCAGACCTCTCTACATGGCTAATGTGGAATTCATCACAGGGTGTCATTCAAGAGAGACTTTTCCCATGACAGCCATCTTCTCTTCAAGTCCCAGAGGGACAGATGAACACTGTTTGAGATTTTTTTTTTTTTTAATTCAGTCTCTGAAGTCACTTCTACTGCATTCTACTAATCAAGCAATGTGCCAAGACCAGTTGGAATTCAAGGAGGGTGAGAAGGATAAAATGCATACACACAATACTCATGCATAGAGAAATAGAAGTGATGATAGTTGGTAGTGGCCGCGCCTTCCTATTTATTAGAGTGAGGAACTTCTCTAGTGACAACAGTATGCATCTAGTAAAGAGAAAGAGGGAAAAGAACACAGGATTTAGCAGTAGGGAGATATAAACTGTGTTCACTGGCTGGATGACTTAATGCACCTTACCTTGTCTCTACCATCCTTATTTCCTTGCTGCTGCTAAGTCGCTTCAGTTGTGTCTGCCTGTGCGACCCCATAGATGGCAGCCCACCAGGCTTTGCCATCCCGGGGATTCTCCAGGCAAGAATACTGGAATGGGTTGCCATTTCCTCCTCCAATGCAGTATAGAGTGAATCACTTTAAAATTAACATTTTAAATTTTTTGTCATTTCATTTTTTACTGTTTTTATTGAGCTATAACTGACATACAACACTGTATTTGTTTCAGGCATAAAGCACAATGATTTGAAATATGTATACATTGAGAAATGATCACCACAATATCTATTTGATATCTGTTGCTCAGTCATGTCCAACTCTTTGTGACCCCAGGGACTATAGTCTACCAGGCTCCTCCATTCATGGGATTCTCCAGGCAGGAATACAGAAGTGGTTAGTCATTCCCTTCTCCAGGGGATTTTCCTGATCCAGGAACTTAACCCAGGTCTCCTGCATTGCAAGTAGATTCTTTACCATCTGAGCCACCAGGGAAGCCCATCTATGATCAAACATAGTTACAAAGTACTTTCCTTGTAATGAGAACTTGTAAGATCTACTCTCTTAGCAACTTTCAAATATACAATAAAGATATACAAATATATAATATACAGTTCAGTTCAGTCACTCAGTCATGTCCGACTCTTTGCGACCCCATGAATCACAGCACGCCAGGCCTCCCTGTCCATCACCATCTCCCGGAGTT
>NW_011494772.1:1826246-1834122 GCF_000754665.1 Bison bison bison | reverse complement strand
TGATGCCATCCAGCCATCTCATCCTCTGTCGTCCCCTTCTCCTCCTGCCCCCAATCCCTCCCAGCATCAGAGTCTTTTCCAATTAGTCAACTCTTCGCATGAGCTGGCCAAAGTACTGGAGTTTCAGCTTTAGCATCATTCCTTCCAATGAACACCCAGGACTGATCTCCTTTAGGATCGACTGGTTCGATCTCCTTGCAGTCCAAGGGACTCTCAAGAGTCTTCTCTAACACCACAGTTCAAAAGCATCAATTTTTTGGCGCTCAGCTTTCTTCACAGTCCAACTCTCACATCCATACATGACCACTGGAAAAACCATAGCCTTGACTAGATGGACCTTTCTTGGCAAAGTAATTTCTCTGCTTTTCAATATGCTATCTAGTTTGGTCATAACTTTTCTTCCAAGGAGTAAGCGTCTTTTAATTTCGTGGCTGCAGTCACCATCTGCAGTGATTTTGGAACCCAAAAAAGTATAGTCTGACACTGTTTCCACTGTTTCCCCATCTATTACAGTTACTTATTTCAAATAAATAATTTCTGAGAATTATTTATTTTATGGCTGGAAGTCAGTTCATTTTGACCACCTTCACTAATTTTGCTTCCCCCAACCTCACTCAGCCCCCATTAACAAAGCACCAATTTGTTAATTCATCTAGTAATGGATCATATTTGATGGTTACTGGCTGTATTTTAGAAGGCTTAACACTCTCCTTTATTTGGATTTTGCACATGGTGACCTCATAAAGAACCAGAGAAAATTTAAAGAAGGAATAATAATAATTAAAAAAGTGAGTATATTCTTTCAGCTCTGAATTATGCCATAAAATACAGATTCCCCAGACCCTGCAGGACTAACAGTGCAACTGAGCATTATTATTCAACCATCAGGAAAAGGACAATGAAAATTGGTTAATGCATAAACATGAAATAGTCCAGAAATTCTATTCATTTTACTGACCTGAAGAACGAAAAAAATCAAGAGGCTTACCGAAGCTCCATGACAAAAGTGCCATATCCAAGCTGCCCCTCATTAGGTAGCCTAGCAGTATCCTTTGTAAATCTGGTTAACCCTCAGGATTATTTTACTCCTACTTACTTGGGAACTCATTTGGAATGCTACTGCTGCGGTTATAGCTGTCTTTTCCCATCCAAAAACTAGCATTGATGATAATTGCCTAGTCTTTACAATGCTTAGTTTTTCCAGGAGTCTTTGACATGCCATCTCCGTAATGTTTTCACCACCCATCATTTACAGGGACTACCTCACACCTCACAAATAATTGGACCTAATTGAAGGTGCACTCAAACCTTTACCATATCAAAACAAGAGGCCAGAAACCAGTTGCAGCTCAATTATTGCAGAATGTCACAGCCACAATATGTATCAAGAAAAAGAAAAAGAATTGACAAAAGGGAATGTGCTTTCAAAATACGTTTGTCTCCTTGAATTCATCATAATAAGTGTCTCTTCTTTATTCCCAGTAATGAGGCCTTGTCTTCTCAGGGTAGCTGCTTACTAACCGCTACACTCAGTGTCCTTTATTATAACAACATTGTATTGAATCTTTCACAACTGGATAAAGTATTTCATCCTTTATTAGCTTCTTTCCTTCACAGACAAAGTATAGCCGGTAAAGATGTCATTCTTGTTCTTTGAAACAAGTAGATTAGTGCATTTTCTCATGGGATTTGGCAAAGTCCTTCAACAGACGTGACTGGCAGAGGAAGAGGCTGAAGATGCTGGCCCCAGGGAATAGATTGCTGACTTGATAAATCTTTGGGTCATAAAAGGTCATCTCTTGATGTCTGGAAGAAAGATTGACTTACTAACAAATACCAGCAAGAAATCTTTCTGTAGTATAAAATACAAAGCAAGCAAACTAATACTAAACGACTATTTGCATGCTAGCAACACCAATGGGCAAACAAACACAGTTAAGACATTTTCAATTTTCAATTTATTGTGAGTGATTTTTCAAATTATAAAGTCTGCAGAAAAACACATGCTTTTTGTACTTGTTTAGATTTTCAGTGAACTGTATGGGGAACAGTAAGTTTTAAGCAGAAGTAATCATAGCCACATCCTAAAAATGCTACTTTGAAATCTAGGAATAAAAAAGATTTGAAACCTGCTTAATTTCTAGTAATAAAAATTAAAAAAAAATCGCTGGAAATTAAAAATCACACAGACAGCTGAGGTTGAACTACTCATTATTAATTAATTCATAAACCTCACTGTAATACTTGGCTGCAATAGTTTTAGCTTGAAAGAAAATAGGAAAAACTGAGACTAGAAAATGAAAACAAAACAAGGTGATCTAACCAGTTCAGCCCATTAGAACTATTCCACCATCCATGATTTCTAAATTTAGGAAACAAATTCTGTTTTTTTTCCCCCTTTTCTTGCTTTTTTCATTTATTGTAAAATCAAGAAAGTGAAATATTCTAAGTATATGCTTACAATGATTTTACCATTAGGAAAAATGCTAGTGATATTGTCAGTGAGTCATTTCCTTCTTTGTTTATATTCCTACCTAGATTTTAAACCACAGGCCACCTCACCTCTCAGCTCTCTCTCAGTGCCTTTTCCTTTATCCCTAGAGAATTAATCTCATGTAAGTCTTCAACTTTGTGGCTGTGACCTCGGAAATTTCTTTGGTACTCCACATTGTGATAATTCTTTGTCTGAAAGAACAAAAGAGCATGAGTTAACCCTAAAAGAGGAGCTGGACTGCAGAAAGGAAGCAACTCCAAGCTACTGACCAAGGCAAGCCTCTATCATACCTCTATTTCACCTTTCCCAAAGTTTCATGTATGTTGTCAATATTGTATATCTGCACATACACACAGAGATTGCTAGATTGTGGTACCTAACAATAAGAATTTCAACATAGGACTTTGTTTCTAGTATTATCTAAACTCAATACCTGGACGTACCCTGGAGATTCAACTGATGTTTAAATAGATATATTTAAACACCAACAATATATATTTAAACTCCAACACTATATTATTGTTGTTTAGTTACTAAATCATAGCAAACTCTTTGCAACTCCATGGACTGCCAGGCTCCTCTGTCCATGGGACTTTCTAGACAAGGATACTGGAGTGGGTTGCCTTTTCCTCCTCCAGGGGATATTCCAAACCCAGGAATCGAACTCACATCTCTTGCTTTGGCAGGCTGATTCTTTACTGCTGAACCTTCAGGGAAGATTCATATATATCACATGTATTAGTTCAGTAGCAAATTTTAAAATGAGGCAAATATTATATCCATAAACAGATATTTGGGGGGCTGTGAATCATCCTAAAATTGGGGCAATATTAGGCAATATGGAATTTTCCAAGAGAAATAAAGTGAAAGGCTAAAATTGCATGAAGAACTTCTGAGATCAGGTAAAGATAATAGAAGGAATAGCTATAGTTTTTGTTAGACCCTTTATATGCATCATCTCTCTAGTCCTTACACAGGGCTTCCACAGTGGCTCAATGGTAAAGAATCTACCTGCAATGCAGGACATGCAGGTTTGATCCCTGGGTCAGGAAGATCCCTTGGAGAATGGCATAGCAACCCACTCCAGTATTCTTGCCTGGAGAACCCCACGGACACAAGAGCCTGGAGGGCTACAGTCCATGGATCGCATGGAGTTGGACACTACTGATGCGACTCAGCATGCATGCAAGCATGCTAGTCCATACACAGTAATGCACACAGTCTGACTACTTGGCATCCAGAGCTGTTTGATTACTTCCCTTGTGTCACAGATATTTTGAGAGGAGTAGTGGGGCCTTCGGAGAAGGCAATGGACCACACTCCAGTACTCTTGCCTGGAAAATCCCATGGACGGAGGAGTCTGGTAGGCTGCAGTCCATGGGGTCACTAAGAGTCAGACACGACTGAGCGACTTCCCTCTCACTTTTCACTTTCATGCATTGGAGAAGGAAATGGCAACCCACTCCAGTGTTCTTTCCTGGAGAATCCCAGGGATGGGGGATCCTGGTGGGCTGCCGTCTATGGGGTTGCAAAGAGTCAGACACGACTGAAGTGACTTAGCAGGAGCAGCAGCAGCAGTGGGACCTTCATTATTTATCTTAGGACCAAATGCTTGATCAATGCAAAGGTAATAGAATCTTAAATTTTTGAAATGATATAGAAAGTGTTAACAAGAGTATATGATTATTAAGAAAGAGGTCAGAATTTTCTTGACCTGAATATTTGTGTGGGTTAGATCTTCAATGGATCACAAGGACTGAGGTATATGTAAGGAAAAGTTTTTTGGCAAAAATGTTTATAAATTACTGCCCACAGGAGTGGAAGGAGCCTCGGAAGATGATTGTTTCTATTAAGGTGAGTTTCTGAATTTGAGCTTAAAATAAAATTAACTTATGATGTTCTGTTCTGTTTGGGATGATTAGTCACCACATCTGGACAGTGAGAGAGGCCTCCACCCAAAGATGACTTGAAATAACTGAGTGAGTCTGACATACAGAGAGAGCATTTTGGAAAACAACTCATTCAAGTATCTCATTTTAGCAAAAGAAAATGAAGTTCCAGAGAATGGAAACAATCTTTGCCTGTCAGTCTATGTAGGTGCTCACCAGGAAATCTCATACACTTCCTGTCACGTACATTGCTCTTATTAACTTCTTGGTCTTTCTTCAAAGGCACACAGGCTATCCCCATCTGGTGGGAATCCCTTTCTCCATTCTGCTTCCTAGAAAACCCCATGTCACTCTTTTAGGCCAAGAGCAAGAGTACAGTGTATATTCTCAGGAAGATCAATTAAGTAAATAAATTAATCATGTAAAAATGAGCCATTCCTCATATCATTCGTAATTTCCTGATGGTAGTTGGACATAGGCATCTATAGCTCGATTCTGTGTATCTGTTGTGAAAATTAAAGGCAGAAACAATAACTTAGAGGAACTCAGTCAACAATATGGCTGAGAACTCAGAAAGGAGCAATGGATTCTTGGTTAGTGCATCAAATAAAGGACAATAAAAGATGGCTGGAGGAGCATGTCAATGGAAGCTTTAGCTGTGAGGCCAAGACAGTTTACTGCTTTTTCTTAATTTCCACATATTTATAGAAAGATTTTCTATTACATGAGATAACCTGATCATATCTCTGCCTTGCATTTTGTGTATGGACAGCTGTGAATGATTTATGAGACTGCACTTCCCTCATAGCTCAGTTGGTAAAGAATCTGCCCGCAATGCAGGAGACCTGGGTTCGATTCCTGGGTTGGGAAGATCCCCTGGAGAAGGAAACGGCAACCCACTCCAGTATTCTTGCCTGGAGAAACCCATGGATAGAGGAGCATGGCAGGCTACAGTCCATGGGTTGCAAGAGTCAGACACGACTTAATGACTTAATTACTACTACTATATGTGAATGATTCATGAGAGAACAAAATTCATCCACACAGTAGTCATTGTGGGAAACAGCAAAGCAGTAACTTCCTAGAAAACAACAATGCTTTATTATGATGATGATTTTCATATTCTTGTCTTTCACAGTTAAAATTTAAAAACAAATTCATTAGAGAAAAATAAAATCAAATTTTTAAAATGTTCAAGTCAATCGTTAAAACCTCTTTTTCATGAGAAAGTAAGAAATCAATTATAATTTAGTTTGTCTACAACTTGTAAGCATATTTAGCAGCTTAAAAAAAAAAAAGTAAGACTTTTAACATTTACGACTATTAAATTTACCAAAAAAGAAAAAAAAAAAACAGAGAAAGTGAAAGTCATTCAGTTATGTCTGACTCTTTGCAACCCATGGATTGTAACCTGCCCAGGCTCCTCTGTCCGTGGAATTCTTCATGCAAGAATAATGGAGTGGGTTGCCATTTCCTCCTCCAGGGGATCTTCCTCACCCAGGGATTTAAATTGGGTCTCCCAAATTTCAGGCAGATTCTTTACTGTCTGAGCCACCAGGGAACACTAAGCTGTCACAAATTGTTAAAAATATGAATGACCTCCATGTTCCTTCCCACTTCTAATGAAAGTTCTTCATCCTCACTGAACACTACATCTAATGGCATTTATCACCATTCCTTTATCTATAAAATAAAATCCTTCTTCTCTCAGCTGTTTTGAAGTTAGATGGGGTAACACATATCAAGTGATACACAGATCTTGATAATTTTTATTTTACTTGTTTCACTCTAATGAAGCAAAAATTGTGACTAAAGAAGGTAAAATATTAAATTATCCTAAATTTTATGAATTAAGATTCTCATACCTCTTAGAATGATAAAAGAGAAAGTTTACATGGATCTAAATGAAATTTATTCTGTATATCAAGAAATAAAGATACTCTAATTTTCTATGTGTTCACTAGCAAGGAAGGCTTTAAAATAAACAGCAAATTTAATTGCAAATAAAAATGGTGTATGTTCCATTTCAACAAGTCAAATGGAAAATCAATGTATTTTATACAATAGAATGTGATTTATATAGTCATAATATGTATATTACTTAATACTACAATAAATTAGTAAAGCAATACACTAAATCTATTTCCTAACAAATTATAATTAGAAATGTAAATATCACAATTAATAACAGAAGGCACAGGCATTTTGCTACTTCATAAGTAAGAACTAATTTAAATATATTCATGCACTGTAAACTGTTGCTTGGTTTCTGCTCAGAATAATTAGGCAACCATGAAATTAAAGGGAATAATTTGATTTCATTTCCCATCGCATTATAATTCTTTTAGGGTCGGAACAGGAGGAATAACAGATAATAGAATGTTATATTTTCTCTTTACACTGATTTAGTATGATTTCTCAAATGCATTTTATTTTAGAGTTAAACATTCATGCCTAATTCCATCTACATATTACATTTCATTTTAAATATGGCTTTAAAATAAATAATACATAGAATTTTCTATTATCTCTTGATTCTTGTTAATTATGTTTAGAGCACAATTTTTAAAGGGTGAAAAGAGAGTTTGCCTACCTACTTTACCTTTTTTACTTCTATGTTCAGTCCTCACCTTTCCAGTGATAACTACTGAGGCCAACATAGAGAATCCTGACACTGGGCACCCGAGCCTCATCAGCAGCACTAATTTGGTTTTATTTTTATAGCATTTATCATGTTAAAATATACTATGCAACTTATTGCTTTTTGTTTTGGCTTTTTTTTTTTTAATCTGTCTCACTCATAGTAAGCTCGTGGACAGCAAAGATCTTTGTCTTTTTGTGAATGTGTCTCAGCCTTCTTTTAACAGTGCTTACAGCTTCTGCAATATGTGAACTGTGAAATTCCTGATCTTCAAGCTGGTTTTAGAAAAGGCAGAGGAACCAGAGATCAAATTGCCAACATCCGCTGGATCATGGAAAAAGCAAGAGAGTTCCAGAAAAACATCTATTTCTGCTTTATTGACTATGCCAAAGCCTTTGACTGTGTGGATCACAACAAACTGTGGAAAATTCTGAAAGAGATGGGAATACCAGACCACCTGATCTGCCTCTTGAGAAATTTGTATGCAGGTCAGGAAGCAACAGTTAGAACTGGACATGGAACAACAGACTGGTTCCAAATAGGAAAAGGAGTATGTCAAGGCTGTATATTGTCACCCTGTTTATTTAACTTACATGCAGAGTACACCATGAGAAACGCTGGGCTGGAAGAAGCACAGGCTGGAATCAAGATTGCCGAGAGAAATATCAATAACCTCAGATATGCAGATGACACCACCCTTATGGCATGAAAGTGAAGAGGAACTCAAAAGCCTCTTGATGAAAGTGAAAGTGGAGAGTGAAAAAGTTGGATTAAAGCTCAACATTCAGAAAACGAAGATCATGGCATCTGGTTCCATCACTTCATGGGAAATAGATGGGGAAACAGTGGACC
>NW_011494772.1:1825769-1826146 GCF_000754665.1 Bison bison bison | reverse complement strand
ATCTGGTTCCATCACTTCATGGGAAATAGATGGGGAAACAGTGAAAACAGTGTCAGACTTTATTTTTGGGGCTCCAAAATCATTGCAGATGGTGACTGCAGCCATGAAATTAAAAGACCCTTACTCCTTGGAAGGAAAGTTATGACCAACCTAGATAGCATATTCAAAAGCAGAGACATTACTTTGCCAACAAAGGTTCATCTAGTCAAGGCTATGGTTTTTCCTGTGGTCATGTATGGATGTGAGAGTTGGACAGTGAAGAAGGCTGAACGCCGAAGAATTGATGCTTTTGAAATGTGGTGCTGGAGAAGACTCTTGAGAGTCCCTTGGACTGCAAGGAGATCCAACCAGTCCATTCTGAAGGAGATCAGTTCTGG
>NW_011494772.1:1801072-1825669 GCF_000754665.1 Bison bison bison | reverse complement strand
TCTGATGCTGGGAGGGATTGGGGGCAGGAGGAGAAGGGGACGACAGAGGATGAGATGGCTGGATGGCATCACTGACTCGATGGACGTGAGTCTGGGTGAACTCTGGGAGTTGGTGTTGGACAGGGAGGCCTGGCCTGCTGCGATTCATGGGGTCGCAAAGTGTCGGACACGACTGAGCGACTGAACTGACTGAACTGATGGGCTTTCCTAGTGGCTCAGATGGTAAAGAATCTGCCCACAATGCCGGAGATCAGGGTTCCATCCCTGGGTGTGGAAGATCCCCTGGAGAAGGAAATGGCAATAGACTTCAATATTCTTGCCGGGAGAATTTCAAGGACAGAGGTGCTTAGCGAGTTATGGTCCATGCGGTTGCAAAGAGTTGGACATGACTGAGCGATTAACACTTTCACTTTCGCTTAATGAATAGACATCTTTGGTAATACCTTTACATTGGATCCAAAGTACTGGAGTTGGGGCAGGAGGAGAAGGGGACGACAGAGGATGAGATGGCTGGATGGCATCACCAACTCAATGGACGTGAGTTTGAGTGAACTCCGGGAGTTGGTGATGGACAGGGAGGCCTGGCCTGCTGCGATTCATGGGGTCGCAAGGAGTCGGACACAACTGAGCGACTGAACTGACCTGAACTTACATTGAATCACGTTTTGGTCATTTATTATGTTAAGGCAATCAAATATGGAACATTCAGAATGCTATTTTAAACATAGGATGCATTTTTTTAAAATTTAATTTAATTTTTAAACTTTACAAATTGTATTCGTTTTGCCAAATATCAAAATGAATCCACCACAGGCATACATGTGTTCCCCATCCTGAACCCTCCTCCCTCCTCCCTCTCCATACCATCCCTCTGGGTAGTCCCAGTGCACTAGCCCCAAGCATCCAGTATCGTGCATCGAACCTGGACTGGCAAGTCTTTTCATACATGATATTATACATGTTTCAGTGCCATTCTCCCAAATCTTCCCACCCTCTCCCTCTGCAGCAGAGTCCATAAGATGCACTTTAAGATTGTTTAGAAAAATGACTATGTAGTAATCTTATGATCTGTCAGTCAATTCTAGCCAAATTGAGAAGGGGAAATAATCACAGAGGTCAATATTAGAAACACATATTTTCAATGTGATCTGTTTATTAATGGTGCAAATTTGAAATATGTCATAATGAGGAAAAAATAAAACAGAATGCTTGGGAAATGCAGCCTCATTAATTGGTTGATAATATTAACGAAAGGATAACTATTGATATCAAAAATATTTTGTGTTAGGAAGGCCAGGGATTAGCTGTGAATTTTCAAAACTATGTCTTTAGATGCTGCTCACATAAACGGTGATTTTAGAAAACCATATAATAATTTTTCCTTGTACTTGTTCATGCTAGTTGGCTGTGGAATTTCATATCATCAGTAAGAGAAATTTACAATAAAAAGAGCTGCTTCTGATTACTGTTCAGAAATAATAACAGAGTTTGTCCTCTGTGTTGGGTGAGGGGGAGTTGGGGAAAGGATGGTGGATACTCATGTGTGGGCGTGCATGTGTGTGTGGGCGGCACACACATATGTATCCTACAACTTGATGAAGAGTTTATAGCCAACTTGTGACTCGATCTAAAACCTTTAGAGGTGAAAATTGCCATTTTGATCTAAGGGAAAAAAAATCACTGAATTATAAGCATGGCCATAGTACCAGAAACGATGGGGTCAGAAGGAGTTGTTAACTGTGCACTCAGGAGTGGTGTCTGCAATGAGTTATCACCCGATAAGAAATTCAGATAGTGCTGAACAACATTCACGATTCTCAAATATTTGTAAATTGTGTGGCTTTCCAATTTCTGCAGTTTCTTTTTCTAATGTCTTGTCATGTTTCCTATAATTATATGCAGCAGGAGCCTTAAATGAAATGCCCTGTATGTTTGTCTTCAAAATCTCTGAGGAAGAAATACATTATGGAATAATCTTTCTACTTTCTAGCCAGCCTTGGGAGTAAAAAAGCTTTCCAGTGGTAAATTAGAAGGGGGTAGCTGCCAAAAGCAGAGAAAATTGGTTGTAGTCCCTATGAGTAGTAGCAGTAAAAGAAAAACTGGATAAGGTCTGAGAAAGGAACTTGCACTTCAATGCTTTAAATATCTACTTGTAGTTTGCCATAGTCTCTATCACTCCACATTACTCACAGCAGGCCAATTCATACATTTCCTTCAATTGCCTGAAATGTATGTTTATGGACTCTGTTTTTAGCAGTGCAAACCCACTGTGGGACATACAACCGGAATTTTAAGGAAGCAGGAAAACTAAGGTTCAGATTTGCTTTCAGGACTGCAAAGGGATAAATGATTACTTTGGACTTCTCTGGAATTATTATCAATCATCTGTTAACCAGAACCTCTTCGCTCTATTTGGCATTATCCATTTTAGAGGAGAAAAATAAAAGTCAGTTCAGTTCAGTTCAGTCACTCAGTCGTGTCCGACTCTTTGTGACCCCATGAATCACAGCACGCTAGGCCTCCCTGTCCATCACCAACTCCCGGAGTTCACTCAGACTCATGTCCATCGAGTCGGTGATGCCATCCAGCCATCTCATCCTCTGTCGTCCCCTTTTCCTCCCTACCCCAATCCCTCCCAGCATCAGAGTCTTTTCCAATGAGTCAACTGTTCGCATGAGATGGCCAAAGTACTAGAGTTTCAGCTTTAGCATCATTCCTTCCAAAGAAATCCCAGGGCTGATCTCCTTCAGAATGGACTGGTTGGATCTCCTTGCAGTCCAAGGGACTCTCAAGAGTCTTCTCCAACACCACAGTTCAAAAGCATCAATTCTTTGGCGCTCAGCCTTCTTCACACTCCAACTCTCACATCCATACATGACCACAGGAAAAACCATAGCCTTGACTAGATGGACCTTTGTTGGCAAAGTAATGTCTCTGCTTTTGAATATGCTATCTAGGTTGGTCATAACTTTCCTTCCAAGGAGTAAACATCTTTTAATTTCATGGCTGCAATCACCATCTGCAGTGATTTTGGAGCCCTCCAAAAATAAAATCTGACACTGTTTCCACTGTTTCCCCATCTATTTGCCATGAAGTGATGGGACAAGATGCCATGATCTTAGTTTTCTGAATGTTGAGATTTAAGCCAACTTCTTCAATCTCCTTTTTCTGCCTCTTGAGAAACCTATATGCAGGTCAGGAAGCAACAGATAGAACTGGACCTAGAACAACAGACTGGTTCCAAATAGGAAAAGGAGTGTGTCAAAGCTGTATATTGTCACTCTGCTTATTTAACTTATATGCAGAGTACATCATAAGAAAAGCTGGGCTGGAAGAAGCACAAGCTGGAATCAAGATTGCTGGGAAAAATATCAATAACCTTAGATATGCAGATGACACCACCCTTATGGAAAAAAGTGGAGAGGACCTAAAAATCCTTTTGATGAAAGTGAAAGAGGAGAGTGAAAAAGTTGGCTTAAAGCTCAACATTCAGAAACTGGTCTTGTCCAGAAAGCCTCTCTTAAATTCTAAACTCTTCAAAACAATTCAAATTATTGTATCTGGTCAAATGTGGACTTAAATCAAATTTGAACATTTATTTTACCCCAGTATAGTTATTTGCCTAGAACACAAGGCACAACAGAATGATAAAACAAAGATGGTAAGGTTCTTATGGGTTAAAAAGATAAGCTTTGGCCTTGAGCCCTTTTGAGTGTCAATTGCCATTCAAGCCCCATAACTACCCTCCTGCCCCTATTTTTCTGGCGATGCTGTGAATGATGGGCTTATTTTACTTGAGAGCCACTTAGAATTTTCTGTTGTGACCTTCTGGGGTTTCTCTTTATTCGGCCACCTGGAACCATTTATTACAACTGCTTTCACCTCTCTGACTCTTGAGTTCCCTTTGAAGTTTCACCTTTTGGTCTCTACCAATCTGGATCTCATTTTTCTTTTTTTTTCCTGTAGTGACCAGGGCTAGTGGCCTCTGCCAAGCAGAATGAAGGGGATTTTGCCTAGTGTTATATCTCCTTAATTAACCAGATAGGAGAATTTGCTCTTTCAGTTCCTCTCTCTTGAAAACCAAGCAAGTCACAATAGGTTGGGTCAGCCCAGTGTGATTAGTTGACACTTCTAGCACTCACAACTGCCCCGTAGTCAAGAAGCATGATGCATCGATGATATATGCTTAGCTGAGCCTCTTCTGATGAAAATTTCTTTTTCTGCATAGAATAGGATGTGATCTGCAGAGCTAGAGAGTAACTTTGTGAGAGCAGAATATTTTATACATATATTAGTTTTATCCTAAGAGCCATCATGTGTATTTGTTGTAATTTGTATTTAAAATAACCTCAGGTAATGAGATATTTTAGAAACTTATAAAGGCAAAGAATAAAAAAAAAATCACCCACTAGAATTGACTTTAGGGTCAAACTTGATTTAACCTGCTTCTAGTGTTTTCTAGGTAAACATAATATCACACAGAGACAACACAGCAGAACGCTAGGTTCTGTAGGATTCACAATGCAATTGAAGGATTTCCTTGCAGACAAACTTAAGAGACAGTTGCTTTTGATGGCTATGTTTACTCTGCTCCTAGACAAGTCAGAGCTGCCAGCTGGTGCCCTGTGATGGAGAGGACTGATGTTTTCCCATCTGTTCTATATGTTGTACATGCCTCAATAGCATCTCCCTACTATGATTTTGTCTGTATTCTGCTGCTGCTGCTGCTAAGTCACTTCAGTCGGGTCTGACTCTGTGTGACCCCATAGATGGCAGCTTCTCTCTTTTCCCAAGAGATGACATTTTAGTTGTTATACAGAAGACTTTTAGCTTAACTAATTATCTACACAGACAAATAAGTTTAGAAAGCTTGTGTTCTAATGATAGTCGTATACATACTTATCTATGGCAGGAAACTATAGATGGCATTGTTTTCAGTTAAGGAGTTACTCTGGATTTAGAGGGAATAAACTTAAATTCCACTGACTGGTGTAGCTCAGATGGGAAAGAATCTGCCTTCAATACAAGAGACTGGGATTCGATCCCAGTCAGGAAGATCTTCTGGAGCAGAGAATGGCAACCCATTCCTGTATTCTTGCCTGGGAAATCCCATGGACAGAGGAGCTTGGCGATGTACAGCCTGTGGGATTGCAAAGAGTCAGTCACGACTGAGCAACTAACAATACTGCCACTACTACTCAAAGTCACAAATGTAAAAACACATGGAGAAACTTTGGACTGCATTTTAGCTGTTAGTTGTCCAATTGGTGTGTCTAAATTTTCATTTGTATGATCTGAGGAGAATTGTAACCACATCAAGGCTACATCTTCAGTATTGCTAGAGACTTATGGAATGTCTTTTCTCAATTTTACTTTTTTTCTTCTCCTCTAATATTTCTGCATTTTATCAGGCAGAAAATGAAAAGAAAATGCATTTAGACTACTGCTAGCTATTTTGAAAAGTTTATTACGTATTGCTTTACGTTCTTATTTCTATATCTCCCTTTTACAACTCCATTTCCTTTCAAGTGTTCTCTTTTTGCTGCTTGTTATTCTCCATTTTATCAGATGGTGCAGCACTGGATGCAGTTTCTTAATTTTCACGTTGGCTTTTAATGGCTTTTTGCAGTTAGAAAATAAGTAAATGCTCTTGAATTTTTTAAAATAATTCTATTTTTAATATAACACTAATTAAGTTTTAATAGCCTAGCATATTGAGTTGGTCATGCACTGTCTTGGTCAGATGTGAACAACATGGTGTAAATTGACTTTTGTTCCAAGCTCATCTCTATTGAAGAAATGTTATTTTCCTGGATTCTGGATTTAAACCAGCCCTCACTCTCATTCATAAAAGAAAAATGAAAATAACAACTACACTAGGTTATTATGCCAAACCTATCAATGTAGCCAAAATCTCCAAGTTTACCAATATATTCTGTTGGTAAGGTTGGGGTGCAGGGATGGGGGGAGGGTGGTATGTTCCTAAATTTCTGTGGCACTGTAAGTTGGCTCATACCTTGAGGAGAAGTATTTGGCAAATCTACTAATATAATCAATTCGTATACCTTATGATAAGCATTCCACTTCTGGGAGTTTATCCCTCAGACAGTCTTGGTACACATGCAGAAGACAAATACTCAAGGTCAGTTATTGGGGCATTGTCTTAACAGCAAATAATTGGTTTAAATTCTTTTTGTCAATGGAAAATAATATTGGACAGCCCTAAAGAAGAATGAGGAAGGATTCTATTCACTTATAGTAAGAAATTATAATTTGACCTTATAAAATGAAAAAGATAAGACATAAAAAGCATATTTAATATGTTCATTTTCTATACGAAGGTAAAAAATAGCAATATACATTTGCTTACATTTGTATAAAAATAACTATAAACTCACAGAAGCTGTTATTTAATGACAGTTGAATAAGATTTTAGAATATGAATGGCAAAAGAAGGAGTGAGATTTCAACTCTATTCAATTTAGTTTAAATATTTAATTTTTTTTTTTTACTTTACAATATTGTATTGGTTTTGCCATACATCAACATGAATCCACCATGGGTATAGACATGTTCTCAATCCTGAACCCCCCTCCCACCTCCCTCCCCATACCATCCTTCCGGGTCATCCCAGTGCACCAGACCCAAGCATCCAGTATCCTGCATCAAACCTGGACTGGTAATTCGTTTCTTATATGATATTATACATGTTTCAATGCCATTCTCCCAAAATATTTAAGTAGATTACTTATTACACACATAAACACACATATACACACATAGAAATACAACAGGTCAATACAAAATGAAGATGAAAATTTATCAGAAAACCTGTGGTAAGTCACATTACTACAATTGAGCATAGAGTGTGGTTCTAAGGAAATTCTGGTGTGATGGGAATATTTGTATCATGATTGTGGTGATAGTTTCACAGGGGCATATATGTGTCAAAATTTACTGTTTGATAGACTTTAAATTGAAACAGGTTATTAAATGCAAATCATATCTCAAACGATTCAGTTGAAAAAGCTTTATTTTGGACCTCTAAAACTACTACAATTACTACTAATAATAATTGTTATTATCATATTGATATTTTATCATTATATAATATATATAATTAATAATTATTATTATGAATTATATAGAGACAACTGTATTATATAGACATCACTTTTAGTATTTACTTATATAAAATGTGAAGAAGGCTGAGCGCCGAAGAATTGATGCTTTTGAACTGTGGTGTTGGAGAAGACTCTTGAGAGTCCCTTGGACTGCAAGGAGATCCAACCAGTCCATTCTGAAAGAGATCAGCCCTGGGATTTTTTGGAAGGAATGATGCTAAAGCTGAAACTCCAGTACTTTGGACACCTCATGCGAAGAGTTGACTAATTGAAAAAGACTCTGATGCTGGGAGGGATTGGGGGCAGGAGGAAAAGGGGACGACAGAGGATGAGATGGCTGGATGGCATCACTGACTTGATGGACGTGAGTCTGAGTGAACTCCGGGAGTTGGTGATGGACAGGGAGGCCTGGCGTGCTGCGATTCATGGGGTTGCAAAGAGTTGGACACGACTGAGTGACTGAACTGAACTGAACTGAACTGATACAAAATGGAAGTATTTTCCCACATGCATAATGCTAGATCACATATGAAAGCATTTAAAGTGGTCTGATTTTATTTACGTTTATCAGCTCTTAGAAAGAAGGTCCACATGAGTATTCTATCCTTCCTAACCTGCTTCATTTTCTTCAAATGACTTATCATGACCTGATATATCACATACATCATTAAATATCTATCATCTTCCTTTCAGTTCAGTTCAGTCACTCAGTCGTGTCTGACTCTTGGCGACTCTATGGATTGCAGCACACCAGGCCTCCCTGTCTATCACCAACTCCCGGAGTTTACTCAAACTCATATCCATTGAGTCAGTGATGCCATCCAACCATCTCATCCTCTGTCATCCCCTTCTCCTCCCACCTTCAATCTTTACCAGCATCAGGGTCTTTTCAAATGAATCAACTCTCCCTTTAGAATAGAAGTTTTCTGAAGATGTGGACTTTATTTAGTTCACTGCTCTGCCCTTGGCACTTGATGTCTCTAGCATGTAGTAGGCACTCTGTAAATACTTGTTTACTTCTTAAGAAATGGATTAAAATAAGTTACAAATAAAACTCTTAGAAAGTTGCCACATTGGAGAGTTAATCTCCAAATTATCTCTCAACAGCCAGGGTTTCCTCCAGCATTGGAATGGACCATCCTGTCTTTGAGTTCCAGAGGAAGTGGTTAGCTAGTATATACAGGAGAAAGTACAGAAAATTCATTAGAATTACACTTTTAACAAAATGATATGTTTCCTATATGATACATGGAAGCCTAGGCTGGAAGGGATAACAACAGATTCACCTATTCCTTTTCAGGTCACTTCCGGGCATCAACTTTCTAAAGGCTAGGTTTGATGGAAACCAGCAACAGTTTAACTTTCTCTATCTCTCTTGTCTGAAGTCTCTGTTTATTCAGTATGGTTTGTGTCTGTATGTGTGGTGTTTGGTGTGTTGCTTGTTTTATGCCTATCATAAAAGTTAAATTCATTTGTTAAATATGCATTACAGAAGATCTTAACTACCAACGAGTTCATGATCATCCTGTTTTTTGACTAGTTCAACTATTTATTTATGTGTTTATCAATATATTTTTATCAAGACCTACTAACAGCCTTAAAGAGATAGGAAAATTCTTAAAGATCAGAATACTGTACCATCTTACCTGCCTCCTGAGAAACCTGTATGCAGGTCAAGAAGCAACAGTTAGAACCACACATGGAACAATGAACTGGTTCAAAATTGAGAAAGGAGTATGACAACACTGTATATTGTCACCCTGCTTATTTAACTTATATGCAGAGTACACCATGTGAAATGCTGGTCTGGATGAGTCACAAGTTGGAATCAAGATTGCCAGTAGAAATAACCTCAGATAGGCAGATGACACCACCCTCACAGCAGAAAGCTAAGAGAAACTTAACAGTCTCTTGAAGTTGAAAGAGGAGAGTGAAAAAGCTGGCTTAAAACTCAACATTCAGAAAATTAAGATCATGGCATTTAGTCCCATCATGTCAAGGCAAATAGATAGGGAAACAATGGAAACAGTGACAGACTGTATTCTCTTGGGTTCCAAAATCACTGCAGATGGTGACTGCAGCCATGAAAGTAAAAGACACTTGCACCTTAAAAGAAAAGCTATGAAAAACCTAGACAGCATATAAAAAAGGAGACACATCACTTTGCCTACAAAGATCTATATAGTCAAAGCTATGGCTTTTCCAGTAGTCATGTACAGATGTGAGAGTTGGACCATAAAGAAGGCTGAGCACCAAAGAATTGATGCTTTCAAAATGTGGTGCTGGAGAAGACCCTGGAGAGTCCCTTGACCAGCAAAGAGATCAAACCTGTCAATCCTAAAGGGAAAAAACCCAGAATATTCATTAGAAGGGTTGATGTTGAAGCTGAAGCTTCAATATTTTGGTCACCAGATGTGAAGAGCTGGTTCTTTGGAAGAGACCCCAGTGCTCAGAAAGATTGAGGGCAAGAGGAGAAGTGTACGATAGAGGCTGAGATGGTTGCATGGCATCATCAACTCAATGGACATGAGTTTGAGAAAACTCAAGAAGATAATGAAGACAGGGAAAGCCTGACAGGGTCTCAAAGAGTTGGACATGACTGAGCAACTGAACAACACAGGTAAAAGCCTGGCACTGTTGTAGGCACAGGAAAATCAACAGGGAATAAAAAGCCTGGACTTGTCATCCAGAGTTCACATATTTTTCAGGAAGACAGGAAATATTGTACATATAATCAAGAAATATTAAATGTGAAGATGATATCACACACAGTCTGTTTATCTAGTTATTATGTGGAATGCAGACTTTAAAAGGGAAGAATGAAAGCCACAGAGCCCTGTTAGATTTCTAAAGTCCTCAGGAGAGAATTGCCTTGATCTGCATGAGTTAGGGTATTAGAAATGGTAAGAAGTCATTGAATTCAGTGTGTATTTCATAATCAGAATGGATATTCTAATGAATTGGATGTGGGAAATGAGGAGATAATAGGAGTCAAGAGTGCCTCCTTTATTTTGCCGAAAGAATTTTAATGATGGGGAAGGCAATTGCTCATTCTGCTTTGGTTATAAATTTGATATGACTATTGGCACCAAATAAGGAATGCTGAGTGGAAAGCTGGGGAAAAAAAAATGAAGTTTGATATTAAGAGAGTGCCAGTGTTGGAGATAATAATGTGAAATTGACCAGCTAGTAATTATTCTATTAATATAGGATTTATAGATGGAATTGTAAAGCATGAGATAGTAAGAGATCATCTGGAAAACAAGTGAAGATCCAGAAAGTAGGTGGTGAGACATTTCAACCTTTGGTATTCCATTATATAAAGGTTTAGAAAGAAGAGCCAGCAAAGGTCTCTGTGGAAGAAGAACACCAAGACAGAGAATGTGTTTTAAAGTCACTTAAATATCTGCACCTCAATGCTCATTACAAACCTACTCGCAATAGCCAAGCCTTTAAAACAACCTAGTGTTAGTCATTCAGGCATGTCCAACTCTTTTGTGACCCCATGGTCTATAGACTAGACTCCTCTGTCCATGGAATTCTCCAGGCAAGAATACTGGAGTGGGCAGCCATTCCCTTCTCCAGGGGAATCTTTCTAACCCAGGGATCAAATCCAGGCCTCCTACATTGCCAGCAGATTCTTTGCCAATCGAGCCACTAGGGAAGCCTCTGACTATTAATCAGCTATAGGAAAACAAAATTCTGCCATGTATTGCAACATGGACCTTGAGGGCAGTATGCTATATAAAGTAAGTCAGACAGAAAAAGACAGTTACTGTATGATTTCATTTATATGTGGAATCTAAAAAAAAAAAAGAGAGAGAGAGAACTATACAAACAGCTAGTAGCTGGGTGATAGGCAAAATGAGAGGTGTTGATCAAAGCATATAAACTTCCAGTTATGAGTTCAATGAGTTCTAGGGATCTAATGTACGGCATGGTGGTTATAGTTAACAGCACTGTATTAAATACTTGAAAATTCCTAAGAAAGTGGATCTTCAATGTTATCACCAGAAAAGTATAAAGAAAGTGAGTTTATGGATATATTAGCTAACCTCACTATGGTCATCATTCCTCTCTATATATGTGAATCAAATCATCACATTATACACCCTAAGTGAAAGTGAAAGTCATTTAGTCATGTCCAACTCTTTGTGACCCCATGGACTAATACAGTCCATGAAATTCCCCAGGCCAGAATAAAGGAATAGGTACCCTTTCTCTTTTCCAGGGGATCTTCCCAACCCAGGGATCAAACTCAGGTCTCCCACATTACAGGTGGATTCTTTACCAACTGAGTTATACATCTTAAACTTAGTGTTAGATGCTAATTAAATCTCAAGAAATCTGTGGGTAAAAGACAGGCAGGAAAAAACAAAACAAAATGAAAAAACACCAGTGAGTATGTTGTCCTGGAAGCAAAATGAAGAAAATGCTTTAAAAAGGAGAAACTAAGTTTCTGTGTTAAACTCTGCTGGAATTTGAACAATTTGAAAGTAAGAAATAGCTGTTGAATTAAACCAGATATTGTTGTCTTTAATCATGATAAAAGTCTCAGTGGACTTCTAGGATTTTATGCCTAATTGGAATATACTGATGGATGGTGCTATTTGTAGAGAACCAACCTGTCAATGTAGGAGATATAAAAAAATGCAGTTTCAATCCTGGGGTGGGGAAGATCCACTAGAGATGAAAATGGAAACCCACTTCAGTTTTGTTTCCTGGAGAATCCCAGAGACAGAGGACCCTGGCAAGCTACAGTCATACGGCTGAAAAGTCAGACACAACTGAGGTGAATTAGCACAAGCACAAGAGACAGGGATTTGAGAGAGTCAATTCCTAGAAAGGTTGATTGTGGTTTTCAGTCTGTCTGCCACCATCGAAGAAAACTAATCAATCTGACCACATGGACCACAGCCTTGTCTAACTCAGCGAACTATGAGCCATGCTATATAGTGCTACCTGAGACAGATGGGTCATGGTAGAGAGGTCTGACAAAACGTGGTCCACTGGAGAACGGAATGGTAAACCACTTCAGTATTCTTGCCTTAAGATCCCCATGAACAGTATGAAAAGGCAAAAAGATAGGACACTGAAAGATGAACTCCTCAAGTCAGTAGGTGCCTAATGTGCTACTGGAGATCAGTGGAGAAATAACTCCAGAAAGAATGAAGAGACAGACAGAGCCAAAGCAAAACAGCATCCAGTTGTGGATATGACTGGTAATGGAAGTAAAACTTGATGCTGTAAGGAGTAATATTGCATAGGAACCTGGAATGTTAGGTCCATGAATCGAGGCAAATTGGAAGTGAGCAAAGAGGAGATGGCAAGAGTGAACTTTGACATTTTAGGAATCAATGAACTCAGACTGGAATGGGTGAATTTAACTCAGATGACCATTATATCTACTACTGTGGGCAAGAATCCTTTAGAAGAAATGGAGTAGCCATCATAGTCAAAAAAAGAGTTCAAAATGTAGTACTTGGATGCAATCTCAAAAATGACAGAATGATCTTCTGTTTGTTTCCAAGGCAAACCATTCAATATCACAGTAATCCAAGTCTATGCCCTGATCAGTAATGCTGAAGAAGCTGAAGTCGAACGGTTCAATGAACACCTACAAGACCTTCTAGAACTAATACCTAAAAGAGATGTCCTCTTCATTACAAGGGACTGGAATGCAAAAGCAGGAAGTCAAAAAAATACCTGGAGTAACAGGCAAATTTGGCCTTGGAGTACAGAATGAAGCAGTTCAAAGGCTAATAGAGTTTTGCCAAGAGAACGCACTGGTCACATCAAACACCCTCTTCCAATAATACAAGAGAAGACTCTACACATGGACATCACCAGATGGTCAATACCAAAATCAGATTGATTATATTCTTTGCAGCCAAAGATGAAGAAGCTCTATACAGTCAGCAAAAGCAAGACTAGAAGCTGACTGTGACTCAGATCATGAACTCCTTATTGCCAAATTCAGGTTTAAATCGAAGAAAATAGGGAAAACCACTAGACCATTAAGATATGACCTAAATCAAATCCCTTATAATTATCCAGTGGAAAGGATTAAATCTGATAGAGTGCCTGAAGAACTATGGAAGGAGGCTCGTGACCTTGTACAAGAGTCAGTGGCCAAGACTATCCCCAAGAAAAAGAAATGCAAAAAGGCAAATGGCTCTCTGAGAAGGTCTTAAAAATAGCTGAGAAAAGAAGAGAAGCTAAAGGCAAAGGAGAAAAAGAAAGATATACGCATTTGAATTCAGAGTTCCAAAGATTAGCAAGGAGAGCTAAGAAAGCATTCCTCAGTAATAAGTGCAAAGAAATAGAGGAAAACAATAGACTGGGAAAGTCTAGAGATATTTTCAACAAAACTGGAGATACCAAGGGAAAATTTCATGCAAAGATGAGCTCGATAAAGGACAGAAATGGTATGGATCTAACAGAAGCAAAATATATTAAGAAGAGGTGGCAAGAATACACAAAGGACTATGCAAAAAAGATTTTCATGGCCCAGATAATCACGATGGTGTGATCACTAACCTAGAGCCACACATCTGGAATGCAAAGTCAAGTGGGCCTTAGGAAGCTAGTGGAGGTGAGGAATTCCAGTTCAGTTATTTCAAATCCTAAAAGATGATTGTGTGAAAGTACTGCACTCAATATGCCAGCAAACCTGGAAATCTCAGCAATGACCACAGGACTGGAAAAGGTCAGTTTTCATTCCAATCCCAAAGAAAGGCAATGCCAAAGAATGCTCAAACTACTGCACAATGGCACTCATCTCACACGCTAGTAAAATAATGCTCAAAATTCTCCAAGCCAGGCTTCAACAGTATGTGATCCATGAACATCCAGATGTTCAAGCTGGTTTTAGAAAAGGAAGAGAGGAACCAGAGATCAAATTGCCAACATCCGTTGGATCATTAAAAAATCAAGGGAGTTCCAGAAACACATTTACTGCTGCTTCATTGACTATGCCAAAGCCTTTGACTGTGTGGATCACATCAAACTCTGGAAAATTCTGAAAGAGATGGGAATACCAGACCACCTGACCTGCCTCTTGAGAAATTTGCATGCAGGTCAGGAAGCAACAGTTAGAACTGGACATGGAACAGACTGGTTCCAAATCAGGAAAGGAGTACGTCAAGGCTATGTATTGTCACCTTGTTTATTTAAATTATATGCAGAGTATCATGAGGAATGCTGGGCTGTATGAAGCATCACCGGCACGATGAACATGAGTTTGAGTAAATTCTGGGAGTTTTTGATGGACAAGGAAGCCTGGTGTGCTACAGGCCATGAGTTTGCAAAAAGTCAGACACGACTGAGACTGAACTGAGTTTCACCTCACCGGAGGCAGTACAAAATATGAGGGATCATTTACCTCTTAGAACTTCCTGGAGCAGCTGGTGTCAGATCATGTATGGGATTTTCTTGGTTTCTTTCCCTTTCCTTTTCTGCCTCCCAACTCTCTGCTCAGCTTCTTCAGGAGCACTTCTCAAACATATCACTTGCACCTAAATTCTTGACACAGGAAATTCTTCTTGGAGAAGAAACATCAATGTTTGATTTCAGCAATATTAGAATGAAAACTCAGTACATGGAAATGAATAAATTTTGTAATACAATGGTGTTCTGCTTTCATGAAATGTCACAGAAGTATTTTCTATTAGGATGTCATCTTGACCTATTTCTAATTTAATCCATACCACTTCTCTGTGTCAGAAATACAGATCTATTACAAGGAATAATTAAGAAAAGTAAGGAAATACTTTATATGTTAGTGAATTAATGAAAACTTGATTCTTCTTACTAGCTTTTTCCAAAGTCAACTCAAAAGACCTCATTCACAAGAAATATTATAAAATGATAATACAATAGCTAAATCATTCATGCTCATAATGCTAAAAAGCAATATGTTTTCTCTCTCCCAGTGATCTCCCTAGTGTTATTAATAATGAAATCTATTAGTCTCACACATACAAATGTGTCAATGTTTTGAGAAGAATAATTAATACAAATAAGGAATTATAAAAATATACATAGTTAAGTTTCATAATATTTTAAATTTCATTGCTACAGTTGTTGATTTTAGTTTACCAGCATTGACATCTGTTAACACTGAAATTCCATAATACTGTTGTGACAATTTCTCACAATTTTAAGACTCTGCAGAAAAATTTTGTGACTGGTGAATTTTATACAAACTATCTTCCAAAATTATTTCATGTATTTTTCTTATCCTGAAATCCATTATTTGCAATAAAAATTGGCCTACACCCCTATCTTATATCTTTCTTGATTATCAAAAATGAAACAAAACAAAAACTTCTCTTGTGTTTCATAAGCTGTCTTTCCCAGGTTCTTGTCCATAAAGAAATTAGACTCTATCTCATTCTTTAAATAATAATGAATATTTGTACATGGCACAAAAAGACTTTCTGAGGAACAATGAGAAATCTTCCTCTACATGTATTTCATGAATGGGTCCTTAGGAACAGATGGTGACTGATTTCACAACCAGATATAATTGGACTGAATCACATTTTTGTATATTTTTCACTTTAATAATACTATAGAGATAGCATAATATATTTTAAAATATATTGTTACCTAATGTTACCACTAATGATTTTTTTAAGTTTACTTTCAATTTTAAAATAAAATCTCTGCAAGTACCAAGAGTAGAGTCATGCATATATATTTGTTAAATGAACAAATTAATAAATAAGTCATATTTCTGTAAATAAAACATAAATATCTTATTATTTGCCAACTGTGGTCAAAGATGCCTCTCCACACAGTAAGTTCTCAGATTTCAAATTAGTCTTTTAAGATAAAGGGGAAACCCTGATGATAGAGACCAGATAAGAACCAACTGATAAAATCAGTTTAAGGTAATAATTAAAGAGGTGAAAATTGGCTTATTATAAGGTGACTTTTACTGGGAAAATGTATTTTGACCAGTGTGAAATATATCCATATGTAAAAATATAAATTTTGGTTCAATTAAAAGAATATATCTTAAAGATCAATCAATTAAAATGTGGGACCTGTGTTGGATTCTTAATTTTTATAATTCTGTCTAAGTTACTGTTGGTACCCATGGAAAAGAGTGTGCATGAACCAATTTCCCAAGTTTCTTAGAAAAGATCGCCATTGCAGAGTATAATCTTGATGCTAACTTAAGGGAAAAGAAAGCATGAAAGAACATTTCCTGTATTATACATCAATGACAAAATATATCATAACTTATATACTGTGACAATATTTCATTTGTTGACTGTGTGCTTTGTTGATGTGGGGGAAGTGCTGCCTATGAGAACCTGAGTGGTTTAAGGATTATTGCCAGCAAACCTCAAGATGAAACAGGAGTGATAATGGAAAAATTATATTCTGCTGGAAATCTCTGGAGGTTTTACTACATGAGGTATAATTGGAACTGCCTAGCAAATCAGTAATCCAATTTCCAAATCAAGTTTATTAGTCATAAAAAACACGGATACTTCAAATCTATCTTGGGGGGTCTAATCAATAACAACAGGAAGTAGGAATACAGAAAATCATCTTAATTTTGAAAGTTCCACTAGTAATAAATGCTTCTGAGGGAGAAGGAAAGGCCCTTCATAGTCATTATTTAGATACTTTGACTTAAAGATTTGACGTTTTAAGAACAAAGCATGATATTCTGTTGACAGGGAGTATTTTCTTGGATTTCTCTTACAGTTAAACCCCTTCAACTTCTATATAGAAAATTATTAGGGACAATCTAAGATGAACTATGAACAGTTACAATTCAAAATTTTCTGAGGCATTTCTCTGCAAATGTGTATTTAAATATAGCAAATAAATATAGCTTAATTATTTTCTGAATACTAAAGAATCACTTGGAGCAAAAGGACATTAATTTTTGATTTATATCAAATTAATATTATAAAATCTTCTTGAAAATATTTTCTTATAAGCTATACAAAGATTTTCTTTTGCCAAATATATAATTTTATAAAACATAATTCACCTCAATTTACATACACACATATTTGCTTCATAATTTAAAATTACAATATGAAATAAATAGAAACAATAATCCATAAACAAACTCAGAATGTCTACAAAATGATGCAATTATTAATAAGAGTGGGCATTTGCTGTTTTGAGATGGAAGTTCAAGATCCAACAGTCCTAAATTAAAATAAACCTTTACGTTCAGTGAATTTCTTTTTATATGAGCTTTGACTTTTCTCTGTGTTGCCCCTCCCCCATGGCAGAGTGTGAAGTGGTTAGAAAAGAAATCATAATACCAATTCACAACTCCGGAACCCAACTGGGATCAGCTGCTAAAGATATTTCTGATCAGAAATAAAGAAATAACCTTCTTCTGTGGGGCTTTTCAGCTTTGACAGCAGAAAATCTCTTCAATTTTGAAATCTGAGATATCCAGAAAAATAATTTTCCTGCAATATTCTGACTCAAACATGTGGCTTTAGCAATAAAACATGGCATCATCATGCTTTTGTCTTTTGGAATACGTATGTTACTTCCATGTATGCTTACTGAGTTTCAAGATTTAAAAAATGGAAAACATGGTGTTGTTCCCTTTAACAGTGTTATTTTTCCAAGAAATTTAGTTGTGTAGAGTATCCAAAATGGATTATTATTTTTTTCTCATTTTTAAATTTAAATTATTCCCATTGTGTACAACATTTATTTTTTATAAGAATTTTTTTTTTCCTGGAGAAGCAAAGAAGATGCTAATCTCCAAATTTTCATAACTATGCATTGCTTCTTGGCTGAAAATCGACCAGCAATTCTGAGAAATTATAAAACTGATTGGATTAGAGTGTTAATGCAAATAGTATTAAATTTCTCCCAATTTTTGTCACCTACTTCAGAGAAAAATTTCTCTGGAAAACTTAAGGAAGCAGTTCCTGTCCTGCTATACTCAGGGGTGACTCTGGCAGAAACAGGGACCTGTCTGAAGAGGTTCCTTCTTTAGAGGGCCAGCCCCACACACCACCATGTCTGCAACAGTCTCAGCTGGGCCTTGTAGCCAGTTAAACTGGGGACCAGCGCCACACATCAGCACATGCAGAGCAGTTGACACTGTAACTTTCAGTTAGCCACGCCAACCCCAGCCACGGGTGCACTGCAACAGTTCCAAGCAGGCCTCATAGACAACCAGAGCAAAGACCAACCCCTCCATGAGGGTGTTGGAAGCAGTCACAATCAAATCACACAAGCAGTGTGCCAGAGGTCAGACCCTCTGGCCAGTGCACCCACAGTGATCACAGCTGGACCTCATAAATTTACAATAGCCAAGATAGGGAAGCACACTCTGCCCACTGATGGATGAGTGGGTAAAGAAGAGGTACATATATACAATGGAATACTTCTCAGCCATAAAAACAAATGGAATTGTGCCATATGTTACACCACGGTTGGCCCTAGACTATATAATTCTAAGTGAAATAATTCAGACAGAGAAAGACAAATACTGTATGATTTCACTTACATGTGGAATTTAAACAAAACAGATGAACAAACAAAACCAGAGACAGATTCATAGATACAGAGAAAAAAACTGGTGGTAGCCAGAGGGGAGGGGAGGGAGGGATTGGGTGAAATAGGTATAGGGGATTAGGGAGAACAAACTTACAGCTGTAAAATAAGTCAGAAGGAAGTAATGTAGAACATAGGGAATATCATTAGTAATATTATAATAACTTCATATGGTGACAGCTGGTTAGTAAACTTGTGGTGATCAATTCATCGTGTATATAAAATGTTAAATCGCTATGTTATACACCTAAAACTAATATAATAGTGTATGTTAGCTACTCAACTTAAAAAGAATTTACTGAACACTAGATTTAAACACATTCTATTCAATCCAGCTGTCCTATTTGGTGTAATGTTTACAACTGGAGAATCCCATGGACGGAGAAGCCTGGTAGGCTGTAGTCCATGGGGCTGCACAGAGTCAGACATGATTGAAGTGACTTCACAGCAGTTACAACTTCAGAAAAAAAAATTTCTCACTCTTGTCTCGTTTTCTTCTGTCTTTTCCTTTTTTCACTCCCTTTTGTAAACAAACAAACAAAAAATCTATATAACAACAAATAAACCAAGAAAAAAATTCCTTCCATGCCCTGTCTATGGGCTTCCTCTTAACTACACCTGAATGGGCCCTGGCAGTATGCATGTATTTACACTCAGAATGCAGAGTTTCCTGCCACAATCAATGGAGCAATAAGTGTTGATCCAAATTGTGCTTATTAAATTGTCTTTTGTGAAATGAGAGCAGTCTCCTGGAAGCAAGGCATCTATGATCTGCACTGTGGTGAGATGTGAATCTTCTACCTTGTGGACAGAGCAGAGTAAGATGAATTTTACAGTGAAAAAAATGGGAGCAGATGTCATAGCAGTGAGAAACAACAACAGTAAAACAAGCAAACAAGAAATAAAGCAGAGAATATTGTCTGGTCCTTTCTCAGCATTCCATTCCCAAGGTCTTGTTTCTTCTCCCAGCCTGGCTATAACCTGCCTTGAGTTTTTTAAAAATATTCCTGTAGCAGAGTAAATGTTTCTTTTATTTTCAGTTTGTAATGTCTTCTAGAGGCCTCCCAGATCCTCCCCTTTGCAATGTCTTTCCATCCATGGAGATGAGGATAGAGAGGAGGCCTAGATTAATTCTTGACTCCCCAGATTATTAGATTGTGACTTTATAAAATAATCTACTTTCTGAGTCTTAGTTTCCTCTACTGGAACAGAAGTCTCTTAATACAGATTGCACAAGATTGACCCAGGGGATAAATTTGGTGGTTTAGGTAAAGCACCTTGCACAGCTCCTAGCATGATTAATAAGTGTCCCTCTCCTTCCCCCTCCTTGTCTTAGCTGCATTCATTAAAATCTCAGGGCCTCAGTACAAAAGAGCAATTTTCTCTCTATTATATCCTATGCTTTTCTGGAGTTTTTGGTACTAGATGAGATAAGAGAGACAGATCATGTATCATTTTAAAAAGTCTAAAATATGAAGTTGGCAACTTACAGCAACGTTTTGCAAGTTGTGAACTTTAATGAAGCTGATTGCCCTTTGGCATCTCTGTCACTCAGTGTCTCATTCTTAGAAGTTCCATAGGCTCCTCTCTGTTATTTCTTCACCTCTATGTTAGCATAAGAAATACTATCAGTTTCTTTGTCACAGAAAATATGGGAGCAAATTCCTGCTTCTATATTATTATTTATTAGCCAAACTTCCATGAGGTTTGGCTTTTTAGAAACAGTAGAAGGGGCTTACAAAAATGGATGCAAGGAAAAGGCAGAATACCAATGAAAAACAGAAACATAGAATTAGGAAAATGTAAATCAGAATAGAAGAAAAGGTTAGGAAAAGTATATACGTAGCAGATATTCCGACATGACATTTAGATTAGTTGAGATTAGTCATGTTGAGTTGAGATCCAAATTCAACTGATTTAGTAAAAAAAAAAAAAAAAAAGAATCATTGAGCAAATTAGTTACACCATAGAGTTAAAACATATAATTCATATTAGAATGTTGGAAGATGCCAGTCAAATTTAGATATTAATGTATTATTTAGTTTTTAGTGTAAGTGACATCAAATCACTTTCATAACAATGGTTATATTGAGAGATCAACTTCCTGTTAATGACCTTAGTTTATGACAGATAAGCATGTGGAATATCAATGTATTCAAAAATACCTTTACATCTTTGTACCATCCATGACAACAAAGGCACCATTGCCTACACTTACCACTTTCAGGATATTTTGTTACTTTCCCCAGAGTTGTTATTGAGGCCAGAACAGGTCGAGGTAATTCAGAGGGCATGGAGGCCAGTTGACAGCTGCACAAGATAAGCCTCATAAGTAAGTTCCCTGTTTATTAACCCTGGAGAAGGGGATAGCAGCCCACTCCAGTATTCTTGCCTGGAGAATCCCGTGAACAGAGGAGCCTGACAGACTACAGTCTATTGGGTCTCAAGAATTGGACTCGACTGAGCGACTAAGCACACACACATACACAGCAAACTTGTCCAGCTCTTTCCCAAAAGGAAGACGTCATCTATATTAGCTTGAACAGCAACCAAATCTATCCTCTGCTTCACAGAAACAGAGGATATGTGAACATCCTTGACAAGATAGTAAAAGTAAATGTCATTAATGAATTTTTTAAAAGAAGATTTGAGAAAAGAAATCTCTCTCAAGAGTATGCACAACTTATTATGAGAGAACAAAGAGGAGTTAAACTAGAATGGGAGCTGAGCTTCAGGCAAGACTCACTAACAAAAATAAAATCTAATATTTTCTAGAGCTTACTATATGGCAGGATGATTAACATAAATTAAGATGTTACATAATAATTTGGCCACCTGATGTGAAAAACAGACTTCTTTGAAAAGCCCCTGATGCTGGGAAAGATTGAAGGCAGGAGGAGAAGGGGACAACAGAAGATGGTTGGAAGGTACCACCAACTCATTGGACATGAGTTTGAGTAAACCCCGGGAGTTGGTGATGGACAGGGAAGCATGGCGTGCTGCAGTCCATGGGGTTGCAAAGAATTGGACATGACTGAGCAACTGAACTGAACTGAAGATGTTACTGGCATGAATCTCAATGTATATATGGGAGAAAAGATGTAGAGTTTGAAGTTACTTGTTTAAAGCAACACATCTCGTAAGTGGAACTTCAACTGAACCTATGTCTATCTTAAGAATTTGTAACTATATAAAGTTAGGCATTTCTCCAAAGAACTGTGGATTAACAACAGGCACACGAAAAAAAAAAAAGCTCAACATAGCCAATTATTAGAAAAATGCAAATCAGAAATACAGTGAGATATCATCTTAGTCTGGTCAGAATGGCTATCATCAAAAAACCTACAAATAATAAATACTAGAGAGGGTGTGGAGAAAAGGGTATCTTTATTACATTGTTGGTGGGATTGGTATAAATTTGTGCAGCCATTGTGGAAATCAGTATGAAAGTTCCTTAAGAAACTAAAAATGGAGCTATCATATGATCCTGCAATCCCATTCTGGGGCATATATCTGGAGAAAACCATAATTCAAAAAAGATACATGCACCCCAATGATCTTTTGCAGCACTGTTTACAATAGCCAAGACCTGGAAGCAACCTAAATATCCATAGACAGAGGAATGGAAAAAGAAGATGTGGAATATTTATAACGTGGATCATTATGCAGCCATAAAAGAGAATGAAATGATGCCGTTTGTGACAACATGGATGGACCTAGAGATTATCATACTGAGTGAAGTAAGTCAGATGGAAAAAGACAAATATATAATATTGCTTATATGTAGACTCTGAAAGAAAGATACAAATGAACTTATTTCAAAACAGACACAGGCTCACAAACATAGAAAACAAACTTATGGTTACCAAAGGAGAAGGGCAGGATAAATTAGGAGATGGGATTAACAAGTATATACTACATGTGTGGGTGCTAAATCAGTTTTGTCTGACTCTTTGAGACCCTATGGGCTGTAGCCTGCCAGGCTCCCCTGTCCATGGGATTCTCCAGGCAAGAATACTGGAGTGAGTTGCTGTGCCCTCCTCCAGGGGATCTTCCCGACCCAGGGATCAAACACACATCTGTTATGTCTCCTGCATTAGCAGGCAGGTTCTTCACCACTAGCACCAACTGGGAAGCCCAACATATACACACTGCTGTATATAAAATACAACAAACAAGGATCTACTGCATAGCACAAGGGAACTGTACTCAATATTTGTAATAACCTATAAAGTCTATTGACTAAATTCCTTTTCACAGAAATCCTAGCTCTTCACCAATTGCTCTCAACATCTGAAAAAAGTTAATTTTTATAATTGCTCCAGTATCATAGATGATTGTTTTTTGAGATAATTCAGGTTCCTGTCTCTCCTGCATGACCAGAAGCAAAAGTTTCAGG
Organism: Bison bison bison; assembly: GCF_000754665.1. Classification (NCBI taxonomy): domain Eukaryota; kingdom Metazoa; phylum Chordata; class Mammalia; order Artiodactyla; family Bovidae; genus Bison; species Bison bison. Next base: position 1,802,587 of record NW_011494772.1, on the reverse strand, counting down.
TAACTAAGTTAAAATAAAAAGTAGATACAAAATTTTAATAAAGAAGGAAATTCTATAACCTGAATATAACAACAAAAATGATATAGGACATTTATTTTTATCCCAGAGATACCAAAAGTGAATTAGGTAACATATGAAGAAATCTAGTTGTGCATGTTGGGAAATTACACAGGGCAAGCTGTCCGACTTGATCCTTTGTCAACCACAGAACTAAGATTTCAGCAGACTTGCTTTTGCTTCTGCATTCACTTTGAAAAATTCCCCCTTCAATCTGTCATTCCCTTTGATACTCCCCATTTTGATTCACTCTATTATTCACTTTGAGAACCCTGGAAATGTTCGTTCTCTTTGACTTTCACTCTTATTCCGGTCATCCTTAAAATCTAGCTTCAAGTTTGCATTTTAAAAATGTTAAATAAGTCTAACACTAAGATACTTTTCAAAATGTTTTACATGTATAAAACTTGACTTATAAAAAACATTTACAAATAAAATTTACTAACAAAATTTGATGCCACGTTGTTGAAATAAACCAATATTTAACTTTCTGTGTACTATATTTGCAAATTCCTGCTTTACTTTACAGGTAAATCAGAAAGTGAAATATATCAACTCTTTCACACTGCCTGTAAGAATTTCTGACATTTTATATTATTTATAAAAAAATAATTTTCAAAAAAGTCAGTATTTATCTCACTCTGGTAATTTCTCTTCCATTACAATTGGGTTTTTAGATGGCAGTGTAATAGAGAAGGAACTTTGTATTCTGTTACAAGTTAATCACTAAAGAGATGCTGCTTATAAGCTTAAATTATACATGACCCATATCTGGAAACCTTGCCTCCCAAGTAATGACTATTAATCTAGAATATCTTCAATTAAGCTAATTAATATTAAATTTTACAAGTACATATTTTTACTTTTCATTCTTAAATTTTCACTCTTATGATTTTAATGTTTGCTGCTGCTGCTACTGCTGCTAAGTCGCTTCAGTCGTGTCTGACTCTGTGCGACCCCATAGAAGGCAGCCCAGCAGGCTTCCCCATCCCTGGGATTCTCCAGGAAAGAACACTGGAGTGGGTTGCCACTTCTTTCTCCAATGCATGAAAGTGAAAAGTGAAAGTGAAGTTGCTCAGTCGTGTCCGACTCTTAGCGACCCCATGGATTGCAGCCTACCAGGCTCCTCCATCCATGGGATTTTCTAGGCAAAAGTACTGGAGTGGGGTGTCTTCTCCGGACTTTAATGTTTACCTTTCTTTTAATAATAAATAATAATGATATATATGAGGTTCTTGAGACTAAGTATTAAATTTTTTCCCTTTTGCTATTCAATAACATTATCTGTAATTTTTGTTGTTGGTATATAGGGAAGAAATTCAGTTTAGCTTCTCAGATCTGTTTACCTTTTTGGTATGCACTATGGAATATGAGTTATCACCTTGAATAATGAACAGGGAGCGATTCTGCTTGAATCCCTTGTGCCTTTTTGCCTAATCAATATGTATATTAGTTTTC
>NW_011494772.1:1800466-1800972 GCF_000754665.1 Bison bison bison | reverse complement strand
ATATGCTATCTAGGTTGGTCATAACTTTCCTTCCAAGGAGTAAGCATCTTTTAATTTCCTGGCTGCAGTCACCATCTGCAGTGATTTTGGAGCCAAAAATAATAAAGTCTAACACTGTTTCCCCTGTTTCCCCATCTATTTGCCATGAAGTGATGGGACCAGATACCATGATCTTCGTTTTCTGAATGTCGAGTTTTAGTCTTAAATGTCTTAATGACATTATGCAAATTTATTAACAATTTTTGATAAATTTATTTATAATTCACTTATTTTAAAAAATAATACTTCATGTGGTTTACATTAAAATTCATAGATGTAATGAAGCCAATACCCTTAATACAAAAAGAAAATTTTAAAAATTAATAAGAAGAATAATACATATGTGAAAAAAATGAAAAGTGAAGTCACTCAGTTGTGTCCATCTCTTTGCAACCCCATGGACTGTAGCCTACCAGGCTTCTCCATCCATGGGATTTTCCAGGCAAGAATACTGGAGTGGGTTACCA
>NW_011494772.1:1800093-1800366 GCF_000754665.1 Bison bison bison | reverse complement strand
GACCCAGGGATCGAACCCAGGTCTCCCGCACTGTAGGCAGACGCTTTACCATCTGAGCCACCAGGGAAGGTACAGCAAAATGGAAGACAGACAAGAAGGGATGAACTGGGGTCCAATTGGTAAGTGATTTAGTAAGCCAAGAAAAAATAACATGAAGAAATAAGTGTTATTAATAGAAATGGAAATGTTTTCTTATTTCTATTATTCTTTTATTTGAAAAGCATTTTTACAATAATACAGCAAAAATGTATTATTTCAGATAATTAGCCTTTA
>NW_011494772.1:1798421-1799993 GCF_000754665.1 Bison bison bison | reverse complement strand
TTATCTGTAATTTTTGTTGTTGGTATATAGGGAAGAAATTCAGTTTAGCTTCTCAGATCTGTTTACCTTTTTGGTATGCACTATGGAATATGAGTTATCACCTTGAATAATGAACAGGGAGCGATTCTGCTTGAATCCCTTGTGCCTTTTTGCCTAATCAATATGTATATTAGTTTTCCAGAATTGCCATAACAAAATACTATGAACAACATTACTTTTTTTTTTTTTCAAAATTTTGAATCCTTAGGAGTCTATAATTAAAGTACCTGTAGCTTTGGCTTCTCCTGAGGCCTTTTTCCTTGGCTGTTAGATGGTCACCTTCTCTCTGTGAGCTCACTGATCTTCCTCTGTACGTCTGGATCCCTGGTGTTTCTTTATACGTTCAGATTTCTTCTTCTTAAAAAGACACAGGGAAAGGCAATGGCAATCCGCTCCAGTACTCTTGCCTGGAAAATCTCACGGACGGAGGAGCCTGGTAGGCTGCAGTCCATGGGGTTGCTAAGAGTCGGACACGACTGAGTGACTTCACTTTCACTTTTCACTTTCATGCATTGGAGAAGGAAATGGCAACCTACTCCAGTGTTCTTGCCTGGAGAATCCCAAGGACAGGGGAGCCTGGTGGACTGCTGTCTCTGGGGTCACACAGAGTCAGACACAACTGAAAAGACTTAGCAGCAGCAGCAGCAGCAAAAAGACACAAGTCGGAAGACTAGAGTCTAAGCTAATGTCCAAATATTAAGTTAATAACCTCTTTAAAAACCTTATCTCCTAGTATAGTCATAATATGAGGTGTTCAGGGCTCGACATATGCATTTGGAAGGAGCATGATCCAGCTATAGCACTATCATGTAATATTTATATATAATAATGTGTGTGTTCATGTGTACATACTTGTATATATTTATTTGGAAGATGCTATATAGGCTTTTTAAGTTAAAGTATAATTGATTTGCAATATTATATTGCTTTAAGTTGTACAACCTAGTGATTCAATATTTTTTAGATTATAATTGCATTTAAAGTTATTATAAAATATTGATTGCATTCTCTGTGCTGTACAATATATCCTTGTAGGTTTTTAACTTTATTTTATAAATACTAGTTTGTAACTCTTATCATCTACCCTTATTTTGCACCTTCCTCCTCTCCCCCAACTGGTGACCATTATATCTGTATTGTTATTCTCTATATCATGTCTGGAAACCCAAGCCAAACTGGCGTACTAAACTAGGGGATAAGAGGGGACTGGCAGAGGTGAGTCTAGCTGGTAGGCAGACAGAAGCCAGATGACTAAGATGTGCTAAAGCTATGCTTAGGAGCTGGGGTAGCATTTCATCTATAATAGAAAGTCATATGTGATTTTAAAGAAAGGTTTGACAAAATCATGTCCATACTTTGGAAAGATCGAAAGTGAAAGTGAAGTCACTCAGTCATGTCTGATTCTTTGAGACCCCATGGACTGTAGTCTACCACACTCCTCCGTCCATGGGATTTTCCAGGCAAGGGTACTGGAGTGGGTTGCCATTTCCTTCTCCAGAGGATCTTCCCGACCCAGGGATCGAACCCAGGTCT
>NW_011494772.1:1797583-1798321 GCF_000754665.1 Bison bison bison | reverse complement strand
TAAGAAGAATAATACATATGTGAAAAAAGTGAAAAGTGAAGTCACTCAGTCGTGTCCAACTCTTTGTAACCCCATGGACTGTAGCCTACCAGGCTTCTCCATCCATGGGATTTTCCAGGCAAGAATACTGGACTGGGTTACCATTTCCTTCTCCAGGTGATCTTCCCAACCCAGGGATTGAACCCGGGTCTCCTGCATTGGAGACAGACGCTTTAACCTCTGAGCCACCCAAAAAATATCCTTTGAAGCACACACTATACTTTTTAAAATAAATATTTTATTTAACTTGTCAGCATCCTTAAGTTATGTACTATTATGATATTTTCAGAGAGTTTTAGACTTTTCATTTTGGAGCTGGCTGCTAGAATGAGTTTCCTAAGAAATGGCACATCTTTTATTTACTTTACAGCACAAACATCTAGCAAAAACTGCCTGAAATGTTAGAAGAATAAGAGCAAATCAGCTCTAAATTTCCTAATAGCCAGATAAAGAATATTATGGAATTTTTACCTCTTTACCTTCTTTTGCTCTTTTCTTATCTAAGGGAGCATGACAGAACTAATGTGAAATGGCTCCTAGTAGGGAGAAAATATACACAATAATATATGTAACACTTTACAAAGGTTTTAGACTTGTTCCATAGAAGGTCATGTCTCATCAGCATTTGGCAAAGGACAAAGTCATAATTTTAATAATTTTTCAATCCATTCATTGACTAACTCATTTTTTTAAACTACC
>NW_011494772.1:1796965-1797483 GCF_000754665.1 Bison bison bison | reverse complement strand
CTCTTAGCAACCCCATGGACTGCAGCCTACCAGGCTCCTCGGTCCATGGGATTTTCTAGGCAAAAGTACTGGAGTGGGGTTTCTTCTCCGGACTTTAATGTTTACCTTTCTTTTAATAATAAATAATAATGATATATATGAGGTTCTTGAGACTACGTATTAAATTTTTTCCCTTTTGCTATTCAATAACCTTATCTGTAATTTTTGTTGTTGGTATATAGGGAAGAAATTCAGTTTAGCTTCTCAGATCTGTTTACCTTTTTGGTATGCACTATGGAATATGAGTTATCACCTTGAATAATGAACAGGGAGCGATTCTGCTTGAATCCCTTGTGCCTTTTTGCCTAATCAATATGTATATTAGTTTTCTAGAATTGCCATAACAAAATACTATGAATAATGAACAGGGAGCGATTCTGCTTGAATCCCTTGTGCCTTTTTGCCTAATCAATATGTATATTAGTTTTCCAGAATTGCCATAACAAAATACTATGAACAACATTACTTTTTTTTTTTTT
>NW_011494772.1:1795850-1796865 GCF_000754665.1 Bison bison bison | reverse complement strand
TGAAAGCAAAGAGGATCTTGAGTACAAAGAGGAAGCCAGGAATGACTTTCTGGAAATGGTAACACTTCGGCTATAACTTTTTTTTTTTTTTAAAGAATGGGAATAAGATTTATGTAAGTTAAGAGAAAGGAAAGACTATTTGTGAGGGGTGGTGGGGCGGGGCAGAAAAAAAGATTTCTTCAAAACCTTGTTCCCTTCAGAGAATTTTAAGTAGTTGATATGACTAGATCTCAATGGGCATGAATTTAGGACTTAATGGGTTTTGAGACCAAAGAGATATACCAAAAACAAAACAAAAAACAAACTACCTCTCAAAACAAACAAACAAACAAAAAAAACACATTTACCAGTATCCTTGTATGTGGTGCAAGGAGTTGGAATTTAATTTAAAATGTATGGATTTTATTCATAGATTTGGATTTTAGAGAGATCACTATAGCAACAGAATGTAATATAGGATCATGTCATTGAAACAAAGTATAAAGAGACAAGGAGACATGCCTTTTGCAATACAGGAGAGACTGATGAATTAATAAAATGGTAAGAGGATGGAAAAGACAGAACTTGAACTGGAGTGGAAAGAAAGGGAAGCAAGCAGCAGAGCACATTTATAAGTGGTCCTTCTTTAGGAAATATTTAAACAAAAACATTTAGATAAAGATTAGAATAAGACAAAAAGATGTTGGAGAACTCAGAGGGGAAATCAATCTCTTTGACATCAAAGAAATTAGTGAAAGGATGAAACGTTATTAAGCTAATTCCCCTGGCATGTTGCAGTGCATGGGGTCGCAAAAGTCAACATGACTTAGTGACTGAATAACAACATGGAAACACAACTGGGCTCCTGTTGCAACTTGACCTGTTTCCATTCCTATGAACATTTCCATATTAGACCCTAACTGTGACTCAGGAAGGTACAGGACAGTTTGGCTGCTTCAACCACTGTTGCAAAGAACATAGAAAAATGTTCTAATTAATCTGAAATAATACATAAGCTGGAGTAAACCTGTGTATT
>NW_011494772.1:1795395-1795750 GCF_000754665.1 Bison bison bison | reverse complement strand
AGAATATTATGGAATTTTTACCTCTTTACCTTCTTTTTCTCTTTTCTTATATAAGGGAGCATGACAAAACTAGTGTGAAATGGCTCCTAATAGGGAGAAAATATACACAATAATATATGTAACACTTTACAAAGGTTTTAGACTTGTTCCATAGAAGGTCATGTCTCATCAGCATTTGGCAAAGGACAAAGTCATAATTTTAATTAATTTTTTCAATCCATTCATTGACTAACTCATTTTTTTAAACTACCAATCTCTTAGAACCTCTATTCAAAATTGAGAAAAGATAATTTTCATCAGAAAAGTGTAATGGGAGCATTTTTTTCTATTAAAATGAAATCTGATATGTGCTAAA
>NW_011494772.1:1774138-1795295 GCF_000754665.1 Bison bison bison | reverse complement strand
AAGCTAATTCCCCTGGCATGTTGCAGTGCATGGGGTCGCAAAAGTCAACATGACTTAGTGATTGAATAACAACATGGAAACTCAACTGGGCTCCTGTTGCAATTTGACCTGTTTCCATTCCTATGAACATTTCCATATTAGACCCTAACTGTGACTCAGGGAGGTACAGGACAGTTTGGCTGCTTCAACCACTGTTGCAAAGAACATAGAAAAATGTTCTAATTAATCTGAAATAATACATAAGCTGGAGTAAACCTGTGTATTTGATCTTTTGTGTATCTTAGACTCACCAGTCCAAAGCAAACTATATTTGAATATTTTTGTGTCAAAAAAATGATTGATACTAAAAGGGAAATAGTGAATTCCAGCCCCTCTGGTACTTAGAAATTTCCATGGTTTTCATTTATTAGACTACATTCATGACTTTCAAGATCAAATTTTGTAACTCATTCTCAAATCACTATAGAAGGTTAGAAACATATCAAAAAAGGCACAGCGCTGTCTAGAATTGTACTCTAAGAAAACCACTGAGCACTTAAGAAAGAAGTAGGAATTTTTTCAAAGATCCCACGGTCTTACATAACAATTATATATTTTTATATTTTGAGGTTTGAATATGCATCTTTATTGTGATGAAAATATCTGTTTACATCACAGCACCAGACAACATGAGTTTCAAAAACAAATATGTCATTAGGAGTGCAGTTTCTGTGGAATTATTAATATGGAACCAATTTCCTTCTTCATTAACAATACAGAAAAGCCAGTTTCTATTAAGGAATAAAATAAATGCAAATATGTCATTTTGTAGAAATCTTTTCTTAATGAATTTTGCTACATTTATAGCATTTCTGTGCAGTATCAGCTTCTTGACCTTTTCTTGTAGTATGTTACGTTATATCTGGGATATTTTGTTGTAATTACTCTTACACCATCTAATGAATATCACTTTGTGACCCCATTCAAACTATTCAACCAGAAGCTATCATTAGAATTTGCTTTATTCCTTACTATATTCTCCAACAAAATATAACCTGAGTATTTCTAAGTAAATATTTGTGTGTGGGGGGCAGGGGGCAGGGAGACAATGGGCACTGCAATGCAAGGTAATAGTTCTTTCACCTCCAGTAGCAATGGATACAGTTTACATTCAACATTTCTGTTTCATTCAATGCTATTATCTCCCAACCTGCATCATTCATTGACTTTCTATTGCTGCCATAACAAACCACTACAAACATATTGGCTTACAACTACACTCTGTTATAGTTCCATATGAACAGTTGCGTGCTGTTCTAAACATTTTCTAAAATTAGTTGTCAGCAAACTGCATGCATTTCTGGAATCTCTAGGGCAACTTGTGATTGCAGGATTGAGGCCTCCTTTTTTTGCTGGTTCTGAACTGAGGGATATTTCCAGGTTCTAGAACCTACAGGCATTCATTGGATTGTGGCAAGCCACAATACAGTAAGTTCCCTACATATGAACAAGTTCTATTCCAAGAGTGTGTTCCTAAGTCCAATCTGTTTGTAAGTCCAACATATTTAGCCTGGTACTCAACAAATATAATCAGCTATATAATACTGGACTATAACAGGTTTATAATACTTTTCACTCAAATATATATAAAAAGCACAATGAATAAAGAAAACATTTTAAATCTTATAGTTCGGTACCTTGAAAATCATAGTAGTATAGTACAACAGCTTCACACAGGGGCTGGCATCTGGTGAACAGGCAAGAAGAGTTACTGACTGGAGGAGGGAGAGGAGACAGGAGATGGTAGAGCTGAAGAATCATTAGAAATAAGAGATGGAGGGCAAGTTGCAATTTCACTCATGCCTGACACTGACGGCACAGGCTGTTTCCTTGCTCGAACCAGATGCACATTTGCATATCTGCAAGTTTGCAACTTGAAGGTTCAGATGTTGGGGATTTACTGTACATGTGGTTGGAGTCTTCCTCTCATGCTCTTTGCTGAGAAACTCTTCTACTTTTCCCTTCCTTACTATATAAAGTAAGATATTTTCAGGTATAACGTCAGTGGATAAAGATCATGGGGGTCAAAAATCTGCCTACTGCACATCAAAAATCTCAAGTCTAGTTACACATTTTGACTTTATCTTCTATGAACACTTCTTTCATTTACGGACATACATACATGTACTGGGCTTCCAAGGTGCCTCAGTGGTAAAGAATCCACCTGCAAATGCAGGAGACATAAGAAACGAGGGCTCAGTCCCTGGGTACGGAAGATCCCCTGTAGGAGAGCATGGCAACCCACTCTAGTTTTCTTGCCTGGAGAATCCCATGGACAGAAGGAGCCTGGCATGCTACAGTCCATAGAGTCCCAAAGGTTTGGACACAACTAAAGCATTTAGCACACATACATACATGTACTATTACATTTTCTTGTAATTATATTATGTTCCCCCAGTAAATCCATCTCTGGAAGTACTTTAACATACTTATTTTTACTCAAAGCCAGGCTTTTTCACAAAAACTTTTTGACCTCTAGTTGGAATCAATGCCTCTGTCTACTAGAGTCCTCAGGGAGTAGGATGAATAAGACGAATTAGGAAAAAGGACTAAGATTTATTCTGTGTCTACAATATGCCAGGTGCTTTAAACACATTTGCTGCACACTCCTAACCAATGAAGTTGGCATTATTAATCTTACTTTAATAGGTGAAAAATGCCCCAGAGAGTGTCATTCACGTCTCTGTTACCGCATAGCTTATAAATGTAGGAGATTGGATGTAACTGCTGATACAGTTGTCTGTAAAACATCTATGATTTTTCTGCTGCCTAGTGAAATTTCCCCGTGTATTACAGCCCCTATCAGAGCTGCTGCTGCTGCTGCTGCTAAGTCGCTTCAGTCGTGTCCAACTCTGTGTGACCCCATAGACGGCAGCCCACCAGGCTCTCCTGTCCCTGGGATTAGCCTATCAGAGCAATGTAATGCAAAGTCCTAGATGTCAATAGTCCCTTAAACTAAAATAATTTGAGCCATGATTCCACATACTGTGAAAAGTCCAGTGCTCAGGAAACTTTGGAACTGTGCTTTGCTAACTTCTCATGTAGTAGCTCACTTTGGTGCCAGCCCCCTAGCAGTCCTTGTTTAAATGTGAAATCCTACGGGTTTTTTTTTTTTTTTTTCCTAATGCAGGAGACATAGGACACTCGGATTCCATCCCTGGGTCAGGAAGATCCCCTGGAAAAGGAAATGGCAACCCACTCCAGTATTCTTGCCTGGACAATTCCATGGACAGAGGAGCTTGGTGGGCTACTGTCTTTTGGGTCACAAAGAGTTGGCCATGACTGAGCACATCAGCACATATGGGTGTGTTTAGGCATTATCTTATATCTGCTCCTGGGTCTTACATAGAACCTAAGTCATCTACAGAATCTTGCCTGTGTCTTGCCCATTGTCCTCCTATCTGGCAGCCTCTGCTCCCTCCTTCTTCAGTGCTTCTGTATTATACCAGATGCTATTTTCAGAATTTTTCAAAGCATCAAGACTGCATGACTGTTGTGTTTAATGTTTGTATTTTTTTTTCCTGAGGTTTGGGAGAAATAAACCTCAGGAAAAATATTTTGAACACAACAGTCATGCATTCCTGAGGCTTTGCAAAACTGGGAGAAATGAGGTATTCTAAAAAGCATAGACAATGATTGAGAGCTAAACATGAGATACTATCATTCTCATGTTGAGATATGGCAAAACCAATACAATACTGTAAAGTAATTAACCTCCAATTAAAATAAATAAATTTATTTTAAAAAATAAAATAAAAGTATAACCACTTTCAAAATAAAAAAAAAAGCTTCTGCAGTTGTCTCTGCCACCAGACTGCTCACTCGCTCTGTATCTCCTTGACCCCAATATGCTGTCAATCATCTGACAATTGAAATCTTTCTCCCCAGATCCTTTCTCCCAACTCTAATTCTCTCCTTTTCCCAGATCACCCATAAAGTCTTATATCTTATACCAGTCACGGGAAAAGGGAAATGTCTAATTTATTCCTCATGCAGTACAATTTGGAGGTGTGTGCTATTAAAGTGTTTTCCAAATGGAAAGAGCTACCTCTAATACAAATTGTGTAGCTCATCCTCTGAATTAGGATAGTTTGTTTGCTTTTTGCTAGGGCATGTGGCATGTGGGATCTTATTTCCCCAACCAGGAATCAAACTCATTCCTCCTGCACTGAAAGTGTGCAGACTTAACCACTGGATCCCAGGAAAGTCCCCAGGGTAGCATTTTGTAAATATTTTTTTCATATGTTCTCCTCATGAATGTAGTGTGTGGAGGTGGGGTGGGAGGATGCCCATGTATGTCACCACTAGAATGTGAGCCCTTCATTTTGGGGAGAACATCTCACTTTTATTGTTCTTTTACACCCTGTCTAGTCAGTGTTTTCGGAGAAGGCAATGGCACCCCACTCCAGTACTCTTGCCTGGAAAATCCCATGGACAGAGGAGCCTGGTAGGCTCGCTAGGAGTTGGACACGACTAAGCAACTTCACTTTCACTTTTTACTTTCATGCCTTGGAGAAGGAAATGGCAACCCACTCCAGTGTTCTTGCCTGGAGAATCCCAGGGACAGGGGAGCCTGGCGGGCTGCCGTCTCTGGGGTCTCACAGAGTCGGACACGACTGAAGCCACTTAGCAGCAGCAGCAGCAGCAGCAGCAGTCAGTGCTTTGTATGTTGTGATTTTTTTTAACATTTTTTTAAATTTTATATTTAAACTTTACATAATTGTATTAGTTTTGCCAAATATCAAAATGAATCCGCCACAGGTATACATGTGTTCCCCAATCCTGAACCCTCCTCCTTCCTCCCTCCCCATACCATCCCTCTGGGTCGTCCCAGTGCACTAGCCCTAAAACACCAATACAGTATACTAACGCATATGTATGTTGTGATTTTAAAATTATCAGCACCTGAAGCATTCCCTTAATAGCCTGTTCCCTAAATCACCTGGGAAAAGAAAATGCTGTGTGCTTCGTGGTTTTCTAAATGATTGTAGGATTTGTACTGATTTAATCTGCCTCTTCTATCCAATTACCTGCTTTAACTGCAATGATTCTTGTTTTATTTGTTATGTTTTGCTAATCCTTAATTAAGATGCCATTATAATACAAAACCAAAGGTTTTCTTGAAAAATAAATTCGTCACATTAGGCCCTCAAATTTAAAATGAATTTTATTTATTGCACAGGAGTTTTATTTTTCTCTGTGTAAAAGTAGCATATGCTCAAATACATAAATTCTTGAAAAGAAAGGTCTGCTTCAATAAAAATCCCTGGACATATTTAATCACAACACTTGAAGTGAAAAAAATACGTTATTTATTTAAAGTTGCTATTTTTCTTTTCTTTTGTTTTTTTTTTTAGTGTGTTCCTGAATACCTTGGGAAATGGTCTAACAAAAGAATAGAATTAAAAAGCCTAAAAAAAATTTATCCTCACTGTATTTTCAGTCTTAGTGATTTTCAGAATTAAGGAACAGTGTAACAGAAAGTCACTTAATTTTTTTATGTTTTGTGAATATGCAGCTGACATGAAATATTTGCTAAAATCCTATATAATCCCATTTAAAAGCCTTTGGATGAATAGGTTTTAGGTAGAATTATTTTGGCCTATGCAATTTGCCATGGTTATAATGCCTCTTCAAATACTAACAGAGATGGTGAGTAACTTAACTGATTGGAAAGCATTGCACACAGAATTTGTAAAGTGCAGTGTACTTATTCGACTCTGGAAAACTGCCAAAGCAGTGGGCAAGCAAACTGCCAGATATGTGCGTGGGGCACCCGTGAATGACAGACTAAAGTGCATGTGAGGATGTGAAAACAGGTGGTCTGGGAGGTCTGGTATCAGCAAAGCATCTGGGTCCTGAAGTGTGACTGCATTATATTTTCCATTCCCAAAGGAGAACAATGCTAATCGTGAGCACAGAGGCTGGCATTGTTCAGAACCCTTTTGTTTTGCAACCTTTGCAACGTATTAGAATAAAAATAGAACCATGCTTTTAAAATTTGAAACCTCTAAGTCTTAACTGTAATTGCTTTGATTCATATCTATTCTTACAGTGCTGTCAGTAATCCTGGGTGCACATATGTTAATATAGACGCTCAGTTTGGCTCTTTTTCACTTTTGAGGGGCACATATGCTAAATGGATGGGAAGCTTTTTCTCTTCATTTTCAGTTCCAGATTTGACCCCTAATAAATGTTACAAAATAAATACTAATTAGAGACATAATGCATTTTTCTTGATTTCTTTGTTTTTCACTTTTCAATTGAAGGAAGTGGGGCTCTGAAGCACCATCTCAAACTGGTATTTTCTGGATATTGGAAACTAAATTGCTTTAAGCTTTCTAGAAATGGTAAAACACTGTTTCAAAATATGTTTGGAGAGTATTTGAATGTAAGTTTGGGCAAACTAGGCAAAGTTTAACTATGCTTAAAAAAAAAAAAAAAGAGCAAAAAATAAAAGCCACTGGAATGGGACATTTCTATTTGCTTAATAGAAAGGGCAAGTTACTTTTTCACTATATTTCAGTGATTCTCATAACTGAGCAAACCTTATAACCATGAGGGGGAGGGTTTAAAATGTGGATGTGTAATATCTACATGTTCATGAATAATCTGATTTAATTATTTTGGGCAAGATCCATGCTTCAGTATTTTTAAAAGCTTCCCCAAGTGACTCTAATGTCCATCCAGTGTAAAAACAACGGCTATTTCTGAGGTTATAATTGAAACTACTCTAATTATTCAATCCCCCACCACATATGTGTTTGTAATATACCTCTCTTCTTACTTCTCTGGACTCTATGGTAATGTCCTTTGTTTTCTCCTCTCTTGTTCAGTGTTCTACTGAGTGGAAGGGAGATTTTATTTTTAAAAAAGAAACACTGATTTTTATTATTATCAATTGTTTTGTTTGATGCTCCAGTTAGTGAAAAGTGTGTGTGTGGATGAGATATAATCTCTTACCTAAGTCTCCTTACCACTGTTTTGTCATCTGATAAATTAAATAGAAATGCATAATCAACTTTCCTTTGGGTTCTATTTGTGAGTTGATTAGAAATTTCTCACTTTTTAAGCATAGCATTTCAGAATCAGAAAACTGGTCAGAAATTCAGAAAAAGCTTTTGGTATAAGAAACTTCTGAGCCCCTTCTAGAAACAAACAATATAAGCAATTGTCACCATTGGTATTACTGCTAGATACTTAGATGTATTATTGTGATTTACACATATTGAATTTTAATTTTAACTTGATGTGAGAACACATACTATGTTATTTAATACTTTTATCAAAATAATCTCCATTAAAATTGAAACAAGCATTTAAATACTAAGTGTAGAGCCTCTAAATATGACTAAGAAACAGCAAAGAAAAACATCAATTTCTAAATTGACTTCAGTGATTTTTCTGAAGATTATTATCATCTTCCCTCTTACTTACCCATCTTTCATTGTGTCCTTTCTTCTTTTTTTTCCTTTCCCTCACCCTTCCTTTATTGTAGATATAATCCTTAAAAAAAGATATGCAGTAGGGAAAGTGTATGAAACAGATGACTTTCACCTTCAGGAACCACTTTCCCAGTTTTCTGAGGTTTCCTCTCAACTTTGCTTCATCACATCTGTGTCCTGATTCTTGTTGAAAGCCAGTGTTAGTCACTCAGTTGTGTCTGACTCTTTGTGACCACAAGGACTGAATCCTGCCAGTCTGTTCTGTCCATGGAATTCTCTAGGCAAGAATAGTGGAGTGGGCTGCCATTTCCTTCTCCAAAGGATCTTCCTTATCCAGGAATGGAACCCAGATCTCCTGCTTTGCAGACAGATTTTTTACATTCAGATCCATCAGGGAAGCCCTTTCTGATTCTTGTTGGACTTGTATTATTCAGGCCATTCTTGGGCTATGCATCATATGTGCTGTATCTTTAGAAATCAGGCTATATTCTCACATTGTCTGCTTCTAAATATATTTGTATGACTGCCTTGGTGGTTTGTAAGCTATTTGTTGTTTTTCAGTCCCTAAGTCATGTCCCTGACCTAGAGCCAGACATCCTGGAATGTGAAGTCAAGTGGGCCTTAGAAAGCATCACTACAAACAAAGCTAGTGGAGGTATTGGAGTTCCAGTTGAGCTATTCCAAATCCTGAAAGATGATGCTATGAAAGTGCTGCACTCAATATGCCAGCAAATTTGGAAAACTCAGCAGTGGCCACAGGACTGGAAAACGTCAGTTTTCCTTCCAATCCCAAAGAAAGGCAATGCCAAAGAATGCTCAAACTACTGCACAATTGCACTCATCTCATATGCTAGTAAAGTAATGCTCAAAATTCTCCAAGCCAGGCTTCAGCAATATGTGAACCGTGAACTTCCTGATGTTCAAGCTGGTTTTAGAAAAGGCAGAGGAACCAGTGATCAAATTGCCAACATCCGCTGGATCATGGAAAAAGCAAGAGAGTTCCAGAAAAACATCTACTTCTTCTTTATTGATTACACTGAAGCATATGACTATGTGGATCACAATAAACTGTGGAAAATTCTGAAAGAGCTGGGAATACCAGACCACCTGATCTGCCTCTTGAGAAATTTGTATGCAGGTCAGGAAGCAACAGTTAGAACTGGACATGGAACAACAGACTGGTTCCAAATAGGAAAATGAGTACGTCAAGGCTGTATATTGTCACCCTGTTTATTTAACTCATATGCAGAGTACATCATGAGAAACGCTGGACTGGAAGAAACACAAGCTGGAATCAAGATTGCCAGGAGAAATATCAATAACCTCAGATATGCAGATGACACCACCCTTATGGCAGAAAGTGAAGAGGAACTAAAAAGCCTCTTGATGAAAGTGAAAGTGGAGAGTGAAAAAGTGGGCTTAAAACTCAACATTCAGAAAACAAAGATCATGGCATCCGGTCCCACCACTTCATGGGAAACAGATGGGAAAACAGTGGAAACAGTGTCAGACTTTATGTTTCTGGGCTCCAAAGTCACTACAGATGGTGACTGCAGCCATGAAATTAAAAGACGCTTACTCCTTGGAAGGAAAGTTATGACCAACCTAGATAGCATATTCAAAAGCAGAGACATTACTTTGCCAACAAAGGTCCGTCTAGTCAAGGCTATGGTTTTTCCAGTGGTCATGTATGGATGTGAGAGTTTGACTGTGAAGAAGGCTGAACGCCGAAGAATTGATGCTTTTGAACTGTGGTGCTGGAGAAGACTCTTGAGAGTCCCTTGGACTGCAAGGAGATGCAAGCAGTCCATTCTGAAGGAGACCAGCCCTGGGATTTCTTTGGAGGGAATAATGCTGAAGCTGAAACTCCAGTACTTTGGCTACCTCATGCGAAGAGTTGACTGATTGGAAAAGACTCTGATGCTGGGAGGGATTGGGGGCAGGAGGAGAAGGGGACGACAGAGGATGAGATGGCTGGATGGCATCACTGACTCGATCGATGTGAGTCTCAGTGAACTCCGGGAGTTGGTGATGGATAGGGAGGCCTGGCATGCTGCGATTCACGGGGTCGCAAAGAGTCGGACATGACTGAGCGACTAATCTGATCTGAAGTCATGTCCCACTCTGTGCTACTCCATGAACTGCAGAACACCAGGCTTCCCTGTCCTTCCCTATCTCCCAGAGTTTGCTCAAACTCATGTCTACTGAGTTGGTGATGCCTTCAAACCGTCTCATCCTCCGTCATCCCCCTTTCCTACTGTCCTTAATCATTCCCAGCCACAGGGTCTTTTCCAATTTGTTGGCTCTTTGCAATAGGTGGCCAAAGTATTGGAGCTTCATCTTCAGCATCAGTCCTTCCAATGAACATTCAGGGTTGATTTCCTTCAGGATTGACAGGTTTTATCTCCTTGCAGTCCAAGTGACTCTCAAGAGTCTTCTCAAGCACCACAGTTCAAAAGCATCGATTCTTTGGTGCTCAGCCTTCTTTATGGTCCAACTCACACCCGTACATGACCACTGGAACAACCATACTTTTGACTATATAGCTCTTTGTCAGCAAAATGATGTCTCTGCTCTTTAATACACTGTGTATATTTGTCATAGCTTTTCTTCCAAGAAACAGGTGTCTTTTAATTACATGGTCACCATCATTGTCTGCAGTGACTTTGGAGCCCATGAAAATAAAGTCTGCCACTGTTTCCACTTTTTCCCCATCTACTTGCCATGAACTGATGGTACAGGATGTCAAGGTCTTATTTTTTGGATGTTAAGTTTTAAGCCAGATTTTTCACTCTCCTCTTTTACTTTCATCAAGAGGCTCTTTAGGTCCCTTTTGTTTTCTGCCATTAGAGTGGTACCGTCTGTATATCTGAGGTTGTTGATATTTCTCCTGGCAACCTTGATTCCAGCTTTGAGTCATCCAGCCTGGCATTTTGCATGATACTCTGCATATAAGTTAAATAAGCCGGATGACAATATACAGCCTTGACTTACTCCTTTCCCAATTTGGAATCAACTTATTTTTCCACGTCCGGTTCTAACTGTTGCTTCTTGTTCTGCATACAGGTCTCTCAGGAAGCAGGTAAGGTAGTCGGGTATTTTAATCTCTGGGAACTTTCGAGTTTGTTGTGATACACAGTCAAAGGCTTTAGTGTAGTCCATGAAGCAGATGTTTTTCTGGAATTCTCTTGTTTTTCTATGATCCAAGGATGTTGGTAATTTGATCTCTTGTTCCTCTGCCTTTTCTATATCTATCATGTAAGTTTTTGGTTCACATACTATTGAAGTTCAGCTTGAAAGAATTTGAGCATTATCTTGTTAGTATGTGAAATGAGTGCAATTGTATGGTAGTTTGAAAACTCTTTGGCATTGCCTTTCTTTGAGATTGGAGTGAAAACTGAACATTTCTAGTCCTGTGGCCACTGCTGAGTTTTCCAAATTTCCTGACATAGGTCTACAGGTCTTTAACAGGATCATCTTTTAAGATTTGAAATAGCTCAGCTGAAATTGCATCGCCTCTACTGGCTTTGTTCATAGGATGCTTCCTAAAGCCCACTTGACTTTGCACTCCAGGATGTCTGGCTCTAGGTGAGTGACCACACCATCATGGTTACCTGGGTCATTAGGACCTTTTTTGTACAGTTCTTCTGTGTATTCTTTTCATCTCTTCTTAATCTCTTCTACTTCTATTAGATCCTTGCCATTTTTGTCCTTTATTGTGTCCATCTTTGCATGAAATGTTTCCTTGGTATCTCCAGTTCTGTTGAAGATATCTCTAGGCTTTCCCATTCTACCATTTTCCTTTATTTCTTGCATTGTCCACTTAAGAGCATTTTCTTATCTCTCCTTTCTATTCTTTGGAATTCTGACTTCAGTTGGGCATATCTTGCCCTTTCTTCTTTGCCTTTCACTTCTCTTCTTTTCTCAGCTGTTTGTAAAGCCTCCTCAGACAACCACTTTATCTTCTTGCATTTCTTTTTCTTTGAGATGGTTTCAGTCCCTGCCCTCTGTACAATGTTATAGACCTCCAACCATACTCCTTCAGGCACTCTGTCTATCAGATCTAATCCCTTGAATGTATTCATTATCTCCACTATTTAACCATAAGGGATTTGATTTAGGACATTCTTGAAAGGCTTAGTGATTTTCCTATTTTATACAACTTAATCCTGAATTTTGCAATAAGGAGTTCATGAACCACAGTCAACTCCAGGTCTTGTTTTTGCTAACTGCGTAGAGTTTCTCCAACTTTGACTGCAATGAATATAGTCAATCTGATTTTGGTATTGACCATTTGGTGATGTCCATGAGTAGAGTCATCTCTTGTGTTGTTGGAAGGGGGTGTTTGCTATGACTAGTATGTTCTTTTGGCAAAACTCTGTTAGCTTTTGTCCCACTTCATTTTGTACTCCAAGACCAAACTTGCTCTTACATCTGGTATCTCTTAACTGCCTAGCTCTCTATTCAGGCCAAAATTTTGTAAAGTGTTAATAGTAAAACAAATAGCCTGTTATAAAATATATTCTTCTTGGTCATTATACATTATGATTCCACAAAAACGTTTGCAGCAGTTAGGCAGAATATGAAAAACAACAAAGGAGAAGTTGAGGCTTATTCCAGGAGCTTTATCTGGCCATTATATAGCAGGATGTGATCTTCAATTTGTAATTCCCAAATTGGTATTATTAATTTATCCAAAGATAACAATTTCAGTGAGGTGACTTACATTTTCACAGTTTACAAGAGACTGATGTAATAAGAAAATATACAAAGATTATCTATAATAATTACATCTTATTGTTTATCATTTCTCAGTGAAATGACAGGAACTGTCTATTTATTGACCACTGTAGCCTCAGTTCCTAGACCAATGCCTGATACACATTTAAGCATCATTTAATGAACACATTAAACTTCATTTAGTACATTTGCATAATTTTCTCCAGCAGCGTTCAGCTTCTCAGTTGCAGCCAAGGAACACACAAACACTCGGTTATAACCAGGGCTGGATTTTGCTAGTGGGAAGGAGAGAGACAGAGTTGGGAAGTGAGAAAGAAAACAAGCGAACCAAATACAGAATGATTAGTGAGTGAGAAAGCTGAACTGCATTTATATCAAAGAATCTGAATTTTTGAGACAGCATGTGAGAAATTCAGCATTGACATAATAATGAAAAAACAGCAAGTGTGTCTCTGTCATCTGAATACTGAGTTGCGTGAGTTGACTGTTGGTCAAACCATGTTCCAAAATATCTGTAAAAGAAAGTGGCTTCAAGAGATAGTAAGTGTCATTTGAGGCATCAAGGTAGCAGCAGTATTTTTAAGAAATTAAGAAACATTAAATAATTTTTTTTTAATAAGATTAAGAGTTTCTAAAGGAATAGAAGAAAAAAATGGGAGAAAAGGAGGAAAAGAGAGAAAATGACAGAAAATGAAATTATAGTAAGAGAGGTACAGAAAGTACAGACATCAGAATCTTTTGATGGATGGACAAGATATTCTGTCAGATGGACAATCTGATGGTGACTGCAATGGACAAGACTATGAGGCATGTGGATTGTAGATCCATTGAGCAGGAGTTTTAACGTCTTGCTACCCCAAAATGAGATTCATATGTCCTCCATGTTTTCTTCCAAGTCACTGATAACTTGTTGACTAAAAAGGATAGATCATATATATTTGATCCTGGCACAAAAGAATTTGGTCTTGGATTTACCATCAGTGCTTATTATAACTCCTCTTATTGTTATCCATCTGCAGGGTAAAGACAACTATGCTCCTGCCTTTGAGCTTTGTATATAAAAGGGAAGACACCATAAGCTAAATGTATTGTTCAGCTTAGGACAAACAGATATAAAAAGCCAAGGGCTAATCAGTTGGATTAGATGAGACTATCTTTAAGTTATAACAATCAAATTATATGAGGCTCCAAAACTTTTAAAAACATATATACATATATATATATATTTATTTATTTTCCATTTTTTGTGCAAAAGTTATTTATGAGAATTTTAAAAACTTATTCTTCAACCTTTATCTTAATATTAATATTTGTCTAAATATTCTTTATTATTTTTCCCAGAACCATAGCTAAAATTAAAGTGTTATCAGGCACAATAAGAGCATAACTAAAATCCATTTTAGCTATAAATGAGACTTCTCTGTGTTAAATTTCAATGCGATAGTAAAAAGGTTATAATCATTTATTATGTGGAATTAAGAACAAAATTTTACTAATGGTGCAATTTTCTTGCTAATTTATTCTTTACTTAATAGCACATAATTGTTTGAATAAAATTTAATGTCTCTTCAAAACAGAAAAGGCATTGTGAAGAGAAACATTCAAATTCAACTAAACTTTTTAAATTTTTATTATGAAGAAATTTGAGGCTAACATTAATGATCTCTATACTTGTACCTTTTTACATATTTTTGAAATAGCAAGATGTGTGTAATGAGTGGTCAGTTAAAATAGTATCAAACTTGCTAATCACAAAATACATCAATATAAAGTGACTAATTTGGCAAATAAATTGTAGTATGAAGCAACAAAAATGGGACAGTATATCTCAAGATGATTCATTAGTCATGATAATTTAAAAATATTCAGTTCAATCGCTCAGTTGTGTTCAACTCTTTGTGACCCCCATGGAAAATATTACTTGTGATTTATAAAACTGTTATAAACACTACACAAAAATCATATAAATTAGTGAATGCTTAGTACCTATATAATAAAGGCAACCTCCTTCCAGGAAAATATCCATTGCTTTTAATAGTACATAATAAAATCTGTAAAGAAAATATCTACTGTCACCAGATACTATAAAACTCCTAGAAGAAAACATAGGCAGAACACTCTTTGACATAAATCCAGTAATACTTTTCTAGATCTGTCCCCTGGAGAAGGAAATGGCAACCCACTCCAGTACTCTTACCTGGAAAATCCCATGGACAGAAGATCCTGGTAGACTACAGTCCATGGGGTCACAAAGAGTCGGACATGACTGAGTGACTTCACTTTCTTTCTTTCATTCCTAGAGTAATGAAAATAAAACCAAAAATAAACAAATGGGACCTAATTAAACTTAAAAGTTTTTGACAACAAAGGAAATTATAAGCAAAACAACAAAAAAAAATAGCCTATGGGTTAGGAGAAAATATTTGTTACTGATAAGGGATTAATTTCCAAAACATATAAACAGATCATAGAGCTTAATATCAAAAATACAACCCAGCAAAATTTGGGCAGAAGAAGTATTGGTTTTAGAATGTCTACCTAAGTAGACATTCCTCCAAGGAAACCTAAAGAGTCAAGAGGTACATGAAAAATATGCTCAACATTGCTAATCATTAGAGAAATGCAAATCAAAACTACAATGAGGTATCACCTCATACCAGTCAGAATGGTCATCATTAAAAAGTCTACAAATAATAAATGCTGAAGAGGGTTTGGAGAAAGAAATATCACTCCACTGTTGGTGGGAATGTAAATTGGAGCAGCCACTATGGAGAACAGTATGTTCCTTGAAAAACTAAAAATAGAGATATCATGTGATCCTGCAATCCCACTCCTGGGCATATCCAGAGAAAACTCGAATTCAGAAACATGCATGCACTCCTATATTCATAGCAGCACTATTTACAGTAGCCAAGACAAGGAATCAGCCCAAGTGTTCGCCAACAGAGAAATGAATGAGGACATTGTGCTGTGCATATAAAGAGGAAATAATGCCAATTACAACATGAATGGACCTAGAGATTATCATATTAAGTGAAGTAAGCCAAACAGAGAAAGATAAATACCATATGATATCACATATGTTAAATCTAAAAAAAAAGACGATGTAAATAAACTTATTTACAAAGCATAAACAGACTCACAGACATAGAATACAAACTTATGGTTACCAAAGGGGATAGTTAGTGGGGAGGGGAGGGGAGCGTAATTAGAAGTTTGAGATTAACATATACGCACTATTACATATAAAATAAACAACAAAGACCTACTATATAGCCCAGGGAACTATATTCAGCACCTTGTAATAACCTAAAATAGAAAAGAATCTGAAAAAATATACATATTTGTATAACTGAATCACTTTGCTGTATACCTGAAACTAACAAAGGGTTGTTAATTAACTCTACTTCAAATTAAAAAAAAAAAGTGTCCATTGTCAAATGCACAAATTCAGTCTGCTGTTGAATGTTATTTAAACCCCTTTATTTCTTTTCTTTTTTCCCATTGATTCATGTAGGTAATTATTGAGCACAAATTAGAAATTATAATAAGTATTGAAGAAAAAGTCAAGACTGAAATGAGAGATTATTGCAGAAAGAATTAACCCAAATTTGACACTCAGAAATGTTTTATTTGGAAAAGTTTATTATGTTAAATTCTGAAGGATATAGAATAATTGCCTAGAAAAATAATGCGGGAATTGAAGATTCTGTATCTAGAGAAAATGAGCGAAAATTGATGTTAGGCTGTAGATCCAAGCTCTGAAGAGAGTCAGGCTTTCATCAAATTGAAACTTTAAAATATGAACTAAATCTTGTAACATGTAAAAAAAAAAAAAAATGCTAACCAATGACTGATTCTGGGAAAAGGTACTCTGATGATTAACAAATAATGCAGAATCTATATAGATTTAAATTAATAGTTTCAAACATTCTAATGTTTTTCAACTTTTCTAAATAAGACAGATCACACATTCTCTAGTTTAAGTTTTAATTATGGAAAAACTGGAGAAGGCAATGGCACCCCACTCCATTACTCTTGCCTGGAAGATCCCATGGACGAAGGAGCCTGGTAGGCTGCAGTCCATGGGGTGGCTAGGAGTCGGAAACGACTGAGCGACTTCACTGTCACTTTTCACTTTCATGCATCGAAAAAGGAAATGGCAACCCACTCCAGTATTCTTGCCTGGAGAATCCCAGGGACAGGGGAACCTGGTGGGCTGCTGTCTATGGTGTCGCAGAGAATCGCACACGACTGTAGCGACTTAGCAGCAGCAGCAGCATGGAAAAAACACTCAGGCTGAAAGATTAAAGTGTTTCTCCTTCACTTCTGTTGCCTATTTTCTTGCACTGTGTACATATACATTTCAATATAGGCACAAGAAGGAAATGGCAACCCAATCCAGGACTATTGCCTGGAAAATCCCATGGACAGAGGAGCCTGGTAGGCTACAGTCCATGGGGTCGCAAAGAGTCGGACACAACTGAGCGACTTCACTTTCTTTCTTTCTTTTCTTTATGTATCAGTAGTTCTATATAACTCATCAAATAGTATGTACTATGAGGAGATATCCCATGTCCAAGGGCAAAGGAGAAACCCCAGCAAGACAGTAGCAGGGGTAAAATCGCGTTTAGACTCAAACCCCATACCCACCAGTGACATCCGGAGGGGTCAAACAAACCTTGTGTGCACCAGGACCCAGAGACCCCACAGAGACTGAGCCAGACCTCTGTTCTAGTGTCTCCTGTGAAGGTATGGGTCAGCATGAACTGCCGCAGGGGGCAGGGCTTTTGGGTGCAGTAGACCAGGGTATGGCATAAGCCCTCTTGGAGGAAGTCACCATTAACCCCACCATAGAGCTGCCAGAATCTACACAGGACTGGGGACAGAATCTTGGAGGGCACAAAGAAAACCTTATTTGCACCAGGACCCAGGAGAAATGAGTAGTGACTCCACAAAGACTGACCCAGACTTCCCTGTGAGTGTCCAGGAGTGTCTGCCAGAGGTGTGGGTCGGTGGTGGCTTGTTGCAGGGTGGGCAGCACTGAGTGCAGCAGTGCCTGCATGGGACCTTTGAGGGAGGTCACAATTATCTTCATTACCTCCACCATAGTTTGGCCTCAGGTCAAATAACAGGGAGGGAACAAGCCCCACCCATCAATAGAAAATTGGATTAAAGATTTACTGAGCATGGCCCTGCCCATCAGAACAAGACCAGTTTCCCCCTCAGTCATCTCTCACATTAGGAAGCTTACATAAGCCTCTCATCTTTCTCCATTAGAGGGCAGACAAAATGAAAACCACAATCACAGAAACCTAACCAATCTGATCACATGGACCACAGTCTTGTCTAACTCAATGAAACTATGAGGCATGCCTTGTGGGGCCACCTAAGACAGATGGGTCATGGTGGAGAGTTCTGATGAAATGTGGTCCACTGGAAAAGGGAATGGCAAACCACTTCAGTATTCTTGCCTTGAGAACCCCATGAACAGTATGAAAAAGCAAGATAGGACACTGAAAGATGAACTCCCCAAGTCAGTAGGTGCCCAATATGCTACTGGGGAAGAGTGGAGAAATAACTCCAGAAAGAATGAAGAAATGGAGCCAAAGCAAAAATGACACACAGTTGTGGATATGACTGGTGATGGAAGTAAAGTTCGATGCTGTAAGGAGTAATACTGCATAGGAACCTGGAATGTTAGGTTCCTATGAATCAAGGCAAGATGGAAGTGATCAAACAGGAGATGGCAAGTGTGAACATCTATATTTTAGGAATCAGTGAACTAAAGTGGACTGGAATGGGTAAATATGCTCAGATGGCCATTATATCTAATACTGTGGGCAGGAATCCCTTAGAAGAAATGGAGTAGCCATCATAGTCAACAAAAGAGTCTGAAATGCAATATTTGGATGCAATCTCAAAAATGACAGAATGATCTTCATTTGTTTCCAAGGCAAACCATTCGATATCACAGTAATCCAAGTCTATGTCCCCACCAGTAATGCTGAAGAAGCTGAAGTTGAATGGTTCTATAAAGACATAAAGACCTTTTAGAACTAACACCCCCCAAAAAATTCTTCTGCATTATACCGGACTAGAATGAAAAAGTAGGAAGAGATATCTGCCGTAACAGGAAAATTTGGCCTTAGAGTACAGAATGAAGCAAGGCAAAGGCTAATAAAGTTTTGCCAAGAGAATGCACTGGTCATAGCAAACAACCTCTTTCAACAAAACAAGAGAAGACTCTACACATGGACATCACCAGATGGTCAATACTGAAATCAGCATCCCCGACTCGATGGACATGAGTTTAATTAAACTCCGCGAGTTGGTGATGCACAGGGAGGCCTGGTGTGCTGCGATTCATGAGGTTGCAGAGTTGGACATGACTGAGCGACTGAAATGAACTGAACTGAATTGATATTATTTGAAGCCAAAGATGGAGAAGCTCTAAACATTCAGCAAAAGCAAGACCAGGAGCTGACTATGGCTCAGATCATGAACTTCTTAATGAAAAATTCAGACTTAAATTGAAGAAAGTAGGGAAAACCAGTACACCACTCAGGTATGACCTAAATAAAATCCCTTGCAATTATACAGTGGAAGTGACAATTAGATTCAAATGATTAGATCTGATAGAGTGCCTGAAGAATTACGGATGGAGGTTTGTGACATTGTACAGGATGCAGGGATGAAGACCATTCCCAAGAAAAAGAACTACAAAAGCCAAAATGGTTGTCTGAGGAGCCCTTACAATTAGCTGAGAAAAGAAGACAAGCAAAAGGCAAAGGAGAAAAGGGAAGATATACCCATTTGAATGTAGAGTTCCAAAGAATAGCAAGGAGAGATAAGAAAGCCTTCCTTAGTGATCAATGCAAAGAAATAGAGGAAAAGAACAAAATGGGAAAGACTAGAGATCTCTTAAAAAAATTAGAGATACCAAGGGAACATTTCATGCAAAATGGGCTCAATAAAGGACAGAAATGGTATGGACCTAACAGAAGCAGAAGATATTAAGAAGAGATGGCAAGAATACACAGAAGAACTGTACAAAAAAGATCTTCAAGACCAAGATAATCACAATGGTGTATCACTCACCTAGAGCCAGACATCCTGGAATGAGAAGTCAAGTGAGCCTTCGAAAGCATCACTATGAACAAAGCTAGTGGAGGTGACCAAATTCCAGTTGAGCTATTTCAAATCCTGAAAGATGATGCTGTGAAAGTGCTGCACTCAATATGCCAGCAAATTTGGAAAACTCAGCAGTGGCCACAGGACTGGAAAGGTCAGTTTTCATTCCAATCTCAAAGAAAGGCAATGCCAAAGAATGCTCAAACTACTGCACAATTGCATTTGTCTTACGCCCTGGTAAAGTAATGCTCAAAATTCTCCAAGCCAGGCTTCAGCAGTACATGAACCATAAACTTCCAGATGTTCAAGCTGGATTTAGAAAAGGCAGAGGTACCAGAGATCGAAATGCCAACATCTGTTGGATCATCAAGAAAGTAAGAGAGTTCCAGAAAAACATCTACTTCTGGTTTATTGACTTCACCAAAGCCTTTGACTATGTGGATGACAACAAACTGGAAAATTCTTCAAGAGATGGGACTACCAGACCACCTGATCTGGCTCTTGAGAAATCTGTATGCAGGGCAGGAAGCAACAGTTAGAATTGGGCATGGAACAACAGACTGGTTCCAAATCAGGAAAGGAGTATGTCAAGGCTGTATATTGTCACCCTGCTCATTTAACATATGCAGAGTACATCATGAGAAATATGGGCTGGAAGAAGCACAAGCTGGAATCAAGATTTCCAGAAGAAATATCAATAACCTCAGATATGCAGATGACACCACCCTTATGGCAGAAAGTGAAGAAGAACTAAAGAGCCTCCTGATGAAAGTGAAAGAGGAGTTAATTCGCTCACACTTTGCTACTAGTGCAAAGAAATGATGATTTTTAAAATGGTCTTTGACAACGTGAATTGAGTTAGACAAGGCTGTGGTCCGTGTGATGCGATTGACTAGTTTTCTGTGATTATGGTTTCAGTGTATCTGCCCTCTGATGCCTCTCGAAACACCTACTGTCTTACTTGGGTTTCTCTTACCTTGGACGTGGGGTATCTCTTCACAGCTGCTCCAGCAAAGTGCAGCCACTGCTCCTTACCTTGGATGAGGGGTATCTCCTACTGCTGCCCCTCCTGACCTTGAACGTGGAGTAGCTCCTCTTGGCCCTCCTGCACCCATGCAGCCACCGCTCCTTGGAAGTGGGGTTGCTCCTCTCAGCTGCCCCCTGAACTTGGGCATGGGGTAGCTCCTCTCGGCCACTCTTCTGAGAGGTCCCCCAACCTCAGATATGCAGATGACACCACCCTTATGGGAGAAAGTGAAGAGGAACTAAAAAGCCTCTTGATGAAAGTGAAAGAGGAGAGTGAAAAGTTGGATTAAAGCTCAACATTCAGAAAACTAAGATCACGGCATCTGGTCCCATCACTTCGTGGGAAATAGATGGGGAAACAGTGGAAACAGTGTCAGACTTTATTTTTTGGGGCTCCAAAATCACTGCAGATGGTGATTGCAGCCATGAAATTAAAAGACGCTTACTCTTTGGAAGGAAAGTTATGACCAACTTAGATACCATATTCAAAAGCAGAGACATTACTTTGCCAACAAAGGTCCATCTAGTCAAGGCTGTGGTTTTTCCAGTGGTCATGTATGGATGTGAGAGTTGGATTGTGAAGAAAGCTGAGCGCTGAAGAATTGATGCTTTTGAACTGTGCTGTTGGAGAAGACTCTTGAGAGTCCCTTGGACTGCATGGAGATCCAACCAGTCCATTCTGAAGGAGATCAGCCCTGGGATTTCTTTGGAAGGAATGATGCTAAAGCTGAAACTCCAGTACTTTGGCCACCTCATGCAAAGAGTTGACTCTG